>NW_022589712.1:0-130990 GCF_004348235.1 Phoca vitulina | reverse complement strand
GTGTGTGTGCATGTGTGCCTGTATGTGTACACCTGTGTGCCTGTGTGTGTGCGTTAATTAGACCTTTCAACAGCTGCTGCTGATACAAGTGTCCATTGGGCGCTTCTGCAGGCAGGTGTCGGGGAGCTGCCTGGCTGGCCACTGCTTTGCCCCCCTCTCCTCTCTTCCCCTCTGCTCAGCTCAGGCAGAGCCCAAACTCTCAGGGCCACTGTGGTCCTCCCCTCCACTGCAGGAGTCCCTGTGACTCTGGGGGATGCAAGGTCCCTGCCCTCTTCCAAGAGGGGGTGGGAGGACCGTGGGTCTGGAAGGAGGCAGAGGGGGCGTGGGGCTCTGCATGCGGCTGGTGCCCCTTATGCGGGCATCACCACCCAGCTCGGCTTGTCCTGAGCAGTATACAGGGCAGGGCAGGGCCGGGCACCCCTCCTCGCCTCCAGCCAGGGGCTCTGATGTCCTTCCCCTGGTGATGTCATCACTGCCAACCTATGGGCCCTTTGGGCACCAGCAACAGCTCCTTCACTTTTTTGTAAACAAGGAGCCCCACAAGGCTCTGGAAAGCGGATTCTCCTAAACCTGGGGGAAGGAGTGGGGGCTTTGGCCCCTGGGCAGTGAGCACAGGCTCAGCCAGAGCCATGCTGGAACTTGTCTTGCCCCCAGCTGACTGGAGGCAGAGATGCAGAGTTGAAGGAGAAAGCCACCAGACCAAGACCTGCCTGCACCAGCCCACTTGCTTTCTTCTAACAAGACTTGGTTGGTGTATTTTGCTTGAAACAGGGGTATTATTTGTGACCCAAACTTGGGTGCTTCACTGATTACTTAATTCAGCCCCCCTTTGGCCACATTTCCTTGAGCACTTCTAAAAGGGTTAAATAAAACACTCAGGACCCCGTGAGTGGATCTCAGACTTTGTGCAGAACCCACAGGTGCTGGGCCCTGCCCCAGGTTCGGGACCAGGTGGGCCTGAGAACCTGCATTTCTAACAAGCTCTAAAAGCTGCAGGTGCTGTGTCCAGGGACCCCACTGTGAGAAACCCAGACTACATCACGATGATGGTGGGCTTCAATCTGAGAACTCATTAAAGGCACATGGGTCATCTAAGCCCAGTTTAAAGTCAGGGGGGCAGGAAGGCACCGGGTACCAGGTAGACCCAAACTGCCCAACCTGCCTCTGTGAGCATGCTACCTGGGGACCTGCACAGGAGGTCAGGTTCCTGCTGATGCTGGCCCCCATGAGCCACGGAGGTGTGGATGGCACAGCTGAGCATCTTGGGGGCCCTACCCTCCCTGATGTCAGCTACTCCCTCGGGAGCCTGCTCTAGGCTCCAAGGAGGGGAGTCAGGACCTTTGCCCATCCTGCTGGGCCTCTGGGAGAAACAGGTTCTCTTGGCTTCATCTGGCCTCAGAGGTTCGGGCAGCAGAGGGGTGTGCGCTGCGGATGGCTTCTCACTTGACTTCCCACCTTGGACAGCACTGGAGGCTCTGCAGGCCGAGGTGTCAGGGTGCTGCCCCCAGCTCTGGGTCCCTCCCGGGGCTTTGAAGTGGCCGGGCCTGCGCCTCTGTTGGCAGGACATTAGCAGAGATGTGGGTGTAAGTCACACCTTTCCTCAATTGTTCCAGGATTGTGTGGGGCCTCTTCAAAGGGAAAGAGGCTTTGTTATTTGGGGAATCATAGGGCTGCATAAACTCAGAGGAAGGGGGAAGGGTTTGCAGCCAGGGCAGCTGTGTCCTGGGGCTTGGCCGGCCTGGCTGAGAAAGGTCAGCTGTGGCCACCAGGCTCACAGACCTAAACCCAGGAGAGGGGCCTCGGCTCGGGCTCCCACGCCACGGGCCGGTCTGTGTGTCCAGCGGGGTTCCAGGCACCACTTGAGTCCAGTTGGGCAGTTCCCTAAAGGAATCTCTGCAAAGCTACTTTGACTTGCTGGGAAGTTGTGAGAGAACACGTTGCAGGGTCTCCAACCCCAGCAAAGGAGTCTGAGCTCCCAGGGCCCAGAGTTCCTTCAGCCTTTGCCTTGGGCTCACAAAGCCAGACCCAGCAGAGCCGAACGTTCGTGACTCAGATTTTAACACACAATTACTGAGCACGGCTGTGAGGCTGCCTAAAGGAGTTGATTGAAGCAACCATGCCTTGTTGCCCCCTAAGAACTGGACGGGTTAAGGCTGGGGTGCCGCTTGCACGTGCTGGGATGGGAAACTGGGCATCCCCATCGTATGGGGCCTCTGCTCTGGCCTGGATCTTGGCTCCAAGTAGCCCCCATTGATGGGGCTGTGGTCCTGGCTGTATGATGAGGCTTGGCTGGGGTAGAATAAAGACTATCTTGGGGACCGTGCTCTGCAGGCCTGCCTTGCCCCCTGCTGCTGGTCTGGGAGCCAAAGCCGAGTCTGCTGGTGAAGGAGCATGAAGCCAGCTCTGGGCGTCCAGACAGTGACCACGGAGCATGGTGCCACGTACAACTCGATGTAGCCACACCGTCTTGTTGAATTGGCCCAGAGGGCCCCGGGGGTCTTTCTGAGGTGGCTGTTCTCGGCATCAGAGGCCAGTCTGGGCTCCCTCTGCATGTTGGCTGTGCCAGGCCTCAGCCCTGCCCTTCCTCCCTGCGCCCACTGCTGGGATCCCATCTGCTCACAGTGTGGCCTGTCAGGGCAACACCTCTGGCTGCTCACGAGGAACCCCACTCCCAGTTCCGTATGCACGTGAGGGAAGGGGGCACTCCTTGTGGGAGAGCCTGTGAGTCAGGGTCTCCACCATGGCCCGGCCCTCGGGGCCCCCCACACTCTGTAAGTGGCCAGCCCACCTGCGAGCCCACCACAGAAATGTCCGTATGGGCTGCTAGTGCTTTGTTTCATCTGCCCCCCAGATGGCCTTGGACAGGTGGGCAGTAGCTGCCCTGGGGAGAGCATGCTGTCTAGGCTTCCCTGAGACCTGCATGAACTCTCTGCTCAGCCATCCTTCCTGCTGGGCCTGGTTCTCTGACCTGCGTCTCCAAACCCTCCCGGTGTCACCATGAGCCCACGGGCCTTTCTAGAGTAGAGGAGGCCCCCAGCCCAGCTGCAAGCTCAGGCCTGTGCACCTCCAGGAGATGGCCTTCTACGCTTAGCTGCAAGGGATTTAAAAGCCTCAAGGCAATATGAGAAGTTCAGATGAAACCATCCTCCCTGACCAGTGTCCAGGCTGAGTAAATGTCTTTCAGCCCTTCTCCCTGCCCGTGTGTTTTGGAGCAAGTGACTGGGCCTACTTATTCCTCAATGCCAGGTCTCTGTGTGGGTGACTCTTGGAGCCCCAGGCCCTTGAAGGTCAGAATCCCATAGGCCTCTTGGGAAAGAAGCTGCCCACAGCAGCATTGTGACCCTCTGCCTGGCATCTGGGGTTTGCTGGGCTGGGTCCCCAACCCCCAACTCCTCAGTAGCCATGGAAAGACCTCCACCCAAACTTGAGGGGCAAGCACGGTAGCAACGAGATGGGAAGGGTTTGCCAGAGCTGAGCCTTAGAGCCTTTAGAACTATTTGAATATGGGGTGAGGCAGGTGTCAGGCTGGGGCTGAGGAACAGGGTCACCGGCACAGGAATAGAGGGCCCACAGGAGCTACTGGTATGGGGGGATCAGGTGGGTGGATATTCTAGGGGTGTTCTTATGGAGCTGGTGCAGGCAGTGGGAATGTCCGCCCAGAGCTCTGGGAAAGGCCTGAGCTATGGGAGTAGATTCACTCAGTCATATCCATTCATTGAATAAAATGGGCATTGAGTCCTACTATGTGCCAAACACAGAAAATAAAAAGTAATTTAGAAGAGGTTCCACCCCCCCAGGACCTGGGGAAGCAAACACGTGCACAGATACATGTAAAGCTGAAAAGCAGCGTGGAAAAGGCTGAACCAGAGAAACATACCCAGAGAGCCTGCAGGAACTGGGATCTGTATCCCCTGGGACGGCCGGAAAAGTCACAGACTCCCCTGGACAGTGGGAGGTTGCCGTAACTCAGGTCTTGGGCACTGTTCAGAGTGGCCAGCAGGCAAGGCCCTGGGAGGGTGGGCCTTCAACAGGGGGTGCTGAAGACCGGGGATAAGCTCCGGGGGATGGGGAAATCAGCATGGGTTAGGGAGGCAGGGGAACATGCTGGAAGGACCCAGTGATGAACACTGTGTCTGCTCTACTAAGGACTCTAGACCTCTGGGGAATAGTGAGACTGATACGAATTTTTAAGTATGACAGTGACATGTCAGGCTTTTCTTATAGGATAACCTTGTTGGCAATGGTCTGGCCGGGCAAATGAGGTGACACAGTAGACAGAGGCTCTGTGGGGACAAATAAGAGAAACAAGATGCCCAGAGGAACTCACACTGAAAGCTTGAAAAGGAAGTTGCCAGAGACATTGGCCTGTGTACAACCCTGTGACCCAGAGCTGGGGTCCACGAGCTCTGCAAGGGCTCCCAAAAATATGTGAGACTCGGAAAAAAAGATTATTTGCTCCAAAATGTGAAGTTACAAAGTCAAATTAAGATTCAGATACTTATAATATTACACCCAGGAGCTCAAATCAACTCCATTCTTACATACTTCGTATTAATTCTATTTCATGCAGGTTACTGGCTCAGTTCGCCACATTTAGTAGGTTGTGGGCAGAGGTCTGGGAGCTGGTCCTGCCATTGGGCCACCCCACAAGGCGCAGACGGGGCGCTGCCCTTCTGCCTGCCCAGGTCCCTGCAGGAACGGCAGGCTCGGGGGGGCTGGGGGCACACACTTGCTCCCTCTGTCTGGGGCACTCCCCTCCACGTGTTGGACCTCTGCTTGGGCAACACTCTTTCGGGCAAGCCTGTGGCCTGCGTCGGGGTGGGGACATTCCCTCTCCTCAGAGTGCTAGTCTCAGGCAGTAATTGTACACCCGTGTGTGGGTTATTTCATCAGTAATTAAATAATTGCCTGTCCTTCTCAGAAAGCCACATGTGGGCCAGGACATGGTTTTGCTCAGTATTATACCCCAGTACCCAACATGCTGCCTGGCGAGTAGTAAAAACTTGGTACGTGTTGAGTGATTCTATTAATTTTGTTCCCTGCTCCATGTTCAATATTTTTCCATGACCAACATTTTTCCATGACCAACATATACCTATTGGTCTTTTCACCATCCTGTGAACATAAAATGTCATCTAGCCTTTGGTTCCTTTATTTTCCCTGGAATGATCTCCATCCACTCCTTGGTCAATCCAAATCCTACCTG
Source organism: Phoca vitulina (assembly GCF_004348235.1). Classification (NCBI taxonomy): domain Eukaryota; kingdom Metazoa; phylum Chordata; class Mammalia; order Carnivora; family Phocidae; genus Phoca; species Phoca vitulina. The sequence continues at coordinate 125,784 of NW_022589712.1, read as the reverse complement.
TGTCAAAAGGAATGCTTTAAGCTATAAGCAACTGACTCCTAGAACAATGGTGGCTTCAGCAACTAAACTATTTGTCTCATGGAATAAGAAATCTTGAGGTGGATACTCAGGGCCAGGTCACTGTTCACCAATACCAAGGCATTGGGTGAGCATCTCTAGGGTTCTCTTGGCCTCTCCTCATGGTCACAACATGGCTGCAGCAGCCCCAAATATCATATGCTCACACAAAGCACCCAAAGCCAGGAAAAAAAAACAAAACAGCGTGGGTATAAAAACGTCCAGCTAGTAGGAGTTAGCAAAGAAGAATCTTGGGAGGGGAGTAGCTCCTTTTTCCAGCCACCAGAGACCCCAAAGTCTCTGTTCATAACCAATAGAGTTACAGGATGTGTGTGGACCCAACCAAGGAGAAGGGAACAGTGAGGATGGAAGCACCAAGCCAGTTTCATGGGTAGCAAAGCTAAGACAGAAGTAAACTAAGGACCATCTTCACTATCTGGCAAAAGCAAGCAAAGTGGGACGTGGATCCTGAACCACATGTGAGCTACTGAACCTCAGAAACAGATGGGAAAAAGTGGCCTCACTAGCCGATCTGGAGGCTCCACTTGAAGAACAGACTGGACTGAGCGGTCTCCTGTCTTAGCAGCCCCAGCACTCGCCTGTCCCCTCTCTCCTGTTAGGAGAGTCACCAGCCCAGCCAAGACCAGCAGAGGCCACAGTTGCTCCCGGACTCACACGCGATGCAGGAAGGTGGGCAGCTCCAGGCTCCTCTGAATAAGGCAGGAATCCAGGTGGTACATTCAGAGGGGAGACACCATGCAATGCTGCCATGGATGGAGGTTTGCAGGAAGTTTGTATCAGAGGTCTCCCTTGGGTGTAAAGGGGCTTCTTGCCCAGGATATGAAGTGGTTCTCACCGTGCAGGCCCCTTTGTGCGGAGAGTACTGGCGGCACCTGGGCAACACACAGAGCTGTGAGGACAGGTGCACCTTCTCGCTGGCAGAGCTGGGAGGAGGCTCTCTCTGAGGTTTTGCCTCTGGGCCCCAGGCTTCAAGAGACCCTGGCTGGATAGAGCAGGAGCTGCAGATGGGGGCCAGAGAGGAAGGGAGCCAGCACTGTAGGAGTTTGGGGAATCAGGTCAGACAAAGGTGCACAGGTGCCCCTTCCTGCAAGACTGCTCACAAACACCACAGGGCACCTGTCATGCACCAGGGGCCGTGGAAGCACCAGGCGCAGTCTGAGTAGCCGCCAAGATCCCCTTCCTGGAGGCTCACTGCGTGGTGACAGCACTGGGCATTTCCCAGAAAGGAGAGCCATCATCAGAGGGGTCCTGAGTGTCCCTGCTCATCTGTGCCACTCCCTGGGAGTCTGGGCCTTCCCTCTTGCTCTTGTCATGTGCTGGGCCTAGAGCCGCAGAATACACCAGAACCTAGTCCTGTACCCAGCATCATGGAGGGGAGTGTGGCCTGCTCTCTCCACGTTACTCTTGCCCCAAAACCCTCCCAATTGGTGACATATTTGGAGACACTGTGTCCCAGAATGGTGGCGCTTTCCAGGGCTACTTGGAATTGCTTGTCCATAGCAGGATGCAGGGGAAGAAATGGAGGCTAATTTTCTCAAAAATGTCAGCCTCTGGATGGAGATGGAGAAAGAATGTTCTGTTCTCATACATACCATACAAGAAAAAAAGAAAGGGACAGCCAGGGAGACAGAGAAGCCCTCCCATTACCCCACCTCTTCCTGAGCTGAGGGTCAAGGACTTGGCATGCCCCCGGGCCTGGGAAGATCATATGTCAATGTCCCTACCATATGTGCTTTGTAGAGCCCCAGAGAAACATTCACTTTGCCCTGATCCAAATTGGTAGCAGTCTGTTGTTGAAGCTAGCTTCCTTTCCCCCACCTGCTTTTGGGGAAAGAACAAGTTGGCGTGGAAACACCGGAGTCCTAAATGCTTCCCAGGCTCCCGAGAGCCTCCCTAGGTCTCAGAGCCCAAGGTGGATTGCAACTGTGAGTGGTTACCCAGAGGTTGGAAATCCAGGGAGAATGGAACCCTCGACCTACCCTGAGCACTCAGGGGCCGTGTGGTTGGCAGTGTTCATTGTGCTAAGCTTCTCAGACAAATAGCTATGAAATATACCAAACCATTAAACACATCAAATCCCTTATACCAGACGGCAAACAATGATGAGAAGCTGACAGTGTTCCTGCACAATTTAATTTGTGAAATTTGCATTTCATCAGAGAGTAAGGACTACCACCCACTCACCCACTGCTTTAACCACAAAATAGGAGGGGCCTGCACATCAGAGCCCTAGAGATGAGGGGCACTGGGGTGCGGCCAAATGCTAAGACCCAAAGCAAAACCCCAGTATGCCTGAGAGTTCAAGAATGGGGACATTCAGGGGCGCCTGGGTGGCTCAGATGGTTAAGCGACTGCCTTCGGCTCAGGTCATGGTCCCAGAGTCCTGGGATCGAGTCCCACATCGGGCTCCCGGCTCAGCGGGGAGCCTGCTTCTCCCTCTGACCCTCTCCCCTCTCATGCTGTTTCTCTCTCTCTCTCTCTCTCTCAAATAAAAAAAAAAAAAAGAAAAGAAAAAAAGAATGGGGACATTCAGGGATGACCTAAGAAATGCTAAAGTATTTTCTAAGAAAAGCAATGCGTGATGTGACATACATAATACCGAACACATAGTAGGTACTCAATAAATGTTCACAGAAGGACCGGAGGAATGATAGGGCATTTGCATATTTATGCAAGCTGCTGGGCCCATGGCTTCCCCAAAGCCCTTTCTTGTTCCTGTGCTCCCACCTCTGCTTTATGCCTGTCCAGGGCCTGCTCTCTTGATGTTCCCAGAGTGACCACAAGCAGCCAACACCTTCTCCCCTGGGGTAACTGGAAGACCGAGAAGATGGAAGGAGGGGCTTCTGGTGTTGCTAAAGTACCCCTAGGACTCCTGTCCACCTTTGATCAGCCAAAGCGCATCTCCTCCTCCTCCTCCTTCTGGTGTGCCCCCTGCAAGTCAGCGCCTGCCTCACACCCACAAGCCTGAGGAGACAAAGTCTCCTCTTGGAGATGGGGACACTGCATGCAGTGGATCCATCTCGTCCGGAGGGTGGGCCCATTCCACTTTCCCACCGACCTTCATGTTCCTTTGTCATCACAGTGTTTGCATGAAGCAAGACGTTTGGGAGATCCAGGCCTGGCTCAGTGACCTGGGAGGAACCAGAGGAACTGTCTCGAGGTCTCAAAAGAAAGAAGAAATTTTGGGCAACAGATGCATCTGGAAAGTAAAAAACACAACAAGTAGATGTGGCCAAGATGTATGGGAGCATCAGGACTGAACCAGGAGGACACAGATGGTGGAAGGAGGAACCACAGAGGAGGTGAGACTCAGGACTCACTCTCAGGACGAGGACAGGTGGGAGTGGAGGGGAGGCCACATGAAGGGGAAGTGAGACTCAGGACTCACTGCCAGGGATGAGGACAAGTGGGAGTGGAAGGGAGGTCTACGGGAAGGGAAGGTGAGACTCGGGACTCACTGTCAGGAAGAGGACAGATGGGAGTGGAGGGGAGGCCACTTGAAGGGGAGGTGAGACTCGAGACTCACTGTCAGGAGGAGGACAGGTGGGAGTGGAGGGGAAGCCACATGAAGGGGAGGTGAGACTCAGAACTCACTGTCAAGAGGAGGACAGGTGCTAATGGAGGGGAGGCCACATGATGGGGAGGTGAGACTCAGAACTCACTGTCAAGAGGAGGACAGGTGGGAATGGAGGGGAGGCCACATGATGGGGAGGTGAGACTCGGGACTCACTGTCAAGAGGAGGACAGGTGGGAATGGAGGGGAGGCCACATGAAGGGGAGGTGAGACTAGGAACTCACTCTCAGATTGAGGACAGGTGGGAGTGAAGGGGAGGTCTATAGGGAAAGGGAGGTGACAGTCAGGACTTATTGTCAAGGACAAAGACCAATGGGAGAGGCGGAGAGACCCAACCTGGAAGGTGAGTTGAGACTTAGGACTCATTGTCAAGAAGGAGGACAGGTAGGAGTGGAGGGAAGGCCTACATGGAAGGGGTGGTGAGACTTAGCTCCCTAAGAGAAGCAGAGACATACCACGTTAGAGAATTTGAAGGAGGGCTGTGAGTTGTCCCCTGGCTAGACTGAGAGTGGTAGAGTTGGGTTGCTGATGGCACGCAGTGTCCAGGATGGGGATCAGTGGGCCTCAAGGCATTATAGCTCCTCCCAGGTCATCTGCAGAGTGGCTCTGCATGGGGGTTCCTCACTCAAGCTCACACCCTCACCCTTCCTTCCAGCATAGGGCAGGTCACTGAGGGTGCCCAGGTTTGGGTGAGAAACAGAATGTCCCCTGAGACATGCTAGACAGGTGTCCTTTGGAAGGCAGGTTAGGGTGCAGGTCCGTCTACACCCACCCCTCTGGGGTCCTGGAAGCTGGCATGCACACCAGCAAGCCTGGCCCGCAGCTGCAAGATGCTGCTGACCTTACCCCACACCCAATACTTTTCAGTGGGGGGACGAATGTCCATAAGGGGAGAGCCTGGCGAACAGTGAGCGCTGACAGAGCTCAGGAGAAGGAGCCCTTCAGAGAAGACCTCAGGCTGGCAGTGCTGGGCTCAGGTCTGCTCACGGTCACTGGGGACAGCGAGGAGGCGGGCCTGTCTGGGCCACAGGAAGGTGAGACGGAATGGGTGGGCTAGGACCCAGGCGCAGCAAGAAGCCCCAAACATCCGGCACTGAGGTCCTGATTCCACTGTGATGGAGGCTCCCTGAGGGCTTTGAGCACAGGAGGGGCGAGATGGTAGTCATGTTTCTAAGGGCTGCCTGGTGCTGGATGGAGGAGACCGTCTGCCCCAGGAGCTGCGACAGTGTGAAGAACGGGAGCTGCAAGCCGGAAGGCCATTGTGCTGGGAGCCACATCCTGTGGCCTCTTCCTCAATCTTTGAACTGGCAGGAATGCCCCGAATAAGCTTTGGGGTCTTCCTCCCTAGACCCTGCAACACTAGGATGCTCAAGCGAGCCAGCGAGCATGTAGCTGGGATCCCTGGGGGCAGCAGGGAAGTCGGGTGACAGCCCACCCAGAACGCAGGTCGGCTGCAGTGGGTGACAGGAGTGGAGGTCTTCTCTTCAGAGGACAGGCTGACGGAAGATTGTCCCAGGGCGGATGGGAGCGGCTTTGTGGGGAGTTCTGGGGGACAAGTTGCTCATGCCATAGATATACGTATGAGGGGCAAGCAGATGCAGCGAGCACCTGACAGGAGGAACTTGCTGTGGAGTGGTCTGCGTGGCCCTGTGTCTGTCCAGCGTTCCTCAGGACCTCACCTGTCAGTTCCTGCCCCGTCTCCCCCAACACAGAGGAACAAGGCAGCTGGCTACTGGACTGCAGGAGCCCTTGCTGGGCATAGACTCAGCAGCCCAATGTTTGGTGTGGGCCAGGGACCGACCCTGGTCAGCGTGGGCCACGGAGCAGCCACACAGTCCCTGCAGCTCTGTGGACCAGCACTGCTTGCCCCCCACCAAAGGAGGCCAGGCCGTTAAGACAGGGGATTGTCAGTAAAGAAACCGGGAAAGGCACAGAAAAGAGTCTCAGAAATCCTAAAAAAAAAAAAAAAAAAAGAACTCCAAATTAAGGCCCATTTACATATCACAGAGAATTTTGATGATAAATCTTAAAATATCCAGTAATAAGACTTCCAGTGTTTTACTGCTAAGACGCAGTAAAAGTGAATAGAGAAACACACCCATGGGAGGACAGACTTCACAGAGTGATGACACGTGTAAAATAAAATAGACCCTTGGCTCTGTTCTGGGGTTACTTTGGTGCATCGTGTCCAAGTACTGCCGATTCTGGTGCCTCATACCTGCGGGACCTGCACAGGTCTGGGAACCGTGTCAGCTCCACGGACGCACGGACACTCTTCTCAGCACCCACAATGCTTCTTACGTGTTTTTACTGAAATAGAAAAATGCCAATGAGCAAGAAACACAAGGAATTTTAGGTGAGCCGCAAGTCCAGTGTCATCAGCACCAAGTGTTGGGAACCACGGACTGCGGCCACGTGGTGGCGAGGTGGGGAAAACGCCAGCCGCCCCGCACCAGGCACAGGGTTCCGTCACCAGCTCGGCTCCTGCAGGCGCCTGGCCCCGCCGCCCCCACCCGCTCCTGGGTGGGCGATGCACACAGACACGCGCACACCTTTCCCCTCGGGAGGCAGAGTCGCCGACTCCGGCAGGGTCGTGGTCGGCACGGACAGCCGTGACGCAGCAGCCTCTCTGCACAAGTCAGCGTCTGATGCCTTAGATCCCCCCTCAGCCCCTCAGCTGCTGCTCTCTGCAGCCTCCACAGCCCTCGCCCATCACCACCGCCCAGCACAAGTACTGGTCTTCTTGGTAGGGGCTGTACATGCCAGATAAGTCACACGAACAGGAAAATGCTCATGGGCTTCCCACTATCAGCAGCCATTGTTTGAGCACCTGCTAATTGCAAAGTTCTGGTGCTGCGTGTGCAGGGTTGGGGTGAGGGGAGGTAGAGACACAGGTGTCCTCAGGACTCAAGGCCCACGCCACCCCTGCAGACAGGCCCCCCAGGCCCAAGTCAGTCTGCGTGCATGTGTGTCACCAGCACAGGGTCTGACAGACCCCCACGCAGCCCAGCCCACACGCAGAAAGCCAGTCTGGAGCCTGGAGCCGAGCACGCTCCCTTCCACGCAGCAGCTGGGTAGCCAGGGGGTCTCCAGCCCCCACTACTCAGCGAAGCAGGGCTGCACCTCAGTGTCCTGCCTCCCCCTCCATTGGCAGGCAGCCATCTGTCCTGGAAACTTCTAGGTGTGGTCCTGCCTAGAGGCAGGGAGCTGGATCAAATGAGCTTTTGAGGTTCCCTCCCTCACAAATCCCTAAAGTCTATTCAGTGGAGCCCATGAAAGGTTAAAAATCAAAGCTGCACAGAGTCAGGTTTCCACATAAAACAAACGTGAATATAAAAGTGTCAAATGGAAGATTTGGCCTTCACCCCCCTGCTCCCTGCTCACACCCCTGCCGGCTGCTCTGTGCTTCAGAGGGCTACTCCCTGTTCACACTTCTGTAAACTGCAGAGTTCAATGGAAGGGAGCCATCCACACTTGGCTGAGAAGTGCAGCTTCGCCTCCTCCCGCCCTCTCTCAGCCACAAATGACCCTGAGGAGTGTCTGAGATCAAAGGAGCCAGGACCCCCTCCCTGTCTCCTGCTCAGTCCCGTAACCACCCCCAGAGGACAGGAATTCACATGTGCTTGGGGCTGGAGTCCAAGGTGTGGATGACTGAGTTGGCTGGGAAGCATCACCTGCAAAGGTGGGCGAGCTTAAGCTTTCAAAGGGTGGCCACCTCCAGGGGTAACCGTGAAGGGGGCCTTCCCACACTTCGGAAGCTGGTCGTGTGGGATTTGCATCCCAGCAGCCCGTTCACAGGGCCTTGGTCCTGCTTTCCACTAACTGTGACCTGAGGTCTGCCCTCCCAGCCAGGAAGATTGCTGCAGACAGGGAGGAAGCAAGGGCACGCTGGGGGCGCAGGTGCATCAGCCACCCTGATCCAGAAGAGCTTAGATCTAGTAGCTGCAGGGAAGCCACGTGGACTTCTGCAGACAACACAGTTTCTTGAGCTTTTCCCACTCAGCTGGCTTGAGTAACCAGAGCAAGTGAACTGGCCACGTGTGTGTAGCTGAAGCTGGCGTATCTGAAAGGAAAGCATTCACTCAAAAAAGTGTCTGGAACGGTCCTTGTGGCTCGTGGTGCCTCAACCCGCAGGTGGATTGCTCTCTTATGAGAGCTTGCCCACACTTGATGCTCAATAAGTGTTGCATAAATGATTTGATACTTGATATAATGATTCCTGTGGTTTGGCCTCAGTCATGGAACAATAATTTACTAGAAACTCTTGAAATGGTATTTTATTAGTTGTTTCTGTTAATTTCAGTTACTGCTTTGCAATAACGTCTGAGTAGCTGGGTCCTTGCCCCTACAGCTCCGCTGCGTGTGGAAACGCCCGCCTCAGTCTTCAAGCTGTTTTCCCAGGGCACACCATTTCAGGAACAACTTGATTTTTGTCCACGCAAAGTGCCCCAGTAAGAGTTGGCATGTGCCATTGATTAGTGACAGAGTTCCTAGAATAAACAATTTTCTATTCAAAATTTGCTACATGGAGGGGCGCCTGGGTGGCTCAGTTGTTAAGCGTCTGCCTTCAGCTCAGGTCATGATCCCAGGGTCCTGGGATCGAGCCAAGCATCGGGCTCCCTGCTCTGCAGGAAGCCTGTCTCTCCCACTCCCCCTGCTTGTGTTCCCACTCTTGCTGTGTCTCTGTCAAATAAATAAAATCTTAAAATAAAAAATTTTTTTAAAAATTGGCTACATGGAAAAGTACATACACAGATTGCTTGTTTCTGAGTTTTTCTACACCCTGACTCATGGCTACACCATTGACTTTCTAGCCCATCACAGATGGTCTTAGTGGTTTGAGAGTCAGCTTTCAAACAACTGTCCCAGTAGTCGTGGGTGGGGCAAACGAGCATCTCTCAGTCAGTCACCAAACACGCACCACACGCAGAAGACCCCTGGCCCACGCTTCCATGCCTGGGCCTGGACTCCACTCCACAGACGGAAGGAGAGAGTGTGGCCTCCCCAGTGGTGCCGATCCCCAAGAGGTGCATCGAGGGCTCCCGATGTGTCCCGAAGCCCCATTCCTGCCATGGATGGAGCGAACTGTTCACTCAGACACTTGTCCTCTCATCTCTGTCCCTGGCGCAGAGTAGGTGCTCAAAGACTGTTCATTCGAGAAGTGAATGGAAAAATTCATGGATTTTTCCTGCCTGGCCCCTTGACCAATTCTGTCAGCAGAGGGAAGGACCAAGAGCGGACCGTGGTCGGGTCACAGCTGTCCCTGTGTGTCAACCCGAGACCCCTCTTGTGCCGCACTCCTCACCCTGCAGCTGTTGGGCATCAGTGGCCTTTGGTCCCTGTGCGCAGCCAGCCAGACTCGAACAGGTGGTCTGTCGGGTAGAAAGTTCCCTTTCTTGCTCCTGGTTCCCAGTGCTATTGATTCTCCTTCCTTCTGGGAGAACTTGGCTGTGAGCAGAAGCCCTGGACTGCTTCCTCTTTGCTTTCTTCCCGTGGTCCCCAGCCCACAAGAAGAGCTAGAGCCGACACAGGAGGAGCATCGCCTGTGGGCTAATGACGGGAATCTGCCAAGAGGGCCGGCTCCAGCCGACAGAGATGTCCACCCACAGCCAACTGACCAAATACTAATCCTCTTTGGCAGTTCAGGCATCTACTTTCCAACCCACAAATCAGAAAAAAAAAAAACAAAAACAAAACTGAGATGAGGGGTAGACCATCCTGAAGGCCCTTGGTTCAAAGATCAACACCTTCTCAGGCTACCACTGGGCCCACAGCCCCACCCACACGCTGGCCCTTCAAGGAGGGACCTGGGGGAAAGCCAGGGCCTTGGCGTGAGCAGGCTGTGTGACCCCAGACAAACTCCTTGACCTCTCTGATCCTCGGCGGCATTGACACCACAGCTCTCGCCCTTCTGTCCACTTCCTCCACGCCACCACGGCCCGATCACTCCTCTACTCGCCATTTGTTATTTCTGTAAGAATTCATTGTCTCCCCAGATGTACTGAAGTTCTTGGAAGAGGCCTTGGCAAACCCCACTCAGTCCTGTGAGGTGACCCGACGGGGTGGAGGCCAGGGGCCCTGGGATGCTCCTGGTGAGAGATTCACCCAAGGCAAACAAAAGAGAGGGAAGTAGAGTGTCTACACAGCAGGTGGGCAGCAGGCAGGACAGCAGACGAGAGGCTGGTGGGGGGCTGCGCTGAGGGGGCAGTGAGGAGGTACCGGGACGCATGCGAGCCTCCTTCTTTGGTGCCTGCGCCCCAGGGTCAGTAGCCCCTTGGTCCGCTGGGGTTTATGGCTGTTCTGAGGTGGGTCGCCTGATGGGGCTGTTTGCGTCCAGCCCTGTGGCCACTGTGGGTCCTCCTGCCTTTCTCAGGGTTCCACTGCTCAAGCCTCTGCCTAAAAGCGGCTCTACAAGTCCCCTTAGTTTAAAAAGGGGACTGATCATTTCAACAACCTGCTCCACTAAGGTTTTTAGGGAGTCGAATGGGAATGTACGTCAAAGTCCTTCACTGGTGTAAGCCCTGATACAAATGCTGAGTATTTAATGAGACACACATCAGGGCGACTGAGTCACTGTGGGCTTCAGATATTCAGTACCATGTGGATTTTGCCCCAAATCCTTATAATTCAGAGAAGTCCTTCTCATGGGTTTTCAAAGGTGGTAGAGAAAAGACCTTTATCTGATAAATGGAGAAAAAGAAAAGTAGGTATTTGACTTTGGTGTTTTTCTTGTCATTTTTAATTGTTTTGGCTTATCTGTTCTGTTTTTTCTCCTCTCACATGACCACGTCTGAATAAATTCTGTGATCCGCAGCAACAGGAGGGTCAGGTCCGTTCCAGAGGAGCCGGTCCCCCCTTGTCTTCACCAGCCAGGCAGGCCCACCCAGCGCTACAGTCTGGATTGCAGGGTGCCCAGAGTAAAAGCAGTCCCCTCCCTCCTTTTGTTACTCTTCGAAACACCGCTGGGAGCTGAGCGGGCCCATCTTGCTGATGGATGACCGGTGCCTGGGACAGAAAAAAAGGAAAAGAACTATTTCCTCTTGTCCCTCATCCCATCCAGAGAGATTTGGGGGAGCCTGGTATGGTCACCAGACATGGTTTGGGCTTTCTGGGAGACTCCAGCTCAGCCAGAAAGGAAAGTCAGGAGTCTCAGGTGGACCTCCCACCTGCCCTTCTGTCAGGCAAGGTCTCACTGGTCTCCCTCAAGCTTTAGCTGAGGTTTGAGACAAAGCCAGGGGTGAGGTCAAAGAAAGAAAGACTGTGACATGTCAGTTCAGAGCCCAGCCCTGGGGGGTTGGGTCTTGTCCCCGGGTACGGAAAAGGTGACCCAGATAGTCAGTAAACTCGTGGTGGATGGAGGAGAAAGGCATTCTTGCCAAATTCAACCTAACACTCCACCCTTGAACACCCTCTCCCTGGTATAGCACCTGCCATATTCCATTCTTCCGTGATTAAAGACCCTCCCGAGCAGCACTAGCAAAGCCAGTGAGTCCTACACAAGCCATGTTCGTTTGGCATCTTACTGCTGTTATGTCATCTGTTCTTCATGATAAGCCCATGAAATGAGCATCAGTTAAGAATTGAGTTCAGCGGGCGCCTGGGTGGCTCAGTTGGTTGGGTGACTACCTTCGCCTCGGGTCATGATCCGGGAGTCCCAGGATCAAGTCCCACATCAGGCTCCCTGCTCAGCGGGGAGTCTGCTTCTCCCTCTGACCCCCTCTCCTCTCATGCTCTCTCTCACTCTCTCTCTCTTAAATAAATAAAAATCTTAAAAAAAAAAAAAAAAAAAAGAATTGAGTTCAGCTGCCCATAGAGGAAAAGCTAAGTAAACGTGAGGGTGTGACTTCTCTTGCACAAGAAGGAAGTGAGCAGGGATATTGCACATGATGGCCCCAGGGACACAGGTGGGATCTCATCTTTAAAATTCTGATGTGGGGGAGGATGCTACTTATCAGGGGCCTCTTGGAACTCCAACAGTGTCCTCCCACGTCCATGGGGCGATTCTAAGATTCATGTGCAATAGACCTGAGCAGTGGTGTGCCTGCAATCCTTGCACAGGTGATTGAACAGAGGTTTGAGAAGCTGTCACTTGGCCCCAAAACATACAGCTAATGAGTGTTTCCAAGCCAGAATTCCAACCCAGGTCTGTCTGACCCAAAGTCTGTGCTTTTTCATTGTCTGTAAGTGGATACCCGTGTGCATACACTCATGCACACCATGGCCCGCACAGACAAAGTCACCTCAGAGACTCTGGATGGCCCTAAAGACCATCAAACATGGCACATCAGCCTCCGGAGTCTCAGTTTCTAGACTTTTCTCACTGTTGGGTTGGGCAAGGTGCTCTGTTTCTAGCCACTACATGCAGTGGGGCTTGTAAGTCCTCAAAGACCCCCTTTTGTGGTTTAAAGACCCGCCAACACCCGACTTCGAGAGTCCTGGGAGGTCTGTCTCCTGAGGTCTGCTTGGCTTACATGATGTCTTTGATTGTCTTGAATTCTACCCCTTGAGCCCAGACATGTGCTCTGCCTTGCCCTGTCCATTTGAGGTGGCAACCCCTAGTCCAACCCCACAGTCTGCTCTGTGCCCCTTCCAAGTGGCCATCCAACCCAAGAATACCTGCAGGGTTAGGAAGGCTCTGGTAACTTCTGTGATATTGCCCAAAGCATATCGTTTCTCTCCCTTTCCTAGAACTCCTGGAAATATCTGCAATGCAGCAAACTCCTTTCCACAAAGTCGTTTTAAGAAGTAAAACCCATAGAAAATCTTATACAAACCCCCCTCCTCCAGAACGGTGTGTGTGTGTGTGTGTGCGTGTGCGCGTGCAGACACACGCGTGCGTGTAGACCCTGTGACTTCCACCTGCTCCACTTCCTGGCCAGGCCAGCAGGTGATTCCTAGGGCTGCACCTGCTTCTGCATTCAGGTATCCAGTTTTCTGAGACTCCATTTCAGGTCCCGTCTTGCCCAGAGCTCGTCTTTGCTAGGCTAGAGGCTCCCTCTGTCCCAGAGCTTTCACGAAGCTGAACAGATCTTTTTAAACCTGATTAAAGCCATACTCCCCATCTCTTCGTTAGCAGCCTTGCCTGCCCCCCTCAGTGCTGGGTCTCTTTCAAGGAGTCACAAGTAACCTGCAGCTGCTGCCTCCCCTGCACTCCCCCGAGCAGCCACCGCCAGACAGACAAGGACAAGGACAAGGACACTGGCTCCCCTTCTCCCACACTGTGCTCTGGCCTCTCACTGTGGAATGTGACAACATCCTTTTCAGTCTCGATTGACTTTTTTACATCTAATTTCCAGTGTCCCTTTCCTATGGGAGCAACCACAGCCGTGGCATGGCCCACAGGTGATCAGGAAGGGTGGGTTTAGCTAGAGAATGAATGGGCACAACATCCCAGGATTCAGCTGAGGGCAGGGAAGATGCTCCCAGGCTGTGAGCATTCCTAAGTCCTCCAGAACAGCACAAAATAAAGCTTTTTGCATAAAAGTTTTTAAAGAATTTTTTATTTTTATTATTTTTTAAAGATTTTATTTATTTATTTGACAGAGAGAGACACAGCAAGAGAGGGGACACAAGCAGGGGGAGTGGGAGAGGGAGAAGTAGGCTTCCCGCCGAGCAGGGAGCCCGATGCGGGGCTCGATCCCAGGACCCTGGGATCATGACCTGAGCCAAAGGCAGACGCTTAACGACTGAGCCACCCAGGTGCCCCTAAAGAATTTTTTAAACTGTGAACCCCTTACACCAGGGCACATGGGTGGCTTAGTCGGTTAAGCATCTGACTTCAGCTCAGGTCATGATCTCAGGGTCCTGAGATCAAGTCCGCATCGGGCTCCCCACTTAAATAAGTTCTTTTAAAAAAAGTTTATACTTAAAATTTTTATCATGTGTTAAAATAGTTGCAAAGACTATTGTTTCTGGTCTACGGTAAAAATTTATATTTAAAAATAAAACCGGGGGCGCCTGGGTGACTCAGTCGGTTAAGCATCTGCCTTTGGCTCAGGTCATGGTCTCAGGGTCCTGGAATGGAGCCCCACGTCGGGCTCCCTGCTCAGTGGGGAGTCTGCTTCTCTCTCTTACTAGTGCCCCTCCCCCCTACTCGTGCTCTCTCTCTCTCTCTCTGTCTGTCGGAAATAAGTAAAATCTTTTAAAAAATAAAAATAAAACTACTATATCATTATTTTAAGTGGATCCAATGGATTCTAAAGAAAATATTTGAAACCCAGCAGAATCTCCCATTGCTCTTCTTTGTCCTTGAATTCAGATTCTCAGTCTCTCCCCGATGGAGTTTTATCCTAAAGTAATATACTCTTAAGGTTTACAAGTTTGTTTGTTTATTTGTCTTACTAATCACCCCATCTTATTTTCTGTGATTAAAAATATATATAAAATAAAAGTTGATGTTTAAGAATCTGTTATCCGGGGACTTTTGGGAGGTGATGAGAATATTTGGGAAATAGAGCTGATGGTTGCACAATAGTGTAGACATGCTAAATGCTGTTGCATTGTTCACTTTGGAAAGGTCAGTATTATGGTACATGCATTTCTCCTCAATAAAAATTAATTAATTTTAAAATTCCCTTGTCACCATCAGCCACTAATTCAGAGGCTTCTCATCTTTCTTTGACTTGGACCTCTTTGGTGGTCTGGTAAACCCTGTAGACCCCTTTTCAAAGTAATGTTTTTAAATGCAGAAAATAAAATACAGAGGATTAAAAAGGAAGCCAACTATATTAGAATGCAAGTTTTGAAATTAGTTTTGTGATATAGTAATGCATGTAATTCTTTATTACCACATTAACAAGATCTAGCTGTAAGGGGTGCCTGGGTGGCTCAGTCCGTTGAGCATCCAACTCTGAATTTCACCTCAGGTCATGGTCTCAGGGTCCTGGGATCAAGCCCTAATAGGGCTCCCTGCTGAGTGTGGAGTCTGCTTGTCTCCTTCTCCCTTTGCCCATCCTGCCTCTCACGTACTCTGTCTCTGAAATAAATAAATAAATAAATCTTTTTTAAAAAAGATCTAGCTGTAAGTTCAATAACTATTGTAACTTTGAAGCAGTGATAAGTAGAAATAATGTTTCAAGTTATGTGATAAACGAAGTTCTTTCTGATTTCTCCTGGTGACGAAGTTATAGACACTAATACCACTATCATTTGTTGTTTGTGTATGTGATGGGGGAAATGCTAAATGTCACTTAGAGGTTAGTGACACAAAGATGTAATTTTTTTCACCTGAGTTCATGAACACACTAAGCTAAGAACCCCTATTCTAAGTATAAGAAATTTACTGTCTGGGACTACACCAAAATAAAAAGCTTGTGTATAGTGAAGGAAACCATCAAAAAACAAGAAGGTAACCTACTGAATAGGAAATGATATTTGTAAATGATATCTGATAAAAGTTAATATCCAAAATACATGAAGAACTAATACAACTCAACACCAAAAAACAATCTTATTAAAAAATGGGCAGAAGACCTGAATAGACATTTCTCCAAAGAAGACATCCAGATGGCCAACAGACACATGAAAAGGTGCTCAACATCACTTATCATCAGGGAAATACAAACCAAAACTACGATGAGGCAAGGGCACCTGGGTGGATCAGTCGGCTAAGCAGCTGACTCTTGATATCGGCTCAGGTTATGATCTCAGGGTTGTAAGATCAAGCCCCACATCGGGCTCCACGCTGGGCATAGAACCTGCTTAAGATTCTCTCTCTCCCTCTCCCTCTGCCCCTCCTCCACACCCCCCATGCACTCGTGCTCTCTCTCTTTCTCTCTCTCTCAAAAACTACAATGAGATACCACCTCACACCTGTCCGAATGGCGAAAATCAACAAAGAAGAAACAACAGATGTTGGCGAGGAGCAGAGAAAGGGGAACCCTCTTGCACTGCTGGTGGGAATGCAAGCTGGTGCAGCCACTCTGGAAACCAGTATGGAGGTTCCTCAAAAACTTAAAAATAGGGGCGCCTGGGTGGCTCAGTCATTAAGTGTCTGCCTTCGGCTCAGGTCATCATCCCAGGGTCCTTGGATGGAGCCCAGCATTGGGTTCCCTGCTCTGTGGGAAGCCTGCTTCTCCCTCTCCCACTCCCCCTGCTTGTGTTCCCTCTTCTGCTGTGTCTCTTTCTGTCAAATAAATAAATAAAATCTTTAAAAAAACCTTAAAAATAGAATTGCTGTACAATCCAGTAATTTCACTTCTGAGTATTTGCTTGAAGAAAACAAAAACAGTAATTCAAAAAAAGTGTATACATCCCATGTTTATTGCAGCATTATTTACAATAGTCAAGACTGGAAGCAGCCCAAGTGTCCATTGATAGATGAATGGATAAAGAAGATGTAGTATATACATACAATGGAATATTACTCAGCCATCAAAAAGAAGGCGAGCTTGCCATTTGCAACAATGTGGATGGACCTACAAGGCATTATGCTCAGTGAAATAAACCAGACAGAGAAAGACAAATACAATGTGATTTTACATATGTGGAATCTAAAAAGCAAAACAAACAAATAAAGGCAGAAGTAGACTCATAAATACAGAGAACCACTGGTGGTTGCCAAAGACAGGGGAATGGAGGGATTGGGTGGAATAGGGGAACAGGATTAAGAAGCACAAACTTCCAATTATGCAACAAACGTCCCGGGGATGAAAGCACAGCGTAGGTAACATAGTCAGTAATCCTGTGGCAACGTCGACTCGTGACCGATGGCAGTGCACGCTGCGTCACGTGCGATACGCCTGAGGCTGATGGAACCCTGTGTGTAAACTGTACTTCAGTTAAAGAGAAACAAATCCACTCTGGGTAAAGCTATCATCATATCTGTTAGTACTACATAATTGATCAAAACAGCATAAATATGTTATAAATCTTGATAAATAACTGCCATTCAAGATAACATGTTAAAATGCCTCTCTTAATAACATGGCTGAGGCTGGGCATTTTCCAGTTAGTTCCCCTTTGGGGGACTAATACTTATTTCTAAACCAATAGAGGGTTCCCAGCATCAGTTCTCATTTTAGGGATATAATTTTTGAGGCAACCCTGTTCATATAAAGAGTGTTACTATAGCAACAGTACTCAATTATTTGAGCCCCTCCAGAGTTATACGTCAAACATCACATGATAACGTATGGGGCGCCTGGAGGGCTCAGCCGGTTGGGCGTCTGCCTTCGGCTCAGGTCCTGATCCCGGGGTCCTGGGTTCGAGCCTCACATCAGGCTCCTTGCTCCATGGGGAGCCTGCTTCTCCCTCTGCCTCTGCCCCTCCCCCTGCTCATACTCTCTCTGTCTCTCTGTCAAATAAATAAATAAAAATCTTTTTTAAAAATCACATGAAAATGTATTATCAAAAATTATTTGTAATGCTCTGTCAGTCAATAGCAATTGGACCTCCTTCAACTGGATAAAAGAATAGGAAGCCAACTCTTCTCTGACATATTTGTATTTAGACATTAAATACCCAAAGATACAGCAAATGTCTGTTTCTTCCACCTGCTACTCTTTCACTTAGAGGCACTAGGGTCCCCTCCATGGCTCTTGGGGTGGAAAGTGGAGCTCAGGAGTCTGTTTTGCTGGCGCAGATTGTGGAAGATGCCAGGTGATCTTGGAGC
The DNA here is from genome assembly GCF_004348235.1 of Phoca vitulina. Classification (NCBI taxonomy): domain Eukaryota; kingdom Metazoa; phylum Chordata; class Mammalia; order Carnivora; family Phocidae; genus Phoca; species Phoca vitulina. Next base: position 108,520 of record NW_022589712.1, on the reverse strand, counting down.
CACAGTCTGGAGACAACTTGCCAACCTCTGAGGTGGTGTAGGGGTTGTTTCTTGAAGGTCAACCTAGAGCCTGCTCCTCTGTACACGTCAGTGGTTCTGGAAGTGCCTCTTCCCTGTATTAAACATTTTTTTTTGCTTGAACTGCTTCGGTTACATGTGATGAATATCTGCAGTTGAGCTGACAAAAAAGAACCCTACATTTGCCCACAGTTGGGCCTATTGTGCTCCTACTGGAGGTGATGCCCCACAGAAGGTAAGAATGCTACTGTGAAAAAATGCACTGCTGAGCCTTATCTTTTCTTACCTATAAGACAAAATGCTCAGTGAAAACTCACTCCCAGTGCTCCCCTTTTTGGGAGGGGCATATTCCACGTCCGCTAATGTTGGGCTGGCTGCTGACGTGCTTGGATCCGTGGGAGCACACCACACCTGAGCCAGGCCACAAAAGCACTGTGTGTTTCTGCTCTGAGCTCTCGCACCCTCACCCCATGGGAAGAACTTGCTTGGTCCCCAGAAGAAACACATTCCAGCCACAGCCTGAACCAGAGCTGACCTAAGAAACCCACAGACTCAGTGAGAGATGATGCTATTGTTGCGTGTCAACAAGCACTGGGGTGCTACTTACTACAGCAACAGTTGGTAAAGCCCTCCAAGGATTGTTCTGAGAATAAAACAAGAATGTAGACAGGAAGTACTTACCATCATCATGTATCACAGAGTAAGCACTCAACTATTGTTCTGTGGAAGTTCCCACTGGTTTCTAGCATGGAGCTGTGTGCTCGCTGTTCTCTCTTCCTTTACCAATGTCAGAACTGAGTGTGGGATCTGGTTGCAGGAGCTCTCCTACGTGGTTCCTCTCCTTTTGCTTCTCTCCCACTCTTACACACCCTCCATCAGACACTCCCGTGGCTCAGGCAGCGCCTCAGACACCAAGCACAGAGGAGAGAACCCCTAACCCACCGTGCAGTGTCCTACTGCACCTAATGGGACGGGTCACTTCCAGGAAGGTGCTGGCCCCAATTCTGATGGAGTCTGGAGCCCCGTCAACAGCCCCTGTGAAGTCTTTCTCTGTCCCCATCTCTGCCCTCCGCCAATCTTTCCCGAATGTGTGATCCCTCCTCCTCAGCCGCCCTGTCACTGATTTTATTTATTTGTTTGCTGAGCTCTGCCACTGCCCAGCTGCTGAGGCTGCTCCAGCTGGGTTCCCAGCCAGGCCTCCGTGAAACGCTCTTAGGGAATCTCTTCCACACCAGCGAGCCCTGCTCTGCCCTCCCTCCCTCTCCAGACCCCGCTGTGTGCTTTAATAAACACAGACACCGTCTTGCCTTCTCGCCTCCCTCCCAGGGAAGTTAATATATTTGCCGCCATGGCCTAGCTCACATTTGCCAGTCGACTTCTAATTGATTTAGGAACACACAGCCTCTTTCCACTGTCTGGATGAGTATTTCTATCTTTGGCAAACTGGCCCCAGACATAGGCAAATACGTTAATAGGACTTTGCCTCTCACTCTCTTCCTTCTAAATTTCTCCTGCAACTTCTCTAAGAATAAGGACTTAGAGGTTTGGAGTCAGACAAGCTATGCAAACCCAGACAAGCTCCTGAACCTCCCTGAACATCCATTTCCTCATCCATAAAATGAGGGAAGTCATATGGCCCCTTCAGCGTGGCAGTGAGGACTGACTCAGATGAAGCTGTGAAGAGGGGACTGTGTTTCCTCTCCTCTTCCCTCTCCTTCCTCTCTGCATCTCTCTCTGCCTCCCACCTCTCCCTAGATGGGTGTCTCTGTCTCTCTTTCTGTCTCTCTGTCTCTTACTCTCTGCCTTTCCATCTCTGTCTGTCTTTCTCTGTCTCTGTCTGTGTCTCTGTCTCTCTCTCTGACTTCCAACCCTAATAGTCATGCCCCAGCTACCTGCCCCCCATGCAATGGTCTGGACACCCAGAAGATCACATGTAGGAGCCCCTGCATGGGAGCCCCTAACAGGAGCCCCTAACAGTCATGCCCCAGCTACCTGCCCCCCATGCAATGGTCTTGACATCCAGAAGATCACATGTAGATCACTGTTCTTAACTCACTCTAGTTCAAGGGCAGACTCCTTTGAATCTGTCCTTTGCCCAAGAGGAGCTGATTGGAACCTAAGGGGACAGCCAGCTTCTCTGCAGGAGCTGGACTGCAAGACAGACAGACAGAGCTAGCTGCTGACAACAGGAATGGAAGCAAAGAAGATAACACAGCACAGGAACCAGGCACAAGGAGCTGCTTCTAAAGGGTTGCCGTCTCCCCTCCTGAGGGTCACCTGACTGCCAAGACTAAGGCCAGGACATCCTCCCACTCCTTCCCTTCCCTGAACCCTTATAATCCAAAGGCTGCCTCTTTCGCTGGTGATCTGAATGAGCCCCAGTGGTACAGGTGAGAGGTGCAGACCATTCTGTGCATGGCGGTTTTGTTTTCTCTTCAACCAGACATTCAAGGGTCCAGCCTCACTTTGATGTGCTGACACACTCTCTTCTGCACGATCTCTGACACTTGGCTCTCCCTGGAAAGACTCCCCCTCAAAACAGCCATACACATTAGCTTGATGAGATAAGGCCCAAACTTGAAAGAAACGGGATGCCACTTGAAGGCAGTCAGAGAGGCTAGACTTAGATAAATAGCTTGTCCTCTCCATTCAAAGGCTGGTTCGTTGGGACCTCAGAAATGTTTGGGTGACCAGCATTGATTGGATGAAACCACTGTACTTCCTCCTCATTGACTTCTCATCTAGAACAGAATTCGAGAATCTATCAAGAAGCCCCTCTTACCCCAACAGCAAAGGCAATAGAATCATCCATACTCTTCAACATCATTCTGAAGTTACCATCTTTCTTTCTAAGGAGAGGGTCCCCAGATGCACATGCACTGCTAGGAATTTCATGCCTGTTGGTAAGATGAGACATTGGGTGGGTGCCTTTCACTGACATAGTAAATGAACAATCTTCAGACTACCTTCCCACCGTCAGGAGGGAGGACAAAGACCCTCAGAGCCTTCCCACCATCAGAAGGGAGGACAGTGGCTAAGCAGGTACACTTTGACCCCCTTTAGCTCTCTGTCCTTTGGTCAGTAACCTAAGGGAATTTTGGGAGAACCCCTCCAGAAACACCCTGACCTGCCTTCCCTGCTGCTGGCTGTCCTTGTGGCTCCTGGCTTCCCACACAGGCTGTCTTGCCTCTTGTCTATTTTCAGAACTTCTCGTGAGTTCCTGGAGCTCCTCACAGCCTTACAATATATCTTTGTGTAAATTGCCAGAGTTGGATTCTTTGCTCACAAACTAAAGAATAGAAGCGAATCACACTCTCTTTTTTCCCACACTTTTTGGTCAGGGCATGGAGCGCGTTGCTCATCAGCTTCATTTTCACAGGAGCCTGGAGAAGAGTGTCGTTCACAGCACGGCCTGACAAAGTGCTGCTGGCCTACATCCATCTGCAGTTGCCACCACCGCCCCACTGGAGGGGCGTCTCCTCCAAGTGGCCTGCTGCGCGGGTTGGCATGCACTCGCCTCTCAGGCCCTGCTGCTTGCTGCCATCGAAGGCCATGTGGTCGGGACTTTTCCCTGGGCTAGTTTGGGGAGGCCCTGATATACCATCTCTGAAAACTTGTCTGGGCTCTTCTTCCGTATCCCTTAATGGGGATGGGCATCTGCGCATCCAGAACTTTAAACTAGGAGGCACCCTATAAAATTAAACCAATCTGTCTTTCTGAGAAGTTGGAAGACTAGAGAAGAAACTGGGGAAGTTGAATCTTAACTGGGTTTGGGAGTGAAAGGACATTTGTTTCTCCTTTTTCCATAAAAACTCTTGAAAGATACATTGCCAGCTCCCTCAATATCCTTCTACGAGGTGGAGGGACCAGGACACAGGAGGGCAAAGCAGTCTGGGACCAAGGAACGTGATCTGTGTGTTGTGTGCATGCCCGCATGCACGTGCTCATGCTTGTATGTGCGTGTGCATGTGTGTGAGCACATGCACATAAGCGTGTGCACGTATGTGTTTTGTGTTGTGTGCATGTGTGTACACATGTCCTTGTATTAACATGTTCACACACCTGGCCTGGAGCCATAGAAAACAGCACAGCCTGCAAACAAGTTAATAACCCAACTGCAAAATCACTGGGGGTTTTTGTAGCTACATCAACCGATTGCTTTCTACTGAAGAATCTCACAGCGAACCAACAGGAAGAGAATAGGCCCTTAGGCTTGAGGCAGAAGAGAAGGACAGAACAAGACCCAGAGAGAAATATCTCAAATGTGAAATGAATCTATGGCTTCAGCACAGGCTCCTAGAAGTAGCATCCTCGTACGGAATGCATGGTAGCTGAGCAGGGCCCTGGCCAGCAGTGCTCATGCCTGCGACCTGGACAGTCAACCATGCTCCTGCTCTTCACGGCAGACTTCCCATGCAGGGACATTTGATGGAACTGATCCATAACCTGAGAGGAGCCACCAGGTTTTTCTGATTTGAGAAGCTTCCTGCACTGCCTTCCACTTCAAAACCAATCATCACATTAAAACGGACAAGCCACTTATTCAGGACAGACCCCCTAAAAATCCTGAAGGCAGTTCAGGACTGGGGGACTCAGAATGCCCAGGGTAGCTGGAGCTGACTTGAATCCTGCCAGGACTCGATCTCTTTACTTCTGAAACATGGACACGCACATGGAGCGCACGCACACATGCTGATCCTGCCCGGGTACCAAGCTTAGTGTCTCCCACTGTATCCAGCCCTCAGAAGCATCTACTGTGTTGAATGATGGCCTAACTCGGTTACAGCCCTATTCAGCTGAAAACACCCAATAAATATTTTCGTTTGAGTGGTCTCCTACAGGAACCAGTAACCAATATATGGTGCTCTCCCTTCCATAGCCAGAGTCCAGGAATCAAAGAACGGAAACGAACCATTGTACTTGATAACCCATGTGAGCACTTTTGCTGTCTGTCCCCTCAACTTTGCACTCTGCTGGTTTACAGGGTTTCGTTCTCAAAAGAAGACACAATAATTGTTCTAATGAATTGGAAATTGAAGCTGCCACCTGGCCCTTTTGTCCTCCTCATGCCATTGAATCAATAGGCAAAGAATGAGGCGCTGCATGGGCTGGGTGACTGACCACCAGAGGGAAACTCAACTGCTGCTGTGGGACAGCAGAGGTGATGTCTGGACCCAGGGGACTTGCCTTGCCCAACGGTAACGGTCAGTGGAAAACCAAGCAATGCAAAGAAGGCAGACTCACTGGAGATCTGGACTCTTCAGAAATGGATGTTTGGGTCACCTCATCATGGAAAGAACCCCATCAGGAGTTGAGGGCAGGGCGCCTGGGTGGCTCAGTCGGTGAAGTGTCTGCCTTCGGCTCAGGTCATGATCCTGGAGTCCCAGGATCGAGCCCCACATCGGGCTCCCTGCTCGGCGGGAAGCCTGCTTCTCCCTCTCCCACTCCCCCCTGCTTATGTTCTCTCTCTCACTGTCTCTCTCTCTGTCAAATAAATAAATAAAATCTTAAAAAAAAAAGAGTTGAGGGCAAATGGAACACAGGGGGAAAAGTAGAAAAATAAAATTATTCTGAAAAAATAAATCTGGACACAGACCTTACACCATCACAAAATTAACTCAAAATGGGTTGTAGGAATAAATGTAAAACATTTAACTATACAGCTTCTAGAAGATGATGCAGGAGGAAATCCAAGTGGCCTTGAGCTTGGAAATGAGTTTTTAGATATTTCACCTAAAGTGTGACCCATGAAAGAAAAAATGGATGAGTTGGACTTTATTGAAATTAAAAACTCCTGCTCTATGAAAGATACTGTTCAAGGAATAAAAAATCAGGTTATGGACTAGAAAAAAGTATTTGCAAAACACATCTGATAAAGGACTTGTATCTGAAATATACAAAGAACCTGATTTTAAAATAGGCAAAAGGTCCGAAAACACACTTTACCAAAGTAGATATATATAGACGTCAAGTAAGCATATGAGAAGATGTTCAACATCATATGTTAATGGGGGATTGCAGATGAAAACAACCATAAAATGCCACTACACACCTATAAGAATGGCTAAAAATTTTTTTTTAGTTGACAACACCAAATGCTGGTGAAGGTATAGAATGAGAACTCTCATTCTTTGCTGGTGGGAGTGCAAAATGGATTAGCCACTCTGGAAGACAATCTGGAAGTTTCTTACAAAGCTAAACATAGTCTTTCCATATAATCCAGCATACGAACTCCCAGGTATCTACTCAATTGAGTTGGAAACTACATCCATACAAAAACATGCACACAAATCTTTATGGAAGCTTTATTCATATTACTAAAAACTGGAAGCAACCAAAATGTCCTTCAGTCAGTGAATGGATAAGTACACCGTGACACATCCAGACAATGGAATAGAACTTGGCGTTCAAAGGACATGAACTGTCACACGACAAAAAGCCATGGAGAAACATTAATTGCATATCACTAAGTGAAAGAAGCCAAACTGAAAAGGCTGCATACTGTATGATTCCATCTACATGACATTTTGGAAAATGTAAAACTGTAGAGACAGTGAAAAGATCAGTCGTTGCCAGGGTTAGTAGGAGAGGGAGAGATGAACAGGCAGAGCACAGAGGATTTTAGGGCAGTGAAACTACTCTTTATGATGTAATGGAAGACACATGACATTGTGAATTTGTCAAAACCCCTTAGAATGTACAACACAAAGAGTGAATCTTAATGTAAATAATGGACTTTAGTTAATGATAATGTATTGCTTCATTAATTGTAACAATATGCACACTCATTCAAGATGTTAATAATGGGGAAATTGAGTGGGTGGTGGTGGCAGGGGCGGGGGGAGTTACATGGGAACTTTCTGTTTTATCTGCTCAATTTTTCTGTAAATCTAAAACTGTTCTAAAAAATAAAGTCTATTAATTTTTTAAATGAGTAGAGCATTGGTGAGCTGTAGAAAAACTTCCCAAATCTGATGAAAACTGTAAGCCACAGATTCATGCAACTCAACAAATTCTAACCATAAGAAGTATGAACAAACTACACGTTGGAGACATAAATTGCTTAAAACTGATTATAAAGAGGTAATCTTAAAAACAGTCAGGAAAGACCCATAATGTACAGAGGAAGAAAGAATGGCAGGCAACTTCTCATCAGGAACAACATGAGCCAGAAGACAGCTGGTCAACATCTTTAAAATTTTCCAATAACATTGGCAACCTAGAATCCCTTGCCTCATGAGAACATTTTTCAAAAGCAAAGGGCACATACTGCATGGAGCACTGGGTGTTATACGAAAACAATGGATTGTGGATCACCACATCAAAAACTAATGATGTATGGTGACTAACATAACATAATAAAATAAAATGAAATAAAAATAAAAAGCAAAGGCAAAATAAATATTTAGACATACAAAAGATGAAAGAATTCATCAGCAGGGGACCTGTGTTTGTCAAACCTGCGCACCCTTTATTCTCCTGCATGTCTCCATGCTCGTATAATCTCACACAAATACACATACAGATCTATGTTTGGCCTCTTGTGTGTGTCATTCATTAGCAGTCATGCAATAATTCTCTCCCTTTTCCAAACCCTGCCTTTCTCATTCAGTAATACCCAGTGGACATCCTTCATTGTCAACTTTTTCAAGGGTACACAATATTCCATGATACATGGATTCCATCAATTATTTAATTCCTCCTAAAAGAGGAAATCACTATAGTTAACTGTGGCCTAGAGATAAATCACAGAAGAAAAAGAACTATCAAAACTTTGCATTTTCTTCCTTGTTGTTTATACATATGCTTGTATATATTAATTATTTTCCCCTTCTCTTCCCCTATTATTTTCCATAAGAATTATTGATAGTGGTTAACTTTAAAAGTTATTTTTCAGATAACAGAATATTTGGGTGGGATTTTGCTCGCATTCAAGTGAGAGTATCACCCAGTTGGGACTAGTAACTAATGGGACTTCTTGTCTCACCTTTCTGGGAAGAGGATGAGAACAACAGCTTTGGTACAAAAGTTATAGTTCTTGTGCAAATATGGGCAAAGGGAGTGAATGGAAGTTAAGTGGAAAGGTATGTGCTAATTGCTGACCTGTGTCTCAAAACTCATTCTTTGGCATTCTGTTCTGAAATCGTGTGGCTAAAACTCTACACATTGCACTTCCCAAGACTCCTTTGACAGCGAGCCTCTTACAGGGCCCAGCTCTGCTGATGGGAGATCCTAAGGGGTCTGACAGATGGAGCAGGAGAGGAGAGATTCCCCTTGTTTTCCTGTTTGGGTCGGTGCTGCTCCAGCCCCAGCTCCATTCACCTCTGCCAGAGGCCTGAGCACCAACCCCAGGGCCCTACTCTGGGCTCTGCTGTGTCTGGCTGCCTCACCTTCTGCCTCACCCTCTGGAACAGCAGTAGGTTCTTCTTTTAGTTCTTAATCTCTGGGTTAGTTCAGCTTTCCAACACCTATGCAATCAATTCATCTGAATTCCCTGTTTGAATCACCCAGGGATTCACATCACTTCCTATCTGGAACCTGACTAACACAAATCCCACCTCACTTAAAGGAACAACGTAAGACCTGGAGTCTGAGTAGCACAAGCCTATCTAATAAACAGCTTGCATCCCAACCTCAATCAGAGAGCCCCAAGTTCCTTAGCGCTGTCTTCCAGCCCGTGGAAGAGTGAAGGAGCGTTCACAGGGCCTCCCTAGCCCAGCGCTGGTTGCCGTGGTCCCACCGAGCACTGCCTGCCCATCACAAGACCTGTTGTCACTTGAGAATGTGGCCATCCCTGCTCACCTCCAAACACTCGTAACAGGTGAGTCTATTGTACTCCAGGCAGGGCAGGCACACTCCAGAGGTGTGTGCTAAGAATTTACTGGGGAATAAGAAGAAAAGATTCAAAGTACCTCTGCACTAGCACCCACTTCCCCTCCCCTGCTCTAGTTTCTCCTGGCACTTAGCACCCTGACACACAGTACTTCATTTACTGTCACTGCCAATTAAAATATAAAGTAGACGAAGGAACACATTTTGTCTGTTTCACTCACTAATGAATTCCCAATGCCTAGAAGAGTGACTGACAGATAGTAGATACTGAATAAAAATTTATAAAATGAGTAAATGGGATTTCCAAACAGGAGAGCAAAGAGAGGCTCACTGCAACATCTATGTTATATCAACAAGGTGTAAACAATATAAATAACAAGATAAGATACATTGAATAAGCTTTGGTAAATAGATTGAGATGCCATGCACCCAATAAAAATAATACTCTGAGCCTGAGTGGCTCAGTTGGTTAAGTAGCTGACTCTTGATTTCGTCTCGTCACTATCTTAGGGTCATGAGATCCAGCCCAGAGTCTGGCTCCCTGTTCAACAGGGAATCAGCTGGAAATTCTCCCTCTCCCTCTGCCCCTCCCCCCACTCACACTCTATCTCTCTCTAAAATAAATAAATAAAATCTTTTAAAAAATATTCTGAAAGTTTGCTTGTTCACGCAAAATGAGTGGTTCATGATGTACCATTAAATAAAATTTAAAAATTTAAAAGAAAGTGTAAAAGAAAATGTTTGCTGTCCATGATTTATTCTTTTTTTTTTCCTAGGAATATCACCCATATTTGCTTTGAGAACCATCTCTGTTCCATTTGAGCTATGTGTTTGGATGGATTGACTCATCATCTGGAGTGGCCCCTTCACTTGAACCACTTGGCATGTCCCTTCCAACGGGCCACAAGGGTGGGCACCATACCCAATTACAGGAAATAAGAAAGTGTCCCAAGGCTACTGTGAAAGGGACTTCTCTTTTCTTCAAAAGGAGCCCTTCATTCAGACCCTCTCTACTACGCCAAATGGTATGCGTAATGATGTGGCCACTTTCCTGGCACACTTGGGGGAGGACCATCTCCACTCAGATGGCAGTGTGGAGAAATGAAGAGAAACCAGTTTATTCCAACCACTTGGTCAAGTGAACTCTACCTCTGGATGTTTAGTTTGATAAGCTAATAAATTCCATTACTGCTTAGTTGAATTAGGTTTTCTGTCACTTGGAATCAAAAGAATCTCAAATGATATGTAGGGTTTGATCCCATTTTGGTTTTCTAAGTATATTTTAAAATATTCAGTCATCTAAACATGCTGTCTTCCCTTCCAACCCACTCCTCAATGTCTTCAAACAGGCATCTGGTTTCATCCCTCTAAGAAATAGTTCTGGCTAGGGTGAGCAGTGAGGTCCATTCAAACACAGCTGGAAAGGCGCTCTCCAGGGTTTGTTACCAGGAGCCCAGTCTGTGTGTGTGTATGTGTGTGTGCGTGCACAGGATGTTGAGAGGAGCATAAAAGAAAAAGTTAAAAGTGGTTATCTTTGGTTAGTATATTGCATGTATTTTCTAACCTTTCTAGATAAACTTGTATTTTCCAGGTCGTATTTCTGGTTCTCTGTCCAAAAATATCATTGGGCAGATATCAACATTGATATCAATATATCAAAAGTTTAAAAAGGTGTACATTGACCATCCTTTAACCTCAAGAGGACGGTGGAGTACTTCCAGTTTCCAGTTCTGTTTGCTTAGAATACAAATGCACAGAAGTCGTAACCTGATTACTGTGGTACTTGGCTGAGCTAACAGACGGGAGCCCAGACTCTGGTTCCAGGTTTTATCTTCCATTTTAGCCTCAGAATTTATGCCTAAATTTTACTTATTGTGAACAATCTGAGAATCAGAGAAAGAAACTTCCTTTCTTAGAAGGGAGACAATGTCTTCTGAATCAGAAATAGGGACACATGGGGGGCGCCTGGCTGGCTCAGTCGGTAGAGCATGCAACTCTTGATCTTGGGGTTGTAACTTCGAGCCCCACGCTGGGTGTAGAGAGTACTTAAAAAAAAAAAAAATTTAAACAACAACAACAAAAAAGAAATAGGGACACATTTTCTCACTAGTTTCATTACACTTGCAAAAGTCATGGGGAAAGAGTCTACATCACAGCTCCCCTTGGCTCCCTGTGTTTGTGGGGCACTGGGAGAGACTGAGGGGTTCCAAGGGAAGGCCTGGGGGCTGGGGGTCGCAGGCTTCGTAAGCAACAATGACAGCAACACGGACGTGCAGAAATCAATAAGCCGAGCAGGTCTCTCTCAGTAAGAGGAGCTGGGCGGTGCCCGAGACCAGGCTGAACATCTGTCAGGCAAACAAAAAGCCATCGAGAAGAACAAAGGGAGGATTATATTCACTCAAGTTCTTCCCGAGGCCCAGCAGGCGACACTGCCTGGCCCTCCTTTCTTCAGATACTGGACATCCATGGAGGGCGTGCTGCCGGGCAAAACCCAACCACAGGGTGCACAGAGGAGGGGGGAAAAGAAAAAGTATAGATGGAAAATTCAGGCAGATCCACACTGTTGGGATGTCACAGCTTCCCACATGCTTGCTGATTAGGAGTCAAAATTTCCACAGAACCTTTTGCTTTGCGTGTGAGAACATTGATCCCCAAGGACCTTATTATAATCCAGTTAGTTAAACCCTTACCCCACCTCTCTTCTATCCTGAAGGCCAGGAGTGGGGCAGAGGTGGAAAGTGGAGGACCCAGGGTGGGGCTGCTTGAAATGGACAGACCTCTGAGATGGCCCAGGGCTGTAGCCTTTAGTAACCAAATGGCTCTCTGCTACCAGGCTCCCTGGCTGCCCTGAGAGGTTCATTCTGCTGTGACCAGGGCGGCTGTGTGCTCTGGAGGCACGATTTGTCCCCTGCGGCTGGCAGGGTGGCAGCCACCAGCCTCCTGATTGGACAGACATCAAGCGTGAGTCACAAAGCAGCTCAGTAATGAGCCCAAAGTCCCACCACTGGCGTGTAGCCGAGGTATACTGCATTACAAATCTACCAATGATATTAGACCAAATGACATTATTAGGTGACTTTGGGGGTCAAGTCTTTACGGATCAAGTTTAGACATACCGCCACAGTGATTTTAAAATATGTCCACAAATTCCTTGATATCCCTTCTGTGAAAAGGTCGAGTCTAATTCCTCTCCCCCTGAGTGTGGCAGAACTTAGCCACTCATTTCTTATGAACAGAAGGTGGAGAAGTGAAGCTGTGTCACCTCCACGTCGGTCACCCTCTTGGGGAGAGCCAGCTGCCGGGCCATGAGGGCGCCCAGGCAGCACTGACCAGCAGCCGCCATCAGCCAGCACGGCGGGCAGCGCAGGGTTCAGCCACGCCAGCTTCGGGCTTCCCACCCCAGTGAAGCCTTCAGAAGACACCAGCCAGCTGACAGCCTGGCTGCAACCTCGTGAGAAACCTGGAGCCGGAACCACCCAGTGAAGCCACATGTGGAGACCTCGAGAGTAAACTGCTTATTATTTAAAACCACGAAGTTTTAGGGTAATTGATTATCCATCAAAGCATAACTAATGTATTTGCGTATCTTGAGGTTCAGTGACTGTTCAAGTTAAACTTAGATGCCACCTCCCTTTTGTTGTGACAGGTTCGGCAGAGACTCTGTTTCCTTTCTTCGTAGGTACGGCCTCTCTTGCAGTTAAGGGGGCACAAGACAGCTCTGGCCAGGGAAATACAGGTGAAAGGGGTTATGCCTCCTCCACACCCAGCTCATGAAAACTGACCGCATGGTCTCATTGCTGTGGACTGAATTGTGTCCCCCCAGAATTCACATGTTGAAGCCCTAACCCCAATGTGATGGTGTTTGGAGAGGGACCCCTTCCTTGGCAGGTAACTAAGGTTAGATGAGGTCATGCAGTAGGGCCCCCATGATGGCAGAGATGGGAGAGAGGCCCCCACCACACCACCCCTCTCACCGTGTGCTCGCTGCGGAAAGGCCATGTGAGGACAAGAAGGTAGCCATCTGCCAACCAGAAAGAGTCCTCACTAGAAACCAACCCTCCTGGCTCCCCGATGTCAGACCTCCAGCCTTGAGAACTGCTGTTGGAGCTGCCTGGCCTATAGTATTTTGTTATGGCTGAGCTCACTAAGATGGGGTCTTCCATGCTCTGACTTTTCCTGTCTGCCAGCCAGATCTTGAGACCCAGGACAACCTTGGACACCATATGTTGAAGGTGCTTGGGTGTCTGAATGAGTATGTGGATCAGGGGCCCACCCCCTTTGTTACAGTCCCCCATTGGGTGCTCCCATTGTGAACCTCACATGGACAAGAAGGGTGCTCCTATGGTGCTGCCACCTTTTACGGGGGCGCTAGAGCAGAGTTCCCTTTATGTGTGCGCTCCCAGCAGGAAATCTCTGTTCCATTATTCAATCCACTCAGCTGTGGTTTCAACGCTTGCACACTCAGAAAATAATAATAATGTACAATTGCCTTGGGTGAGGCCAGCTTCTCTTTCAGTATCAAGCATCCCAGTGCCTCTGTAGGAGCCCTGGCCGTGACTTTGGGGGCATCTGTTTGAGTGGATGAATACCCTCAGGCAGCTTCTGGTTATTCTGATCACAGCTTGAGAAGATCTTCACGTTTCAGTGACATCTTTGAATGCTGGATCAGAGGTAAGGCAAAGGCAAGCTTTTCTAACAGTGACTAGGTAAGCTCTCTCTATGCTTTCTCTTTCTTCCTGAAAGGCTCTGATCTCTTCCCCTGTCTTGATCAGGACACATGAGAACACTCCCTCAAATTCTCCCTTCCCCTGCTCACTGGGGCAGCTCCCACAGAAGCGTGCCAGGTTTGCATGCAGGGTTACAGTGCTTATCATGCCCTAGCAGGCCAAAACTTCAGATGGTTATGAATGACTTCCTTGAGCTCTGTGCCTCAGTGTCCTCATGTCGAAACTGGGGGTAATAATGGCACCCACCTTGAGGGGCATTGTGAAGACTGGCTCACAGGAGGCACATAGAGCACACAGCACAGAGCCCAGTCCTTAACAGTCCATCTGCGATCACTGCTGGTGTCGTCGTTATGATGGTGGGGGCGATTGCTACTGCCCCACCAAGGGACAGAGGGACTTGGGGAGTGCCATTCTCATTTCCCGTGTGAACCCCTCCTGCCTCTTGGCCCATGCAACCCTTCAGCCTGAGTGGTGGGCACAGCTGGCTGGGGCCTTCTTCCCACTCTCCTGTCTGGCTGCCACCTGTAGAGGCCACCTCTGACCTCTGGCCTATGAAAGGACAGCTGCCCTCCCCCTGGTCACTGCTCCACCCACAGATAGATCCCGAAGCGACAAGGCCCCTCAAAGCTCACTCTCTTTGAAACCGTTGAGTCCCAATAAATGGGCCTGGCCAGCTTCAGGGACTTGTGGGGGCCCACCCACCCTGTTCCCACTCCACTGCTTGTCCTGGGCTCTAGGCCCTGCTGTTTGTGCACATGTCCAATGTGGATGGGAGGGTGGGCAGAAGGAGGACAGATGAGAAGGCCAGTGGAGAGTGAGAGTGCATTGGGTCCAGGCATCTCAGACTTCCAGGAAGATGGGGCTCACTGCCCCTCCTCCTCCACAGCCTGCCCATGGCCACAGTTTCTGCTCTGCTGTCTGAACACCTCTCCAGTCTACCCACCACTCTCCACTAACACCCTCTCCACTGGAGCCCACCCCGCACTCTGAATCCCTAACAGCTGCTGGGGTGATTGGTCAAAATCACAAATCTCACTCCTCATCCTCCTACTGAAAATGGGTGGTCAGCTTCACAAAGCCTTCAGAATGAGGTCAGCCTTCTTGAAAATGGAGCCCTGGGCCCTCCACCCACTCTCTCCTGATGCTCCTTGGCAGCTCGCCAACAGCCACATGTTCATGGCCTATTCGTACATCGCCACTCCTTCAGATGCCTCCTCTGAGCCCCTGGGTGTTTCGTTTCTTATCTCTCTTTCCCACGCTTTAAATCCATGCAGGACCTACATGGTTGCTTTCAGTCTATTAATTTTCATTCACTCCTTCATTCATTTATTCAGTCAGTCACCATACATTTATCTGGTCCCTTCATACCAGGAAAGAAAGGGGAGAAAAAACAGGCCTCATGTCAAGATTGTATAGTCTAATGAAGACATCAAGACAAGCATAGAGACAAGCATAGAAAGGAGGCAAAAACCTAGTGCCATAAGCAAAGTCTGAACAGATTCTGTGGGAGCTGGGAGAAGGCAGAAAATATGTTTTATTGGCAACATCAGGAAAAGTTTGATGAGGCAGGCATTTCACTCAATCATTCAGTACATATGCACTGAAGACATGCTAAGTGCCAGGCACATAGGCATTTGGGATGGACCTAAAACAATGAACAGATTTTGACTAGGTGGGGGTCTAGGGGAGAAGCTTGGCAGGGAGGAGTAGAGAGGGAATACCAGGTGGGGTGACCAGTAGGAGCAGAATGAGCCCAACATCAGTTCTCTCCATCAGCTAACCACAGTGCCCTGGCTTTCCTGTCAGCAACTACTACTTCCCTGGACTACTATCCAAGTACTACTATTTCCCTAGAGTACTATCCAAGTACTACTACGCACTTGGATAAAATGGACCCCTGCCTCCAGCTCCAGGGACCAGCCCACATCAGCTTCAGTCAGCCAGCGTAGCTCGTCTTCCTGGTCAGAGTGACGGGTCCCAGGGTGGGCCTGTAAGCCAGGTGGGGCCGTGGGGCCAGACACACAAAGGGCAAAACAGAGGTAAAGGGAAACTGAGTGGCTGGATCAAGCCTTGCTGGATGTCCCTCTGTTGTTTAAGCTGGGTTTTTCTATAACCTGTCATCCAAAAAGTCCTAACAGATCCAGACAATTTATGGATGAGGCTGATTGATGAAGGCACAGAACTTCTGGTGGAAGTTTCCAGAGGCTGATTGTCTATAGCTGGAGTGGCCCAGGTGCTGACCTGGGCTGAGATTCCCAAGTTCCCCTCCTGTGAGGAAGTTCATGCATACTGCTCCCTACCTTGTCTGAAGCGCCCCTAGACACCAGGAAGCCCAGGGCCTGGGCCCACAGCTCTTGTGTGGGAATCTGAAGGGGCAGCTGAGAGTAGGGCAAGGCAGGAGGAGCAGGGGTGAGGCGGTGGACAGAGACAGGGATAACCAGACTCCATGGACTGGTGTGGTGCGAGCAGTCCAAGGCTGAAGCACACTTACAAAGGCTTTTTCTTTTTTTACTTTTTGTTTTGGTATAATTTCAGATTTACAGAGAGTTTCCAAATACTCTCCACACAGCTTGCCCTAATGTGAAAAGCATTTCTCAGAACTGAGCCTCCACATTAGCACAACACGTTACCTAAGGGTTGTGTGGTACCTCCTCATGGTTAGACGGGCCCTGGGCTTTGGCAGGAATATGAGGGTTGTGTGGTACCTCCTCATGGTTAGACGGGCCCTGGGCTTTGGCAGGAATGTGAGGGTTGTGTGGTACCTCCTCATGGTTAGACGGGCCCTGGGCTTTGGCAGGAATGTGAGGGTTGTGTGATACCTTCTCATGGTTAGACGGGGGCCCTGGGCTTTGGCAGGAACGTGAGGGTTGTGTGATATCTCCTCATGGTTAGACGGGGGCCCTGGGCTTTGGCAGGAACGTGAGGGTTGTGTGATATCTCCTCATGGTTAGACGGGGGCCCTGGATTTTGGCAGGAACGTGAGGGTTGTGTGATATCTCCTCATGGTTAGACGGGGGCCCTGGGCTTTGGCAGGAACGTGAGGGTTGTGTGATACCTTCTCATGGTTAGACGGGCCCGGGGCTTTGGCAGGAACGTGACGTGACCGTGCTGCCTTCTTCTGGCTGAGACGCTGCCTGCCAGGTTGTTCCATCTGAGTGAGTCTTTGAAGCTCTACCGTCCCGGGCAGGCAGAGTATCTACTTGCATTATTTAGTGAGCAGAGGCTTTTAAATTAACCACAGCCTTGCTTGAGGGAGCCCTCTGGCTCAGACTGCTGCTTCTTGGAGAGAAGCTCTCATGGAACTGGGCCACCCTCCAGGCTCACCATTCTCCAGAGCCACTTTGGCGCTGCAGGGGAGCTGACCAGAGACAGACCTGGAGAACCGGATCCAGCACGTGCCCCCAGTATGGTGCAATAGGATGTTCAGTGAAGAAGCTGAGAGAGCCCCAGCCCACCCAAGATCCCCCTGCTGGGATTGCCCCAAATCCTACCTGATCATCAACCCCTCAGGAAGGTGGTCCTTCCCCACATGACCCCAAAGACTCCTTCCCTGACCCTCAGTCTTCTAAGAAGCTCTCAGCCTGTGGACCCATCCTCTGTATTCTGTTCGGTTTTCTGACTTCATTGTTCTCTCAGTTACTGTTATGGAGCCATGGTGCACAGAAGACATGCCCCTCCCAGTCAGAACCAAAGCTCCAGCCTGAGAGGGGGCTGTCTGGGGCAGGATGAGGTATTCCCCTGACACTATCTCTTTTAGGGTTTCCAGACCCAATTCAAACATGGGGGAGGAGGTCCCCCCCACACAATAACAAACAATTCTCAGACATCACCACGGTGTCTGAGAATTCAAGCTAATTCTGACACTGTTTATCCAGAGCCAACATCAAATCTCACAGGTTAGGGCTCAGTCCTATAAGACTGTTTTCCACCCCCAACTTCAGATGCCAGTCGCAAGCCCCAGGCTCTTACCTATGCCTTTGACTGGCTATAAATCAGAGGTTCCCAGGACCTCCTTCTTAGGTTCTTTTAATTTGCTAGAGCAACTCACAGAACTCAGGAAACACATTTACCAAGGTATTCAAGGGTGTGATAAAGGATATGAATCAATAGTCAGATGAAGAGATAGATCGTGATACAAAGTACAGTGAAGGGGCATGGAGCTTCCATCCCCTCTGCAGGGCACCACTCTTGAAGCCTCTCCATGTGTTCGCCAACCCAAAGCTCTCTGAAGCCAGTCCTTTGGGTTTTTATGGAGGCTTTATTACATGGTCATATTGACTAAGTCACTGGCCATTGGCTAATTCAACCCCCGGCCCCTGCCCATCCCTGGAGGTTAGGGGTGGGGTGGGGGATGGGCAAAAGTTCCAACCCTCTGATCAATGATTGGTCCACCTGGCCGCAGGCCCTGCCCTAAGGCGGGGTCCAAAAGTCCCCTTCATTAGTAACAAGACACCCATGTCACCTTTATGACTCTGCAGGAACTATGGATGAAGACCAAGTGTGTCTGAGAACTTCTATTTTGGTCATCTGAGTGACCAAATATATATTTGTCATGAATTATTATATCACAGGTACCAATAAGGGAGGGAGTCTGAAGTACACTCCTGCAGCAGAGTTTTCCTCTAGCCTCTGGTGGCATTTGTCTACTTGAGTATCCTCCCTATCCATTTCTGGTCCACAACAACTCTCCAGCTAGAGGCTCACTGATAGCCCAAAGACTGCATTTCCTGTCTGCTAGCCCCCCATAGAATCACAAATTCCCCTCAAAACCTACGTTGTCTAAGGAGCTGAGGTAGTCTGTCCGTGTCACAGGCTGTGTAGTACAGACAGTCCCCTGTGAAAGCAGGTGGGGCTGGACCCACTCCAAAACCAACAAGCATTTGCTGAACACCCTCCATGCCAGGCACCGGTCTAAGCGAACAAGACAGACAAAGTCCTGCCCTCTTGACTACAGTCGACAAGGGGACAAGATTATAACCAACAGACATGTGAATAAGGGGCCAGGTGTTGACCACGCAGGCTGTGAGCATAGTGAGGAGGTGGTAGGCAGAGACCAGAAGGAATGAAGGGCATACCACGCAGCACCCTAATGAAGGAGTGAGTC
Source organism: Phoca vitulina (assembly GCF_004348235.1). Lineage (NCBI taxonomy): Eukaryota > Metazoa > Chordata > Mammalia > Carnivora > Phocidae > Phoca > Phoca vitulina. The sequence goes on along the minus strand of NW_022589712.1, from coordinate 89,839 downwards.
CTTGTAACACCTAAGCCACACCTCTCCCTCCCCATCTTCTCAGCAAGTCATACATACACAGTGTCCCACAGGCCCATGGGGTCCCTGGTGGGAAGGAATGCCCAGTTTCCAGCCTGCTCTCAGTGGGCCTTGCTTCCCTGGGTGGGCCTGGACACAGCTTCCTGCTGGGTGAGAGGGAGCCACACTGCCCTTCTGGCCCAGGTCCTCCAAGCCCTCACTACTGACAACAGCAAAGGGGAAGAGTGTGGGTCCTCCCCATTGAGGCATGACAGCTGGGAGGACCAGCTCGGGCTCTGGACAGAAGGCTCCACACAGACCTGAATACCCCTGACCATTGAGCAACACAGGTTAGAAGAGCACAGGTCCACTTACATGTGGATTTTTGTTGGTAAGTACAGTACAGTACTACAAATGTAATTTTTCTTCCGTAACATTTTCTTTCCTTTCTCCAGCTTAATTTATTGTAAGCACATAGTACATAACACATAGGACATACACAATATGTGTTAATCGACTCTTTATATTATCAACAAGTAGGCTATTAAGTAGTTACGTTGTTGGGAAATCAGAAGTTATACACAGATTTTTTTATTGCACTAGGGGTGGGCAACCCTAACGCCCACTTTGTTTAAGGGTCACCTGTATTTGGAAATAGTTGGCTAACCCATGTACCACAGAAAGGGAACGTGTCAGCTTCCAGAAGCATCCAGGTGGTAAAGCCTCCTGGGCTGCAGCACCGACCCCACAGCCTACTGGAAGGGTGATGTGTGAGGGGCTCAGAGTTCCCTGGAAACAGAAGAAGCAAGCATCTCTCTCCTGTTACCTTTGAAGGCCTTTTCTTTGCCTTCACCATCACCATGTTTGTGACTCTCTGGATTGCCAGAAAACATGGCACTGGATTAGATCTCTAGTACCAGATTCTTTAGGAAAAAGTTTTTTCTTTAAACAAATTAAGTTTATTAAAGAATCTGAAAAACAGCAAATGGTTCTGGACACAAGGTCTGTTGAGGCTGAAAGAAATCTTTCCGCCGGAGAAAGATTTAGGGGTCTTCACAACAGAAAATAGAGCATAGCTAATATCTGCAAAAAAAGACTCTCATGCTCTGGTATTTTGAATGTTGATAACTGTTAGGTTGAGTTGGGTTTTGCTTACTTGGTTTCATTCCTGCAAAGCTGTATGTCTCTGATCTGCTCGTCCCCTGGAACTGAGACTGATGAAGGAAAAAATCTAAGCGTTTGCAAGTTCTTTTCTATCCATTCCTCAGCTTTACTGAGTTAGAGGACAAAAAGGATAAGGAGATGGAAGCAGGAGGTAGTCTGTACACATTAACTTCTTACCCAACCAAGGCCCAAAGACAGTGGTTCATCCAGCACCAATGTAGGGAGACCTCATTTCAGCCTCGAGGTTCCTTGGCCAGCAGAGAGGGCAGAAAGGGCTTTGTGTCACTCTGGTGGGTGATCCTGCCATAGGTGTCCAGCCTGGCAGCTACTGGCAGGTGCCTCACTTACATGACATGATCAGATGCCCGAAGATCCAAGGCCAGGCTCCAAGCTCCCACTCCCAGTTGGCTACAGCCTGGCTTTCTGCATGAGGAGCTGTCACACAGCCAGTAAGGAAGTTCAGGGACAGTGGGTGCTGTAGAAAAGACGCAAACACCCATCTTGGTGAAGTCAGGACTCTGCTCTTCTACTCTCATTAGAGGGTTTTTTTTTAATTTTTTTAAAATATTTTATTTATTTATTTGACAGAGAGAGAGAGTGAGCACAAGCAGTGGAGAGGGGCAGAGGGAGAGGGAGAAGCAGGCTTCCCGCCGAGCAGGGAGCCCGACACGGGGCTCAATCCCAGGACCCCAGGATCATGGCCTGAGCCGAAGGCAGATGCTTAACCAGCACCCAGGTTAAGCTGAGCCACCCAGGCACCCCTCTCTTCAGAGGCTTTAAAAAGGTCTCTGGCCTGGGGCACCTGACCGGCTCAGTTGGAAGAGTGTGTGTGACTCTTGATCTCAGGGTCGTGAGTTTGAGCCCCATGATGGGTGTAGAGATTACTAAATAAAATAAATAAACGTAAGGCATAAATAAATAAATAGGTCTCTGGCCATTAAGGTCTTCTTTAAAGTATGGACTTTAGACTGTACTTATATACAAATATCTTTTAAAACTTACTTAAGCATAAAGGATAACTGGAAACATAAGGACTTACTGCAAGAAGGTGGGATGTGGTGGAGGTTCTTGAGGAAAGTAGAGCTGCTGTGCCAGAACTAACTGGTGTCACAGCACCAGACGGTGAGCCCGAGCCCACCTCAGACTGACAAGCAGCTGGAGGGGCAAAGCTGGGAGAGGAAGAGTGTGGATGGAGTAAGACATACAGGCAGAGGCTCTTCACTTAGGAGGCAATCAGTCAATTCTGATCATGGGTCATTAACTGAAAATAAGGCTAGGAAAAGAGGGAAGAAGAAAGCTTGAGCAGCTGCTAATTCAGCAGTTTCCCACCTTAAAATGTTGAAAATATCCCAGATGAAGTAGAAGGCTCCCTTCCTTCAAAAACATAGTAGAAAATAGAGAAGTCTATTTTATTAATATAGGTTGAAGAAGGCCGTCCTATGAAAAAAACAAACCCGGAAGCCACAAAGGAAAAGACTGGCAGATTTAACATTAAACATTTGAGACTTCCTTGTGTGAAAAGACCACATAAGTGAAGTTTAAAGGGTGGCAACTGGAATAAAATGTTTGCAAGGTATGTAAGAGATAAAGAATTAACATGCATAACAGATAAATTATTTATATTGGTAGGAAAAAGACAATTAATAGAAAAATGAACAAAGATGGGGCACCTGGGTGGCTCAGCCATTAAGCGTCTGCCTTCGGCTCAGGACATGATCCCAGAGTCCTGGGATCAAGCCCCACATCGGGCTCCCTGCTCCATGGGAAGCCTGCTTCTCCCTCTCCCACTCCCCCTGCTTGTGTTCCTTCTCTCACTGTGTCTCTCTCTGTCAAATAAATAAATAAAATCTTTAAAAAAGAAAAGAAAAGAAAAATGAACAAAGAAAATAAACAGGCAATTCACAGAAGACAGACAAAATACAAACACACACACAGGTGTGTGTGTGTGTATACACACACATTTTTTTCCAACTTCCCCCACAACTGACAACTGAGGGAAACAAACTGGAGAAATGTATATGCATTTTTACCATTGAGTCTTGTTGTTTGCAGTAATTATGTTCTATAAAGTCACCACAAACTCTGAATTAGTGAAGACTAAATCATTGTTCCCAGCAGAAATACCAGGGTCAGGTTCCTGTGACCCTCTGGTCACAATATTTTCAACAACCAATCAATATGTCACCCTGTCTTAGGTGCATTTCTATTCAAGACATCTTATTTAATATTTATTGTTGACTCGTGAACATTGAGCTCACAACCAGCAGACCTCTAACTCAGGTCTGGATGAACCATCTACACACGTATTTTCTCCATGAGGCTCATCACAGCCTTTTTGTACTTAGGATCGCTAGAGAGCACTTCAGCACTAGGCTTGAGGGCCACTTTAAATGATCACCAATAAACGCACAATCACCAATAAAAAGCACAAAAATATGAAAACGTGGCACTAACTAGGTGGCAAAAAGGATCCTTCTTTACAGCGAGAGCTGAAACAGGAAGGCAGAGTGTCATCTGGTTCCACCTCAGCTGGGAGCATGCACACGGGTGACTCACTTTCCCCAGCTCTGCTCTTGTCCCTTGCGACCACGGGGTTACAAAGAAATCTTAGCAAGCAAGCAAATGCACAAATACAGCATCAGTGAGTAATGAGAATTGCCTGTATTCATGAGTACATGTACACGTAGTCTCTGTGCGTGTAAATATGAATTTGTACACAAATGCAGGCTTCACTGGAGTTTTTAGTGTACTGCTCTCATGTGCCCTGTTTGTTACAAACACTGGGACAGAGTTGCTGCCTCCAAACGGTTTAATCTAATGGGAGAGACTGATTATCCTCAAGTGGTATGAACAAATAATTGCAGATGGTGCTAATTACTAGGAACACAATAATCAGTTTGCTGTGAAAAAGAATACTCAGACAGGGTAGCTGAGAGAGACAGAAGCTGATACTTGTGGAGCTGAGGGAAGCTTTTCTAACAGCATGAATACATCCCATCTCAGAAGGGAGACAAGCCTGGGAAGCCAGGAGCCTGGAGATATGGGGTGGCTGGAGAGCTACAGACCTGGCATGCAGTTAGTTCTGGAGAGAATAAGGCTGTATGTGAGTGGTTAGTAGAATTTTGACTCATCATATAATCATGGACTCCTTTTCAATGAAAAGATATCTCCATGCAGTGTAATATAACATAAAAGCCAAGTATTTCCAGCTTTCTTCAAGAGTAGCCTTCTGAGCCCTGAGAATCATCTACAACTAGAAGATGGAGAAAAAAGGGGAAGGTACACAGGAGCAGCTAGTGAAACAGGAGAAAACACAAGGGAATATGGCATCACCAAAGCTAAGACCAGAGGTTGCTTCAAAACAGAAGGCAGTGGTCAAGCAAGAGATTTCTTCATTAGATTTTGCCCAAGTAGATCAAAAGTGCCCTGACAAAAACACTTCAGGGATTAGAGGCAAGAAAGAAGGAACAGGAAAGGAAGAAGTGGGACCAGCATTTATAGAAAATGTGTTTGGGAAATTTGACTATAAAGAGGATTAGTGTAAGGAAATAGTAGCTGGAAGGGAATTAGGGGGCAAGAGAGGTTCTCTTGTTTCCTTGTGATGGGATATACAAGAGCACATTAGTTTACTGGTAAGAATGATCAAGTGCTGGGGTGCCTGGGTGGCTCAGTTGTTAAGCGTCTGCCTTCGGCTCAGGTCATGATCCCAGGGTCCTGGAATCGAGCCCCGCATTGGGCTCCCTGCTCAGCGGGAAGGCTGCTTCTCCCTCTCCCACTCCCCCTGCTTGTGTTTCCTCTCTCGCTGTGTCTCTCTCTGTCAAATAAATAAAATCTTTAAAAAAAAAAAAGAATGATCAAGTGCTAATGAAAGATCAATTGTACATGACAGAAAAGGGAATAATGGAAGGAAAGACATCCTAGACAATGTGAGAGGGAATGGGATCAAAAACTTCTGTAAAAGGATTGATCTTTGTTAGGAGGAAAGACACTTCTCCAGTTATATTAGGATGGCATAAAGAGTGACAGGTGTAGATAGGGTTATAGATTTGGGAGTAGGAATATGAAGGAAGTCTACTGTGATATTATAATATTTTTTCAATCATGAATGAGGCCAACAAGGCAATACTCAACTGGAAGATGAAGTTGGAAATACAGGCAGGGGTCATATTATACAGGACCCCATATGTCATGCCAACGATTGTTCCAGATGTAGGGAGCTTTTTAAAAACTAATGAAGATGCAATAATAAGAAAATAAACAATTTATTATAAAAATAAGCAAAAGATTTTCAACACTATTAGTCATTAGTAAAATGCAAATTAAAACTACAATGTGATACCACTACACACTTAGCAGAATGGCTTAAAAAAAAGAAGTGTGACAATATCATATGTTTTTGAGATACTGAAACAACAAGGATTTTTTTCTACCACTGACAGAGATGTTAGAATCATCTGACAATGATTTTAAATCATCATAAAAATGCTTCAGCAAGCAATATAAATGCACTAAAAATAAATGGAAAAAATACAAAATCTCAGCAAAAAAATAGAAGATATAAGAAGAATCAAATGGAAATTTTAGAACTGAAAAAATACATTAAAGAAATAAAAAATTCAACAGATGGATCCAAGGGCAGAATGGAGGGGATAGAAGAAAGAATCACTGAACAAGAATACAGAAAAATAGAAATTATCCAGTTGTGGCACCTGGGTGGCTCAGTCGTTAAGCATCTGCCTTTGGCTCAGGTCATGATCCCAGGATCCTGGGATCAAGCCCCACATTGGGCACCCTGCTCCACGGGAAGCCTGCTTCTCCCTCTCCCACTCCCCGTGCTTGTGTTCCTTCTCTCGCTGTCTCTCTCTCTCTCCCTGTCAAAATAAATAAATAAAATCTTTAAAAAAAAAAAAAGGAAATTATCCAATCTGAACAACAGAAAGAAAATAAGGTTTTTTTAAAAACAACAACAACAACAACAACAACAGAGCCTCAGGGACCTGTAGGACCATAATCAAAGATCTAACATTCATATCATTGGAGTGTCAAAGAGAGAGAAGAAAGAGGGTGGGACATAAAAGTACTAAATGATGATGATGATGATGATGATGGTTGTTTCCCAAATTTAGCAAAAGATATGTAAACCTATAGATTCAAAAAGTTAAGTGAACCCCAGACAGGATTACCCCAAAGAAATACACATCAGGACACACCATAACTCAACTTCTGAAAATTAAAGACTAGGAAAAAATGTTGAAAGCAGCAAGAGAAATGACACCTTACTTATAGGGGAAAACAGTTCAAATGACAGTAGATTTCTCATCAGAAATCAAGAAAGGAACACATTTTTCAAGTTCTGAAAGAAAAGAACTATCAACCAAGAATCACATATCCAGAGAAAATATGAAGGGGAAATAAAGACATGCTCAGATGAAGGACCATTAAGAGAATTTGTTGCCAGCTGACCTATCCTAAATTAATGGCTAAGGGAAGTTCTCTAAACAGATAGGAATGAAGAAAAGAAGGAATCTTGGATCATTATATAAATAATGTAATAAGTAGAAACACTATATAAAGAGACACAATTTAAAAAATTTATATAGACTAATCAAAATGGAATTGTAAAAAAAAATGGTAATCTACAAAAAGTTAAGAAAAAAAAACAAAGAGACAAAACACAGAGAGAACAAACAGAAAATAAAAAATAAGTTGGCAACTTAAACCCTAACATCAACAATTTAATTACTTGTAAATGGTCTAAACACTCCAATTAAAAGAAAGATTGGTAGAGAGGATTAAAATGCATAACCTCACATTATGCTGTTTATAAGTACTTCAAATATAATGAAATAGGCAGAAAGTAGAAAGGTTGAAATATATATATTGTGCAAATAGTAATCAAAGGAAAGCAGAAGTGGTTATATTACTATCAAATAAAGTAGACTTCAGACCAAAGAAATTACCAGAGCCCAAATAAGTCATATATATATAATGATAAAAGGGCCAGTCCACCAAGAAGACATAGCAATCCTAAACTGGTATGCACCAAACAACAAAGCTTCAAACTATATGATGCAAAACTTTTAGAACTGAAAGGAGAAACAGACAAATCAACTATTACAGTTGGAGATGAGAACATCCCTCTCTCAACAACTGAAAACCAGCCAAGAAGCTTTAATCAATATTTATACAACAGTCCCACCAACAACAAGAGAATACATGTTCTTTTCAAGTGCCCATGGAAGATATACCAAGATATCTGGGAGGAAAAAAAAAAAAAGAAAGAAAGAAAGAAAGAAAAGAAAAGACCTCAAAAAATTTAAAAGATTTAGTTAGAAGCATACACATAAATATGGTATGCTGTACATCATTTTTATTTAGATCAATGTATTTGTTTTATTTTCCTTGCAGCTTCATCTTTGAGATTTTCCTGTTATTTTTCTTTTTTCTGTTATTGATTTCTAGTTTGAGTCTACTGTGTTTGGAGAACACGTTCTGTATGTCTTAAATCAATCATCTAAGCTCCCATTTCAAGAACCTAGAAAAGAATAAAATAAACACAAAGCAAGCAGAAAGAAGAAAATAATAAAGAGCAGAAATCAGTGAAATTTAAAACAGTAGGAAAAAAACCAATAAGACAGAAACTTATTCTTTGAAAAGATCAATAAAATTGTCAAACCTTTAGCAAAACCGAGAGAGAAAGAGACACAAATTACCAATATCAGGAATGAAACAGGCAATGTCACTAAAGACATCAGACATCACATAGATCAAAAGTAACACTATGGACAACTCTACACACATAAATTTGTCAATTTAGATGAAATAGACCAATTCTTGAAAAACACAACCTCCCACAACCCATTCAATATGAAATCAATCATTTGAATAGCCCCATAACTCTTTTTTTTAGATTTTATTATTATGTTCAGATAGCCAACATATCATTAGTTTTTGATGTAGTGTTCAACAATTCATTAGTTGCATAATGATTAGCTCTATAACTCTTAACTTTGAATTCATAATTTAAAAACTCCCAAAGAAATCCCCAGGCCCAGATGGTTTCACTGGATAATTCTACCAAATGTTTAAAGAAGAGCTAACACCAATTCTGTTCAATATCTTTCAGAGAATAGAAGAGGAGGGAACACTTCCCAATTAATTTTATGAATCTAGTATTTCCCTTATTCAAAAGCAGATAAAGACAGTACCCAAAATATGAAAATCATAAACAAATATCCCTCATGAATATAGGTGCAAAAAACCTTAACAAAATATTACCAAATAGAATTCAGCAATACATGAAAAGAATTATACACCATGACCAAGTGAGGTTTATTCCAGAAATGTGAGGCTGGTTCAATACTAAAAATTAATAATTTTTAAATATAATTTAAATTATATCAATTATATCAAATTATATCATTTTTAATTTGAAATAATTCACCAAATTAACAGGTTCAGAAGAAAAGTCATACTCTCATATCAAATGATGTGGAAAAGCATTTGAAAAAATCCAACACCCATTCATGATTAAAAAGTCTCAGAAAAATAAGACTAGAGGGGTCTTCCTCAACTTTAAAGAACATCTACAAAAAAACCTACAGCTAACCTACTTCATGGTGAAAGACTAAATGCTTTCCCCTCTAAGATTGGAAATAAGGCAAGAATGTTTGTTCTCACTACTCTTACTCTACACAGTACTGGAAGTTCTAGCCAGTGCAATAAACCCAGAAAAGGAAATAAAAGGTATACAGGTTGAAAAGGAAGAAATAAAACTATCTGTACTTACGGACAACATGACTGTTTACATAGAAAGTATCAAGGAACCTGTAAAAAGAAACACCTAAAACTAATATGGGAATTCAGTAAGGTTGCAGGATACAAGACAAATACACAGAAACCAATAATAAGTTCTATATACCAGATATGAATACTTGGACACCAAAAGTAAAAATACAGTACCATTTGCAATCACTTAAAAAAATTAAATACTTAGGTGTATGATTCCGTTTATATGATATTGTGGAAAAGGTGAAATTAAAGGAATGGAAAATAGATCCATGGTTGAGGGAGAGGTCACAGGGGATTTTTGTGAGGAGAAGCAACTCTTCTGTATCTTGATTGTGGTGGTGCTTGTTACTAAGTGTATGCATTTGTCAAAACACATACAAGTGCACATAAAAGAGTTATTTCTATTGTATGTAAATATTTTAAAGTGAGTAAAAACAAGAGCCACGAAGAATTTCAAGGAGGGATATGGTAGGTCAGATTTGCATTTAAGCAAGATCACACGTGTTGCCCTGTGGGGAGCAGAAGGGGTGAGGCAAAGATGTGAAGGCCAGGAGACTGGTGAGGAGATTACTGGAGTCATCCAGGTTCAAGACAAGCAGGGTCTGCACTAGGACTAAAGTAGCAATGGAGACAAGGAAGAGAAAATTGTTCCCATAACTCCTTGGACCATTGTAGGACTGGGAATAGAAAGATGGATTCCAAGAAAGTGGATTTTTTTTTATAGGGGTGTGTGTGCATGTGTGTGCGTGCGTGTGCGTGTGTGCATGTGTGTGTGAGAGAAGCCTCTCATCTAGCAAACCAGTATGCAAAATGGTAACTTACACATGGTGGGTAAAACTGGAGAAGCCATGGGGCGCCTGGGTGGTTCAGTTAGGGGACCGATCCTTGGTTTCAGCCGAGGTCATGATTTCAGGGTTGTGAGAGCGAGACCTGTAGGCTCTGTGCTGAGCGTGGATTCTTTCCCCTCCCTCTCTCTCCCCCTGCTTATGCTCACACTCCCCCTCTCCTTTCTCAAATAAATAAATAAATGAAATCTTTAAAAAAAACAAAACGAAAAAGCCATATGCTTGGGAAAACTGATTTCATGAGATACTGAAGGATAAGGACCCACAACTAGGATTTTATCATTTTAGTTCAAATACAAGGTTATTAAACACCAATTAAAAATGAAGTTTTGGGGTCTAAAAACAGTCACCATATCATACTGGATCATTTACTCCATTTTACACATATGGAATTTTAACTGCTAAACAGAGGCAGAAGGTTGAGAGGAGCTGTTCCCAAATCTCAAGGCTGTAGGCAACAAAGTGACCCCAAGGGACCTTAGGGAGTGGCCAGGGGCTGGAGGCCAGCTCAGAGAAAGCCAACAGGGGCGCACGCCTGCTGGAGGGGCCGCCGATTCAGGAAGGGTGCTGGTCAGCTGCAAAGCCCTGCATCCTAACGTTCTGTAGCAGCTGCTGCTCCCTAAGCTCAGAAACAAATGCTTAACTTGGAGATCAAGCTTCCGCCGGGATGGGAGGAGGTGCTAGCTCAGCGGTTCCTCAAACTTTCTACACCAAGAATTCTTTTTATCTTCTCCACCCCACCCCCACTGATCCACACAGTGTTGGGTAGGGTTTTCCTACAGAACTGGATTTAGTAACAATGAATTCTTCAAGAATCAAAGACATTTATAGTTGCCAGCCAAAGCTTTATCCAAGAAACCACTAAATTGATGTGATTAACTGGTTCAACAGTATTTATTAAGCAATACTGGTGGACATGGATCCAGAGCCAGGAGTGCAAAGCAGGTGAGGTCCTGCCCTCTGGGCTGATGGTGGACAACACGTGCAGAGTCACCATCTGCAGAGCATCCGCACAGGAGGAGAGAGGCAAGTGAATTAGGAGGTGGGGAGGGGTCAGAGGTGGCTGCCCTGAGCCACAACTTGAGGGATTTGAAGGGTAAATAAGAGTTTCCAGGCAGGTTGGGGTGGGGAGGGACGTAGTCCCCTCTGGAGGCCAGGAATACCATTGAGGTCCTAATCATAATAAATGTAATTCCCCGAGTATGTACCACCATGTGTCAGGCTCCGGGCCGAGCACTTACACACATTAGCTCATTTACTCCTCACTCTGAAGAAGTACTCAGAGATATGGGGATAGAACCCCATTTCACAGGCGAGGAAACCACAGCTTCCCCACGTCCAGCACTTTGCCCAAGGCCACCCAGCTGGGAAGTGATAGGACTGGACTCCAGAACCCACAGCCAGCGACCCTGCAGGTGTCTCTGGGCAACAATAAGCACGGTGTTGCCAGAAAAGTGAGTGTGAGAGAAGGCACCACGAGGTGAGCTTGGCTGCAGCACAGCAGTTCTCAGTGTCCAATGTGGCAAGTGTGTGAGGGGCAGACCACAGCGCAAACCTGAGGAGAGGAGCCCCAGGGGGACTGGCTCCACCACAGTTCTTGGGCCCTATTTCATGTAAGTGTCCAATTTCTGTTAGATTTTACAAAATATTGCCTGGACCCCACTCTAACCTGATAGCTTATAAACACCCAGGAGCTCATTGGACACCTTGAGCTCCTCTTGTCGTCCAAGCCTGCCCAGGCTGCTGAGTGAGCCCAGCTCAGACTCTCTGGATGGAAATTCGCATAAATTCACTTCCAATCTGAAACTTTTCTTTGTATCCTCCCTAATTTGACCTCCTGCCACATGCATTTGTCACAGCTATAGTGTGGTAGAGAAACAGAGGGTGGCTGTGGCCCAGCCCAGGTCATTGGCCACATTTGCATGGAATATTCTCCCTATAAAAGCTTATTTTGGGGGCACCTGGGTGGCTCAGTCGTTAAGCGTCTGCCTTCGGCTCAGGTCATGATCCCAGGGTCCTGGGATCAAGTCCCGCATCGAGCTCCCCGCTCCGCGGGAAGCCTGCTTCGCCCTCTCCCACTCCCCCTGCTTGTGTTCCCTTTCTCGCTGTGTCTCTCTCTGTCAAATAAATAAATAAAAAATCTTTAAAAAAAAAAAAAAAAAGCTTATTTTGGACTGTAGTCATGAAAGTGGGATAACAATTCTTTGAGATGGAATCTACTCCAAAAGGCAAGATACTTGGTTTCTGCCCATACACTGAGGTCTCATGGGTGACCTGTGTTCCCCTCCAGTACACCAACTGAAGGTGTCTGTGACAGTGAATGGTCACCCTCAATGTCAGCTGGACCCTCCGAGGTACATTCGCAAGTTGATGGGACTCATGACATTCCATGTAGTCCCAGGTCATAGAGGCAAGAGGACAGCCCTAAAACTTAAAGACAGCTTTAGTTTTAGGAAAACAAGGGAGAAGAAGAACAAAATGCCTCAGGAATGATAGTTTGAATTCAACGGCTCTTCCTGGTGGCACCAAGGTAAAATATAAATAGGTTTTCAATGGCTTTACAGATTGTGGGTGATTGATTCATGGCAGGCTATTAGGGAAGGTCAGGACAGCCAGGCTATCTTGAGGCCAGGCTCTGCGAGGACGCCCTCTGGCGCCCATGAGCCGTTCCCTTGGCACTGCCCTCAGAGAGAAGGCCGGCCTGTGCAGCCCGCGGTCTGACTCAGGGCAGCACTTCCCAAGTCCCTTCCTTTTAAGGCCGTCAGGGATCCGAGTCACCGCCGTCAGCAGGGAGCAGGCGTGGCGGCTGGAGCGTGAGGAGTCATCACTACGAATAGCTTGACTCTGAAGTTTCTAAAAGGGAATCCGGACCACCTGAGCCTCCCAGAAGAGGTACCAGTCACACTTCCCTGTTGCCATTTGTGCCCAGGCAGAGCCAGGGACAGAAGCTGGAACACGAAGGGCGTTCCGTCAGACATTCAGCAGGTTAAATGTGTCCCACAGCTGTCACGGAGGCACTCTCCCAGAAATAGTCCCAACACAGCGGTAATACAAATAACGGCAGGGCTGAGATGAGACTAACGGGGCCTTATTACTACCACCCCTTAGGAATAAAACGTGTAAATAAAGGTGCTAACCAAAGGCAAGCTCAGGAAACACTGTCGAATAGAGGGGCTGAACTGTAAGAGGACCCACAAGAGCAGGCAAGTGGATCAGATAGGCTGGAAAGTTTGCTATTTGAGAAAGCAAGTGACTTTTTAAAAAATTTTGTTATGTTATGTTAAAGTGACATTTATATTACTGACACCGAGCAGGGTAACAAGATAGAGTAGAAACCATGTTTAAGAGCAAAAAGCAAGAAACCTTGGAAGGAAAGGCCCTGCTGGGAAGCAGCAGCTGAAGGGCTTGCTGCGTAGCGCGGAGGACTGGTGCAGAGAGGAACCGCTCCTGCAGAGGCCGAGTGCTCCCCCAGCCCCCCTCCCCCACGAGGGAAGGGGCATCCGCCCTGCCTGCGGGGGGTGCCATCTGAGAAGGAACTGAAGGCTATCTTATCATGGCATAAACTGAAAAATCAGTAGTACTCTGAGATATGTGTCATATCACTTGTTATAATGAAGATAATGAAAAGTTGACTACTTCAGTAAGTCACTGCAGGAGGAAGAGGGGCTGTTTTTCAGTACTGCCTGTATGTTCACTACGAGATCTTTCAGAAAGCCTGGTCAACTCAGCAGCTGGAGAGAACAGGTCTTATGTTCCAATATTAAGAACAAACATATGTGCTCCTTTCGTTTCTGTGATGTCCCTTTGGTCCTGGGCTTTTGAATCCTCCCCCTCCTTGGCTGAGCCACCCTACTAAGAGGTCAGAGTCTCCTGAGTAGTGCTGGAAACTTGTTGATCCATTTCTGCCAAAATTGCCTGGAAAAGTGACCAGTGGCCCAGGTACACTGGTGCATTATTTTAATAGAAACATCTAATTTGCTCATCTAAGCAATAGTAAGACTCATAAGCATCTATTGCTCTGTTAGTGGAAAATTGAACTGAATCTGATCAAGCCTCTAAATGTACCAATTTACAAGAAAAGACATTTATAGAAACTACAGAATTGCAATCAGTAATGTCCAGAGAGCCGGGAAGTCGGCAGGACAAACCACCCGGCCTCTTTGACATCTAAATTTCAAGTGAATGAGAGAGAGAGATGTATTTCGCTCCTGACTTGAATGAACTATAAATAGACATTTATGAGACAATCAAGGAAATTTGAACATAGACTGGAAATTTGATTGAGGAATCAGTTAATTTTTAAAGGTATGATTGTGATACTGTGGTTATATTTTAATATATGGTCATTATCTTTTTACCTTTTACAGGGCTGAAATATTTACAGATGAAGTTTTATAGAATTTCTGAGATTTGCTTCAAAATAATCTGGGGGGTGGGAAGGATGAAATAAGGCTGGCCATGAGGAGTTATTGAAGTGGGTGAGGGGCACATAAGGTTTCACTGTACTGGTCTCTCAACTTCTTTTTTGTGCATTTGAAATGTTCCATAATAAAATCCATGGATGAATGGATGAAGCAGTGGAGGAATTCAAGGAAAATATAGCTTGTACTTCATAATAAACCAAAGCATGCAGTCACTTCAGATCATAAACAAAGATAAGACCTTGCCCTCTAGGAAATTTCCTAATTTAGGACAGACACATAAGCACCCATGCCCACAGCAAAGGCAAGTGTCAGAATGAGAGGGGTTGAAGTATCAGGAGGGCCTAGCTCCAAACTGGGTGTAAATTTTGAGCCACTGAACAGCTACTTAAGTTTTCTCTGCTGTAAAATTCCAAAATTATTTTTCTTATAGCATTATGAGGGACACGGAACGATGGAAATTTATTACAGGGATAAGAGAAAGTAAAAGTGCCTCCAAACCTACACCAAACTTCCTGATAAGTTTTGACTGGTCAATGTTTCTGTCCAGTTTGTGAAAACTGTAAGAAGGAATGTGACATTACTCCAAGCTTCCAACGGAGTAATTTCTGAGGGAAATTCTCCACCCTTCAGTATCATTTGCCTTGTCAGAATTTTGTAATGTACGTATAGGTTAAAACTCCTTTCACCTTCATGAAGCCCAAGGGAAGTCATAATTCTCTGTGGTTTTCTCCAAACAACCCAAAGACTTTGTGCACATCTGTCTAGAAAGTCTGGGGTTTCAGGGGCACCTGGGTGGCTCAGTCGGTTGACCGTCCAATTCTTGGTTTTGGCTCAGGTCATGATCTCGGGGCCATGAGATCAAGCCCCCATGGAGTCTGCTTGAGATTCTCTCTCCCCCTCCCTCCACCCCTCCCCACAAGCACACACGTGCTCTCTAAATATATAAATAAATAAAATCTTAAAAAATAATAAAATAAAAAGCCTGGGGTTTCAGTTTCACAGTCTGGCAGACAGTTCCTCTGGCCAAGCCACCATCTCGCTGTTCCAGTCTTTACACGCAGTAGGCAGCACCAGCTGGGCTCATGCCCTCTGCGGGGAGCAAGTCAACACAGCTCCTCCCAACCTTGTCCATGCATTGCCTGAAAATACTTGTGGCTTGTGGAGACAGTACTCACTTTATTTCTTACTAATTAGGAGATGATCAGGTATATGTATTGACGTCATCATGGCTGGTTAAAAGTGAGATACTCTGTCAAACAAACTAATTTTTTACTAACTCAAGCCAAGTTACCCCTTAGATCTTTTTTTCTATTAAGTTGATTACTATGTCGCATCTACAATCAAAATAAAATATTTTGAGAAGTTTGGCAAAAAGGGAAGAGGAGTGGGGCACCTGGCTTGGCTCAGTCAATGGAGCATGTGACTCTCAATCTCAGGGTCCTGAGATCGAGCCCCAGGTTCAGCACAGAGATTCCTTAAAAAAAAAAAAAAAAAAGGGAGGGGAGGGGGGAGAAGAGTTATTAAACTAGAATTCTAAATTACAAAGCTTTGTCCTAAAATTAAAGATAAATAAATAATAAAAGTCCCTTATGGAGGTCTATAAAATAAAGAAAACCACACATATCAGGCTACCGTGCTGTGTTAATGTGGATGTTTTTTCTTCTGCGTTATGACATTCATTTTTTCACACACCCATAGTGTGACGCACAAACAATGCTGTATTCTGTTGATTTTCAGTTAGTGTTCTGTCCTGATATTCTGCCATGTTACTTACAAGGACTTCATAGTTACCACTTTTTTTCTTTTTAAGATTTTATTTATTTATCTGTCAGAGAGAAACAGTGAGAGAGGGAACACAAGCAGGGGGAGTGGGAGAGGGAGAAGCAGGCCTCCCGCGGAGCAGGGAGCCCGATGCGGGGCTCGATCCTAGGACCCTGGGATCATGACCTGAGCCGAAGGCAGACGCTTAATGACTGAGCCACCCAGGTGCCCCCATAGTTACCACTTTTAATGGCAGGGTAATATCCGGTGTACTGAGTATTTCAAAAACTGCCTAACCATTTCCCAATTGTTGGTTATTTAAGGAATTTGAAACTAAAACACCCTCTCTTGTGACAAGTTTTTATTTACCCAGATGTGCTGCATGTCACCACCAGCGACAGCGCTGCTAACTG
The DNA here is from genome assembly GCF_004348235.1 of Phoca vitulina. NCBI lineage: Eukaryota > Metazoa > Chordata > Mammalia > Carnivora > Phocidae > Phoca > Phoca vitulina. Next base: position 73,444 of record NW_022589712.1, on the reverse strand, counting down.
ATGAGCCCCACACAGGCTGTGTCCATGCCCTTTCGTCAAAGAGAACCAGGAGCACAGCAAGGAGCCTAAGGCAAGGAACGGTTTCAGTGTCAAGACTTCAATCTCTTCTGAGCTACACTTCTGTCTCAGAAAGAATCAGAAGCATCGTCTCATTTCTGTTCAGCTGGAGGAAGTTCCTTCCCCAGATACCTGCCCTACCCACCCCCACCCCACAAGACCCCTGCCTGCTTTGTCTTTCTCCCCAGCACACATCACCTGGTAAGTACAACACACTAGAACTCTGTGAGATACACTTTCTCTTGTGCTGACTGTCACACTTACCCCACTATAACACGAGCTTCCTGACAGGAGGTTTGGAGTCCATTCTGTTCAGGTCCGGACCCCAGGGCCTGGCACAGAGACGGTACTCAGCTGGTATTTAGGGAACAAATGTGTGTTGCAAGCTCATCCCCGGGAGCCTCAATTCCCTGGCTTGTTCTTGTTATCAAGCCTCAGTTTGCATGTCACCTCCTCCGTAACCCCTCTAAAGTAGACACCTGCCCACTCAGTCACCTCACAATTTTGGTTTTCCTCATAGATACCTGCAAGTGTTCTGGCTATTTGCTATCTACCTCAAGAGAGCAGGGACTTCATATTTCTATTCACAGCTATATCCCCAGGACTTAGAAAGTGCCTGGAACATGACAGGAGCTTGAAGACTATGGTCAAAATAATGGATAGATTGAGCACAGTGAGTGTCTCAACAAATATCCTAACCCCACCTCTAATAAACAACATAAATAAGCAAATTCTGATTTCTCAGAAAAATGATACTTTAGTGTCTATGCTCTCATAATGTATCAGTGCCAGCCCTAATGCTGACTTATATTCTTTTGAGAGCCTACAGAAAGGATTGTTGCGAAGCACACGGGCTCCTGGGATAACTACCCAGGTTATCCCCGGCCCTGTTCTTGTCCTCTGTGCCTTTCTAGGCCCACATCTTCCCCTCAGAAATGCTGGCCTTGCTAGTGATGTTTTAAATAGCTTTCACAGGGAAACCACAAATGGGGAGGGAATACTTTATGACATGTAAAGCTTTCAGAGTCTCAGTGTCCAGGATCAAGACTTCCCTAAGCCTGACAAGGTTTCAGAGAAACTGTAAATAGCAGCAGTCCCAGGAAGCAGGAAGAACAGAGCCAGTGCAGTCCAACAGCTTGGCTTCCCGAGAAGCTCACCAACATCTTGGTGTTTGTAGATGATTATTCTTAAAATTGTAAATGAGAAGAAAAGCAGCAACACCAACACAGATGGACCAGCAGTGTCCTCACCTTCTAGGCCACTCCTATGGTTCTCAACAATCAATTCTAATAGTAAATGAAAAACTGCCAATATGAGAGAGTCAAGAACATAAAGGAAATCATAATCCAGTTGTAGCTTTTGAAATAATTAAAAATAAACATTTAGAAAGAAAAACAAAATTAAATAGGGACTCCTAACAAGTCTCTTACAACAGTTAATATTTCAAAGGCAGCCTTAAATTCAAATATTTGGTCAGATCCTATATTATAGCATGTTTCAAACTTTGGTGTAGGAAATACAGTCATAATTAAGGACTTTCCGTTTATCTCCAAGTAGGGTAGGTCTGTCTTGGACTTACTTAATTTCTATTCTGAGCAAAAGAGAAAAAAGGCAGAATTACCCGTGAGACACAAGAAAAATACATTTACCTCTTGCCAGTGGTAAATGAAAGCAGTACAGACCATATCCTTTTGAGTCAAAGGCATTGAGTTAACTGTGAGAAAAGCAAGTCTTCTCTTGGGAGACAAACCATAAGAGACTCTTAACTACAGAGATCAGGCTGAGGGTTTGCTGGAGGGGAGGTGGGCAGGGGGATGGGCTTGATGGGGGATGGGCATTAAGGTGGGCACTTGCTGGGATGAGCACTGGGTGTTGTATGTGGGTGATGAATCACTGGATTCTGCTCCTGAAACCAGTGCTGCACTGTATGTCAACATTTAAATTAAATTTAATTAATTTAAATTAAAAAAAAAAAAAAAAGCAAGTCTTCTCTTGCATTTTCTTGGAGTGTAGCAGAACACTACATGAAGCAAGCAGTCTGCTCGCTGGACTCAGAACTCCGTTAATCAGAGATTAAGCCTCATGATTTGTGGATAAATTCGACTATAGCATCCATACAAAATCCTCAACCAAGAATCTCAATGGCATTCATAGACTTGAGTCCTCAGCTCTTCATATGATCAAGATTCATTTGAAAGGAATTTACCAAAGTACAAGAAACAAGAGGACTTGCTGGTAGAAAACAAAGAAAACCCAGAGAGAGAGAGACCAGTAGAATAAAATGAATACTGAGTCTTAATCTCATCTCTGCTGCCAGTCAGTTGCCTGGGAAAACCCCATAAATTTCTCTTCCAAAGAAATTCTGTTTTGATTTTTGTTTCTCCAAACCACAACCCTTCTCCTCCCCTTCTCTTTCTCCCCCCACCTTATTACCCCGATCCCATGCACACACCCGGGATCTCCAACATGGATTACCACTTACCAACTTTCTGGTTTATCCCCTCTAGTGTAGATTACTACCAATTTTGCTGGGTTTACCCCCTGTCCTTTCCACTTTGATATGAGGATGATCTGAGATTTAGAACACCAACAAGGCATCCCTCCTTCCAGGTATGAAAGAGGATTTACAGTTAGGCTCAGGGCTCCTTCAAAAGCTCAGCAAAGTCTGTGCACTGGCAGAGCACGGGCCAGCAATCTGCTTCCTTACAGATCAGACCTGCGGCGGGTGGGCTAGCCTGGGTTAAGCCAACACTGCCACCTGGTGGCCCCTGAGAGAGTGATCTCCGCTGAAGAACGTGGGTGGGACCTCTCTCTTCCCTGGACCACAGCCAGCTCCTCTTCCAACCCCACAAGCTTCCAGCAGAATGCTCTCCAGATGCAGCTCACCACAGAAGAGGCACAAGTTGTAGGTCTGCTTGAGGACAAAGTGGTATGAGATCACACTCTGGATCACCTATACTTCCTAAGTCAGCCCCATGAACATCAATCCACACCATGTTGTGTTTTGAACATTTATTTCAATGAGAGAGAGAAAGAGAGTGAGCATGCAGAGGGGAAAGACAAAGAGAGAGAGAATCTCAAGCAGACTCCCCATTCAGTGTGGAGCCTGACGTGGGGCTCAATCTCAGGACCCTGAGATGAGACCTTAGCCAACACCAAGAGTCAAACGCTTAACCAACTGCACCACCCAGGCGCCCCCCCCATGTCGTGTTTTGAACGGAGATTTTCCCATTATTGAAAAAATGCTTTTCAAAGATGATTCCAAGCTCCAAGAAGCCACTCAGACACGAGAACCACATGGACACTAATCTAGTGCTACAGGATAGAGGACAGTACATGCCTGGGAAGCACCTTCAGGACAGAGACGATAGGCACCCGTTCAGAGAGGGTGATCATGGCCCAGGCGGGCAGGGTCTCTCCCTTCGTCGGACATACCCAGACTCATCACCTCCGAAACGCACACACTTGCTGTGAGCCCTTCCCTGTCAAAGACAGAAAACAAGCCCCAGGATGTTAATAGACAAACCCTAGTGATCCTGTGGGTGAAACTTCCCTTCAAACCATTTTCATATCCTCTGTCCTGGTGAAAAACGAGCTAACTAGCAGAATGCAGGAATGAAGTTCCTGTAACTCCAAGTCACCTTGCCTTCAGGCTCCAGCAGCAGTCCAAATTACCCACGGAACGAGCTGCCCCCACCTCTGTAGAAGCAACAACATGGGAAGGAACCTGAAGCTCCTTCCCAAGTTTAGGTGGGGCCTGCTGCTGGGAACCCTGGAGGAGGGCTGGCAGGTGAGGGAGCTGAGGGATCAGCCATCCTGCTTTTGTGCCCGCCTGGAGGGGGCATGGGCAGTGCCTGGGCTCACAGCACCTTCAGCTCCTGCCTGACTCACTCTAGCTTCTCCCCAGCTGCTGGGCCAGGTGAGTGTTTAGCCCGGTCCCTTGTCCCCACCACTGAAGTGGGCTATCTGGAGGTAGTGAGGCTGGCACAAGTGTCCTCATGGCCCAAAGTCACAAATTCCAGTGCTCCTGCAACCCCCGTTTCACACCTGTCATCCCTTCCCAACAGCCTGCACTGTGGAGTTTAGGCTCCAGCACCACACACAGACCAGATCCAGCTCCTCTTAATCGTACCAGGTCAAACCCTATAATAATTCCCTTATTATTTGTCTCCTACAAGTTGTTTCCCTGATTGAACCTGTCTGAAGAGGAGTTAAGGGAGTTTTTTAAATTGTGTATGCATTACCTGGGTATTTGATTTAAAATATTTTTAGGGCTCAGTTCAGAGACTACAGTATGTCTGGGGTGCGCCCAGGAGTTAGTTTCTAACCAGTGTTCTATGTAATTCTGATACAGGAGATTCCACCAGTCATACTCTGAAAGTCACAAGTAGAGGGAATGCAGACCTCAAGTCCGAAAGCAAATTAGTAAATGCTGTTGGCCATGAAGGGCGCTTCTAGGTATTAGGTACAGAAAGGCAGGGTTAAGACATTTTGGTAATAAGGACACTGTCCTGGTAACCGGTCCATATTCCTCTCAAGTAGGCTTGCAGTTGGTCTCGTAGCCTGTTTTTTCTTTCTGCAATTTGAGCAGAAAACGAGGCTGTGTGTGAATCATGGAGGCCTGCGTGGCACCTGCCAGTCACAGGCTCAGGCAAGCCAGCACAGCCGCACTGGGGAGTCCACGGAGCAGACTTCAGAGAAGTACTTCTGCCCTCTCTGATTATTAAAGAGAAAACAAACAGGGGCGCCCGGGTGGCTCAGTCATTGGCATCTGCCTTCGGCTCAGGTCATGATCCCAGGGTCCTGGGATGGAGCCCCGCATCGGGCTCCCTGCTCCGCGGGAAGCCTGCTTCTCCCTCTCCCGCTCCCCCTGCTTGTGTTCCCTCTCTCGCTGTGTCTCTGTCAAATAAATAAAATCTTTAAAAGAAAAAGACCAGACACATACACAGCATTCCAATTCACTGTGTGTAAATCAAGTGACAGCTACATCCATAGAGTAAGCACTGGTTTCCCAGCATTTCTAGTAGCATCAAGTTCTCAACCCCTTTCATTCTGTGCAGCAGGTGCAGCAGGCAGAAACGTAAATCTGACATAGGAAGGGAAGTCTTAATGTAATGACCGTTTTTCAACCAAAAACCAAAGGCTAACCAGAAATTAAACCTCTAATCTACCAAAGTGCTAAAGGGCTGCCTTTTTCAGGATGGGAACTGTGGTTAAATGATCTATAAAAACCACCCAAATAACTAGAGTCAGAGTCAGCTCTGAAAGGACTCACATGACAGTGTGTCCTGGACAAGGCGGTATTGACCCCAGCCTCCTGCAGACACATGCCTACAAATGAGACCACACCCAAGGTCTAGAGAAACACCAGGTTACAAGAATTCATACCTGAAGCTGAGAAAGAGACATCATGAATTTGTAAAACTTCCCTAGCAATCTTTGGAGGTGGGGACCTTACAGAAAATTCTAGACTGATTTATATAATTTTTAAATAGAAAGTTGAATCCCAAAATCAATGGAACATCCTTTGAAAAAAAAATATACCTAGTTTATAAAATTGTAATGATTAATTTAATGTCAACTTTCCCGGATCACAGGGTGCTCAGATATCTAGCTAAATATTATTTTGGGGTGTCTGCAGGGATTTCTGGGTGAGATTAGCATTTGAATTGGTGCACTGAGTAAAGCAGGTTGCCCCTCCCAGTGTGGGCATCATCTAATCTGCTAGGGGCATGAATAGAAAAGGTACAAAGGAAAATGTGCTTTCTGACCAACTGTTGAGCTGGGACAGAAGTCTTCTCCTGTCCTTGGAGACAGGGCCTTACACATCCTCTCCTGGGTCTCCAGCTTTCAGGTGACAGATCAATGGACTTCTCACCAAATTTTAAAATACTTATCTCAGGGTACCTGGGTGGCTCAGTTGTTAAGCGTCTGCCTTCGGCTCAGGTCATGATCCCAGGGTCCCACATCGGGCTCCCTGCTCAGTGGGGAGTCTGCTTCTCCCTCTCCCCCTGCTCATGCTCTCTCTCTCTTTCAAATAAATAAATAAAATCTTAAAAAAAAAAAGAAAGAAAAAAGACAAGAAAATGAAAGGAAAAAGAAATTCTACTTTCTAGATCTGTCCTGCTTAGAGAACACAAGTTATAACAAATGATTACTTCAGCCTTTATTTTTTAATAAAACACATTAGTCAAATAGTTCCAAGATACAAAATTAACCAATTCTGAAGTGATTAATGATAACAGCACACAAATCAATCCTTCCTCAGGGGAACAGTCTCCTCCCTGATGCCCTCCTTGGTCACAATGCAGATTCTGAGTGCATCCCCAGTGTATACATCCCTCTCAGCTGCAGAAACGAAGACATCTTTCACAAGCCGCATGGCTCTGTCCAAAGACAGTGGGACATGCTCCACGTTCTGCATGTTCTTAAAACCAACCTGGTGGGACAGGAAACTTGGATGAGGCATCATGTGACAGTACAAAGGTGGTTCCAGCCTCCCCAATGCCTTCACATGTCTGAGGATTCATAATGAATAGCTCACACAAATTTGAAATGTCTCCTAACTGAAAAGCTTCCAGACCTGGATGAATTACACATTCCTAAAACCTGACAAACATGCACTGAGACAAAGCTCCCGATCCTGAGAAGCATGCATCATCTAGAGAGGAGAACATATGAAAGCAGAGTACCATTACACAATGTGCTACCATTAAGAAGAAAAAAGAGCCAGGAGAGCCCCTAGCGGGCATAACTAAGTTTACTTGAAGAGAAAGGCTTTGGCAGAAGACACACTTGAGTATAGGAGTGTGAAGGATGAGCCAGAGTCAGAGGGGAGTAACGCTGCAGACCAAGGGTGTGCTATGACCCCAGGCCTGGTGACAGGACAGGCACACCACATTGGAGGTTTGGGTGTGAAGGAGAGTGATGGGAGATGAGGCAGATAAGCAATACACACAGGTTGACTACACATATATAATACATTTCAGAAACACAAGGAAGGAAGCTTGGAGGCAGAAAGGATGTTGGGAAATACAAGGCCTGAATGCAGGCAATAGTATCAGAAAAGGGGGTAAATTAAAAACGTACTTGGAAGTTAGAATACAAAATCAGATGACAGAAAAATGGTGAAAATGGGGACAATTCAGGTAAAGGTGGCAAGAGAACTGAAAACATGGACCAACCATTGTAGACACGAGAGGCCTGGACATCATGAGGACACAGGAAGATGCTAGAGCCATGGGAGCAGGTGAGAGGCCACAAGACAGCCAGCAGAACACAGACAGACCAAAAGATTGGGGTAGGGAAAATCAGCAGGGAAATACAAGAAAGCCTGGATTTCTCCACTCTCCTCAGCGGGTGAATAGGAGAACTCAGAGGAAAGCACTTTATGCCAATGTCACAGCCAGCGTGGACGCAGTCTCATTACCTGGTTGTCAAGCAGAGGCTGGAGCATGGCACTTGCTGAGCCTCCGGCCTTGAAGGAGTCTCTCTGGTAGGACCCTACCGGGTCAAAGCTATACACAGCTCCCTTCCCTGAAAGAATAAAACAATCTCCATAAGGATGCATCTTGACCACAATCCCAAATCACAGTAAAAATAAATCTAGTTGAAGTGTGACACAGAAGAGACTATGAACTGAGCTAAAATTTCAGCCAAATTTCACTGTTCTACCCAGCAGTCTGCTCACCTCCTCTCAGAATTTGATCAGAGGCACACCTGCCCACTCCTGTCTCCTTACGTGCTTTTGCCACCTGGAGCTTCATGCTCTCATCAGGCTGACATCACCGACCACCACCCAGTGGCCTCACAGGCACACTGGTTAGCAGTCACAGGTTCTGCTCTGAGTTCTGCACCAAGCTCCTCACAACATTCCTAAAAAATGAACTAGTGTAGTTCTAGCATAGACTTGAGTTTAAAATTCTCCTACTGCTGAATGTGAACAGTCACAAGGAAGATTTACTGTGTGTTTTTAAACTTAACAGTAAGCATACTCTTTAGCATCAACACCATAAAAAAAAACAACTGATTTAATAAAGGTAAAATTCCAGAAAAACACAAATGCCACATGCAAAAGGTTAGTTCTGCCTAAAATGTAATCACTTGCTTTGTACTACCAGAGTTAAGAATCACTATTGCAAAAACAAAAAATAACAACAAAAAAAACCACCAAACCAGAATCTGAATGTACCCATTCTTTTTTTTTTTTAATATATTATTTATTTGAGAGAGAGAAGAGAGCACATGCACATGAGCAGGAGGGAGGGGCAGAGGGAGAAGCAGGCACCCCGCTGAGCAGGGAGCCTGATGTGGGACTCGATCCCAGGACCCCAGGATCATGACCTGGGCTGAAGGCAGATGCTTAACCGACTGAGCCACCTAGGTGCCCCTGAATGTACCCATTCTGAACAGTTACAGAGCACCATGAGGAGAAGGATAAATGGGCCTCTCAGGCTCTCCTGAAGGGTGCATACATTGCTATGCCTTTTTTAAGAACAATCTAGCAGTATAATCTATCAAAATGTAAAGTACAAACCCTATAACCCAGTAATAATCTCACTTGTAGATGAGATTTACCTATAAGGCTTATTTTCACCAGCACAAACTGGAATGGAAGAGGAAGATGGGACTGCCCCCAGTCCCACAACCACAAGACAATATAAAATGAAGAGCTCTGTAATATGTATGACACAGTTCTATACTGTTCAAAAGCATAAGAAAAAACATACATAGTTGTATAAGCACACAAAAAAGTATGGCAAGATAAACTGCAAACGTAGTTAGCTATCTCTGCGGGACTGGAGGCAAGAAAAGGGAATTGCTTTGTAGGCTTTGGTACTAAATCTGTTACAAAGCACACATGCCACTGTAATTTTTTAAAAAACAAGTGTGTTTTGGGTATGAGAAATCATAGGTCATTTATGACACAGGTCTTAAAAGTGATATAACTGATCTTGAAAACATATTATACCATAACTCAAACACCTCAGTAGTTAACCTGGGAGATGTGAGATGAGGACAGTTGTCTTCCTATCCATGGACCTCTGCTACCCTTAGCTGTGTGTGCTTTTTCTATTGCAGAATTACTTAACAATTCTCTGCTGAGAAGGCAGCATCTAAGGTGCTGAGGTTGCCCAGGAGAATCCAGGGAAGTGTTTTGGTTGGAAGCAACTGTGGGACAAGATCGAGATCCCAGTGCGCAGTTCACTAACCTCAACACACAAAAAAGGGACAGGAAGTACAAAGTGAAAAGAACAAGTGATCTCTCAGGATGCCAACAGGCCACAAGTAAAATGAGGCCCAAGTTTTAACCAAAGGCAGAACCAATCTCAGAAAAACCACACACAATACATTTGAGGAAAAGAAGAGTGGAATAAATTGAAGACCAGAGCTTCAAAGACCTTCCCCTCACTTAGCAAAGGCAAAAGAGACATTTGTAACATCAGAGCAGAATGGCATGAATCTTGACTGTAGATATAGAGTGCTTTTCCTCACCAAAATAACTTTTTTTTTTTTTTAAGATTTTATTTATTTACCTGACAGAGACACAGCGAGAGAGGGAACACAAGCAGGGGGAGTGGGAGAGGGAGAAGCAGGCCTCCCGCCGAGCAGGGAGCCCGATGTGGGGCTCGATCCCAGGACCCCGGGACCATGACCTGAGCCGAAGGCAGACGCCCAACAACGGAGCCACCCAGGTGCCCCAATAATTCTTAATTTTAAAAAAGCACACTGGCTTCAATGTAAAAAATAAAGTCAAAACAAGTCCTAGCAAGAAATAAAGGTAAACCCTGGATGGGAGGGTCCTTTCTAACAAAGTAGGACACTCAATGTCATAAAGAAAAGACCATTAGTCTGGACCCTATGCAATTCAGAAAATTCTGCCATAGCTAGACACCCCCCAAAATGTAAGAAACAAAAAACATTCTTGGGAGGCATCCACTGCATACATTACAGAGTTGACACAGTTAGATGGCATTCTTATAAATTTTTAAAAAAGACTAATGTGCAGATAAGTAAATGAGCAAAGGTCAGCACATAGGTCAGTCTCCAAAAAAATGAAAAGGTCAATAAACACAAAAAAATGCCCAACTTGAGTATACAAAAACTATACGTAAATTAAAACCACAAAATATTAACTGGGTAAAGATCTTTAAAATGTGTTAATTCTGATAGTGGTAAAGGATGCAAAAAAGCCCAGGTACTCATACCCCAGCTAGGAGGCCCTTTCTGAAGGGCAAGCCAGCGATAGCATCATATGCCAAAATTATGTATTCTCTGACACAGCAACTCTACTTCTGGGAATGTTTACCAGGGAGGTACACATGGTTGAAGAAGTATACAAAATTGTATGTACAAGAATGTTCATCATATTGTTTCTATTAAGGAAACTACAAACAACCTAAATTACCTTCAGAGGACTGCTAGGCAAACTATGGTGTAACTACATCCTATGCAAGTCAGTCACTGAATCATTATGCATCTTTACTCACTGGCATGAAACTACCTCCGTGACAATACATCCCATGTAAAGATGCATACACTATACATTCTACTTACATAGCGCACAAGCACGTATGACCACCAAGATACTTGTAAGCATGTTCACCAGAAGTTTAATAGTAATTATCTCGAAGTAGAAGGTTGGGGTGATTACTACTTTCATTTTTGTATCTTCTTGTACTATTTGAAACTTCTACAGTACTACTGATTTTGTTACAGAAAAACTAAAGCCATTATTAACGGGGGGGGGGGGGGGGATTTTTTAAAGGATGACTGTAAGTAGAGAGTTAAAGGTACAGAGGTCAAAGCAGACGGCTACTTAACTGGCTATCCTGAAAGGCAGCTGTTGGACCCACTGTTCTAAGGATAACCAATGATCCCAGTGTCCTGAAGGACAGCTATTGACCCAACTACCCTGAAGGTCTCAATAAGGAGCACTGCTCTCCAGGTCTCCATTTCCACAAGGGAGGAAAAGAGGAAACAAGACGTTAAGTGGAGACTCTGGATTTGGGGACACCAGGCTTATGTATAGGCTGTGTAAAGAGCAGGAATGAAAACAGAAGCATAAGATCTGAAAAGTCTCAAAAAAAAGGCCTCCTGATTTCTTTTCCAGAAATATCTTGAGAGATGTACACCACCAAAGCAAGGAAATAAACCAAGAAAGAGGAAAGCACAGGTAAAAGCTGGAGTATCTTGGGGAACAGACAAAAAGGACTGCTTTATTATAGGAATTTACAAATTCCTCTAAGAAATAAAAATAAACGTAAAGGATAATCAAAGTAGACCAGAGAAGATTTAAAAAGACAGTTGGAAATGCCTGAGAATACCACCAGAACATCAAAGAACAGGGCTTTGAACTCAAAACAGATCCAAACCCAAACCTGAGGTTTGCCCTTTAGTAGATGTGAGCATTCCTAAATTGGTGTCTGTCTCTCAGTAAAACTCAAAGGACATTGTCTGGCCTGCTAAAATTCAATTGTAGCTATTATTAATGTTGCTAAACCTGACTTTATTTATCTGACATTCAAGTCAGACATAATTTAAGTGAAAAAAACGTGTCCAGCATGCTGGGTTAGGCAAGGTAATCTTACCTTATCAAGGGTGATTAATTTCTTTTGACTATTTCCATGCTTTAAAAAATTTCCTCTTAGTTTTCAAGTAACGTTGAAAGCCTCAAAATACACTGTGTCAACCTAATTTGTCTACATCTAAACCACAGTAGATAAAATGACTGGAATGCTCCCAGAGGCCACATATGGGGGCTGCTATTAAGACAGAGAGAAAAAACAAAGGAAAAGCCCATGGAACAGAAGAAGCGACAGCAGTAAAAAGTGGAGAGAGGAGATGAGAGAAGCCCAACTCCTTACTATCCAGAAATTTTCCCTCTCAGTTGATATATTTCAATATATTGTTATCAACCAGACATTTCTATAACTTCTTTTTTCAATGGGCTACTGTAAATGGTGGCACAGATCTGTCCTGAGAGATAGTATCTGGTTTTTGGAAGCAACTGAAAATCAATCCAAATGAGACCCAGTGAAAACCATCAGTGTCCCTGCTCCATTAACAGAGCTTGGATCAAAAATGGGATGGGCATGTCAAGTAACAAGACTGATTTTCTTAGGCCCTCCTGGTTTGACTCCAACAGGAAATCAAAGAGGTGCTTCAGAATGTCCTGAATACGCTGTTGGAAATGCATACCTTTCTTTTAAGGCATCGCTTTTTAAAAACTTAAGTCAAATACGTTTGTTATGTAGAATGATAATTAGGCTAAGCTTCTCCAAGTCAGCTTTCTTTCCATAAGATTGAAATGCTAATTATCTACTACTGAACTCATGCAAGATCTTCAGAAAATAGTAAAATAACAGCCTGCCCATCAGTCATTATTAGAGCTTTAGTATACAACTTGCAGTGTGCCTTTGGATCATCTCTTTACTTCCCTTTTAGCTTCAGTTTCTTATTGTTTTAATTAACAAATATAAGACTGTTGGGCAAGACAGTGTTTATGGTTCTTTTCAACTGTAGATGGAAACAGACATATCTAAAATATGCCACCCCTCCTTCATTTTCCAGAAAGAAAGAATTCTACCTTCTTCATCCAGTCCCCCGATGATGTTGTAAACGTAGTAGGGAAAGAAGCGTCTTGAATAGAGGATTGTAGACAGCATTGCAGCAATCGCCCCGGTAGTCATGGTTTTGTTATTAGAATGCTTATACATCTGCAAGTATTAATGAAAGTAACAGGCATTGAGAGGCAGAATATATTACAGACTAGAATAAGGAACAGTGAAGTTAAAGGGTGAGCAGCTATCTTGGTGAAAGGATGCCTACTTCTTTCGTGATCACACAAATAATACTACCATACCATTTGGGGGGCTATAAAAAATTTTTAAGGGAAAGAATGTTAAATTTGCCCTCAGCTCTCTATTTTCCATGCTACCTTTATCTCAGGAACTGCTCATTCAAGAGCAAATGCACACACGTCAGGCATAAGTGTGGTGACCTGGGAGGATGATTTAAGTCCAGCTCTCCTTTACCTCTGCCTCTAGACCAGGGTCAGCAAACTAGAGCCCATGGACCAAAACCAGCCCACCAACTGTTTCTGCAAAAAAAGCTTTATTAGAACATAGTCTTATTCATTCATTACATATATCTACATCTGCTTGTATATTACAACAGCAGAGTAAATGGCCCATAAAGCTGAAATAATTACTCTCTGGCCCTTTACAGGTGAAGTGTGCTGACTCTTGATCAGACCCAGATACAAGCCCTTCTCTTTGCACAGTAGATACCTGTGAGAACAGAAGGTTTGAGGACAGGACCCTTACTCTGGGAAGTGGTCTTGCTCCTTAAAGCATCTATAGTGGAGAACAGAAGTATCCAAAGCAAACCTTATTGTGATTTTTGAATCCTAGATTTACTGCAGCCTTAGGGAATCCTAAATTATCCAACAGAGAAATTCTACAAAAATTACAAACATAAAATAAATTTAAGTTCACCAATTTATCAGCCACAGAGCAAGCATCTCTAAAGATTTACTTAAGAATACAGGCTAAAATGATTAGTCAAAATACCAAAAAAAAAGATTAGGAAAAAAATCTTCATTTCATTTCAAAACCAAGCATCAACACTTTAATCACCACACCATTTATGTGATAATGTATGAAAGAAAAATTTCAAGGATTGTGTAATTATGTTGAATTCACTGTTTCTTGCTATATTTTATTAACACAGTACTACTCTGTTGGTCGTGTACTTTTGTACTGTAACTTTCATTTACAAAATATGTACCAGGAATCGTATAAATATGTCAATAAATGTATATCAATGAAGCTTTCAATGTAAAGATTTTAAATAACTATTAACCAGTGATAACTATTGAATGAAATCATTTTTACATTCTAACAAGCAATTTCAAAATTATTCAGAAACAGATGTCAAATTTATTAAATATTCCAGTACCTACGACATCATTAGTAAGTGCATATAATCTCAAGTGTTACTCACAAACAGGCAAAGACAGAATGTGACCACCTCTGCTAACTTCTTCACGTTTCAGGTGTCTTTACCAACTACATAAAAATGTGACACATACCCTACAAAATTAAATCCTATTCCAGCCTTGTATTTTTGCCAGCTAAGAGTATGTATTTACTAGTTATTATTACAGATAAAATCCATTTTATTTATTCTTTTTTTAGAGAAAAAGAGAGCATCCACACACATGTGGGGTGGAGGGGCTGGGGGTGGGGAGGGGAAAGGTGGGGGAGAGAGAAACTTAAGCAGACTCCCTGCTGAGCGTGATCTCACGACCCTGAGATCAGGACCTGAGCTGAGTCAGACACTTAACCAACCGTACCACCCAGGGGCCCCTAAAATTCCATTTTAATACAGTCTAAATTACTCCTAGCCTACCTCCTTGAAATTACTGGAAGTTACATAATGCTTAATATACACAGGCCACAATAAAAATCCAGACGTGCCTCTGCTTTCATCAAAAGTTGGTATTCCTTTATTCCTCACGCCTACCGATCTAGCACAAAAGACATGCAGGCAGTGACACTGTCAGCCCCTTTAAAAACTGCAGAACAGGTGAGAACGGCTCTTCCTCTCACCTCCTCCTCATACCACCCTTTCCTGCTGTTCCAAGCCCACCCATCACGGGTCAAAACTTCCTCAGCTGGCAGTCCACCAAAGCCTACCCAGGTGTTAGGTGATGACAGCTTCGGCTGTGCCTCTCATCCAAACTCCTGCCTTATCTATTCTGGTTGCTGCCCACGTGTCCTGTTGACTAAGAATGCAATGCTGTAAAGAGGGAAAGCATGTCACGGTATTCCAAACCAAGCACCTGTCTAAAAGTTTGCCTCCTCCACAGAATTTTTGTTTTTGAAGGAAGATTATCTTCAGAAGAAACCCTTTGCATGCTACCTTGAAAAAGGTAGAGAACCTTTATATTGTACGGAGATTTTAACAAAGGGAATATCCTGCAGGTTCACATTATGCTACTTTCATATAGCTGTATTAACAGTATCATTTCATTTCTAGAATGGGCTGTAGTTTCATCAGCTAACCTAGAGCTTCTCCAGCTATTCTGTACAACAGTTCTGCTATATGCTTCAAACAATCTATGAATTGTTATTAACTTTCCATAGCACAGACATGTAACAAAAGCATCTACCTTTAGTCTTGCTTCAATAATCTTTGTCAGGGTCAGACAGTCTCCATGAAAACCGCTGCATCCAATGACTGTTTGGTCTGTTCTGTAAAAAGCACATTTCGGGAAACTGAGCTGGTTAGACAATAAAGTAAAACATGCCTTGGGCAATTTTAAATTTAAAACTCCTACTCCCATCATTTACCCAATGGTAATGGGACCAGTTAGGCCTTTGTTGGCGGGGGGGGGGGGGGTCATCACTTTATTCCCAATACTAAATGAATTATAGGCAGGATCAAAGACTTACAGAAAAATGAAAGCATGAATGGCCTAAAGAAAACACAGTTGATACGATCTTGGGTTAAGAGCCACCTATTTAAATATGACACAACCCAATGCCCACATAGAACTATGTATCAATTTAAAACCTTTTTTTTTTAAAGATTTACTTACTTATTTGAGAGAGCGAGCGAGCGAGTGAGCGAGCGAGCGAGCGAGCGAGTGAGCGAGCGAGCAGAGGGAGAGGCAGAAAGAAAGGGAGAGAGAATCTCTGGTGGGCCCCCTACTGAGCATGGAGCCTGATGTAGGGCTTGATCTCATGACTCCGAGATCATGACCTGAGCGCAAACCAAGAGTTGGACACTCAACCCACTGAGCCGCCCAGGCGCCCCCCAGATTAAAACTTATATAGAGAAAAATGATTAAAAAAAAACACAAAACTGTAGTAGATATAACCAAAGTCTAATTTTAACTTCCTTAGTCTAAAAGGGCTCTTATAAATACCAAAAGCATTAACACAGTGTATCATGGGATGTAATGTATAACATGGTAACTACAATTAATAATATTGTATCAAATGTTTAAAAGTTGCTAGGAACAGATCTTAGAAGTCTTCCACAGGGGGGTGGGAGGATGGGTTAGCCTGGTGATGGGTATTAAAGAGGGCACGTTCTGCATGGAGCACTGGGTGTTATGTACAAACAATGAATCATGGAACACTATATCTAAAACTAATGATGTAATGTATGGTAATTAACATAACAATAAAAATTTTTTTTAAAAGTCCTCCACAAAGAAAAAATTTTGTAATTACGTATGGTGACACATGTTAACTGGACTTGTTGTGGTGATCACTTTGCAATACACACAAATATGGAATCATTATGTTGCACACCTGAAACCACTGTTATATGTCACTTATACCTCAGTTTAAAAAAAAACAAAAAACCCACAATGGAAAGACTGATAGTTACATGAGTCCATAAAAAGAGACACAAGTCACCATAAACATGAAGAGCCTTCATGTTGTTCACAAATCCAAATCTACATTTCAATATATTAGACTGGTTAATAATGCCTAATGCTGATGAGGTTGTGGAAAATGGATATTCTTAATAAATAACTGGGCAAGAGCATACATCCATTTAACTTTTTAGAAGGGTCATTTGGCAGTATCCAGTAACATCACTTTTACTCAATAATTCCACTGCTAGAAATTCACCCTGTAAATATACTCACTTAAGTTTGCAAAGATATACTATAGGCTTACTTGTGAAAGTATACGTATTATGTTAATGGCTCTCTAAAACAAAACAAACAAAAAGCACTTAAATGCCCACCACTGCGGAACTGATTAAATTTTGGTATAGCCAAACAAATTGAATTAGGTCTCAAAGATTTCTAAACTTTAATATCCATCTATAAGGAAACCTACACCAATCTCATCAAGAAACATAGCAGAAGTCTCATGATAAACTCTTCCTTTCAGAAATTTATGATTCACACAAACCATACCTGTCCAACTAGGGGGACCACTGACAGCTCTGGGAGCATCACCAGCATTTCCTGACCTATCCCTACAACCAATCTCACTGCACTGAGTTAAAGAGCTCCGATCTCCCATAAGGCTGCAGTGCCTTTAGTACCAAGATGGGTGAATAATACCAATAGGGTAGAACAAAATCTTGGAGCTTTAAGATGCTTTTCCCAAATAGTCAGGTGTGTATCAAAGGAAGAGGAGTTTGCATGCAAAGAACAAAGACTAAATGTAGAGTCTCAAACAGGTGGGGAGGAGGCAAGTTTGGCTCTAAGTCAGCCCCAAAGGGCTTGGGATTAGGTGTACATAGGCAGCTTCAACTCTATGTATGGTTTAGTGCTGAAGATGGATGATAAGGACAGAGGAAGTTATTAATGTGCTATCTATATGCCTATAGTATTTCATAATAAGAAAAAAGAACAGGTATTCCCTTCAGGAACACACACACTAAAGTAGAACAATACAAAGATGAGCAGAACCTTGCATAAGAATGGTATTTGTAAAGTTATGTTCTTAAATTTTATCTGTGACATTTACTACTTCCAAATTATGAAACCCATGAAATAATTTTTCTTCTCCTAAGAAGAAAAAAGGTAGCATCCATGCACTGTGAAGCAGAGAGAAGGGGGTATCGAAAGATGGAAGAAGAGTACGTAAAAAGGCGCGTCTGGGTGGCTCAGTCGGTTAAGCGTCTGCCTCCAGCTCAGGTCATGATCCCAGGGTCCTGGGATGGAGTCCTGAGTCAGGTTCCCTGCTCAGTGGGGAGCCTGCTTCTCCCTCTGCCCCTTTTGTGTATGCTCTCTCTCACGCGCACATGTACACGCTCTCTCTCAAATAAATAAAATCTTAGAAGGAGAAAAAAGAGCACATGAAGAGAACTGGGAAGATGACAAACATCAACTGTTCTCTAGGGTAGGGTGTGGGCTAGCCCAGGACCAGGAAAGAAGACAGAGCCCTCTTCTTTACCTACTCATAACACAGGGCCCTGTCCAAGGGACTTGAACCCCATCAATCCACTCCTATTACAATTCAGGTTTAATAGGCTCTTGTGGACTAATTTAGGAATTAACCACCATTTGCAACTCTTTCCAAAAATGTTAACTACAAACCATCACTTATCAGTGCATATTTCATTTTCATGTTTTAGAAAAAATATAGCTAGCCCATTAAGACTGTGGCTCACAGATATAGCTGCTTAGGTGATGGCTAAATGTTTTGGGTAAAAAAAAAAAAAGTGGGAGATTAAAAAAAATGCAATGGATTAACAGATAAAAGAATGCAAAGCTATGTGGTAACATAATTATAGTAAATGCTAACAAGAGCCACGTGATAGCATATAGGTGTTCACTACAAAATTCTTTTACCTTTGTTATATATTTGAAAATTTTCATGATAAAATGTTAAGGTAAAAATATTTCCTGCCAGTACAGCAAATATCATTAAGACAACATATTGAATTATTAGGAAATACTAATTCAGAAAACAGTTTTCTAACAAAAATGCAAACTAAGCTCAAATACTCAATCTAAAAACTCATGAAATAAACGGTTTAGAAGTGAAATCTCTTACAGCAGTAAGTCATCACAAGATACTGGGAAATGTATCCCTAGAAATATTTACTTACAATTTGTAACACTTGGGGCTATCCCGGGTGTGAACTGAATACCCTTCACTCAATCGAGTGTCAGAAGCAACAATCGAAAAATCTTCTCCAGCGATTGCCAATACAGTACTGAGGAAAAAGAATAAAAAAAAGGAGACACAAAAATGGTCAATAGCACCTCTCTCTAGAGGAGAGTTATCTATAGCATATATTGGAATAAAACCCACTAGATTTAAGCAAGAGCAGGACTCAGATGAAAGATGAAAGATCAAAGGGAAAGGATCCCTGGCTACAAGTCAACTGGGGGAAAAAATTTAAGTACTCCCTAAAAAACACAAGCCTAAGTCAGAGCAAAGGTCACTTAGCAGAAGGTAACAGAAAAACCACTGAATTATCATAACATCATCAAAAAATTAAATACTGACATTGTGCAAGGTACTGATATCACAAAACTGGACCAGACCCTGCCCGTGGGGATCAGGTATAGACCGTGGTACCACAACCAAAGCTCTCTGAACTCAAAGAAGGGTTTCATGTTTTTCATTTCTTTATATCCAAGTCCTTATCTACCACTCAGTAAACACCCAAACAGCTGTTGGAAATGAATGAATAAAAACAAACTTTTTCTTTTGTTGTTGTATGATTTATGCTAACAGTGTACTGAAAAGGCTTAAAGTATGAATTCCCAAAGAAGTTCGTCCAGTTCTAAATCTGGGTCTCTCACTTACTAGATATGAGACTGTAGGTAAGCTGTTTAACTTCCCAAGACCTCAATGTCCTCATATATAGATCAGAGATCATAACAGTAACTACTTTATTAGAATTTTACAAGAATTAAATGAGTTAATAATTGTAAAGCCCTTTTACTTGTGCCTGAAACATATCTGGTCCTCCAGTATTAGCTTGATCGTTGTGGCACAGGTACAAGACAGCAGAGTGTGATCACTGAGAACCTGGGCTCTGGAGTTACTGGAGACCTGTCCTTGCCACTTCCCAGCTCTGTGACCGCAGACAAATTATCCAAATTCACGTTATTGGTAGTAACAGTTCCTGTGTTACAGGATGACTGATAGAGATGAATGACAGAGATCACAAAAGCACCTAGCACAATGCCTCACAGAACACAAGCATTCAGAAAACTTTATCCATTATTTTTACTGAGGTGGGACGTGCACTAAAGCTCTGCAGTACAAAAGGATGGCACTCCAGTTAATATGGACAATGAATAAAAGGAAACAGGTAATAACCCAAATAATACATTCAAACAACTTATTAAGGTGTTCCTTTCTGTGTAAGCTAATGGAGGAACATAAGGCTAATGTGATGGACAGGGGTCTGACTTCCGAAAACCCCTAACTAAAGATTTTGGAATGAGAACAGTTCCATATGCAAAGTGGAGTGGAGTTTTAAGAAGGCTACTGTGACAGTAACACAGTATGTGAAATGGGATCAAAGCACTGTTCCAGTAAGATTAATGTAGTAGCACAGCAGCAGTGTGAACTGCAAGAAACGGGGATTGAAAAAAACACAAACACGTAAACTGTACAAGCTTTTGTAACTACCAAAATGTGACAGAAGTGGGAAGAGCCAATTGTGATGTCCAAGATTTTAAACCTGGTTAAGCAGGATGATGGCATTAATTATGAATGCAAAGAAGGAAAGATGATTGAGGAATAATTAGCTTGATTTTTGTTTTAGTATCTTGAGTTATGGTGACAGCAGAAAATCCAGGCAGAAATGTTTCATTTAAGAAGCCCAGAAGGAGGAACTCATGAGAGGTAAAATTGAAGAAACACATTTGGGAATTATCCTCCCATGAATGAGACGTGAGAATGTTTATAATGGGGTTTAACTACATTTAAAGAGACAGAGTAGGAGATACGGAATTAAGCCTTGTTTTGCAGAAGCAAAGGCTGCCCAAGAGCCTGCGGCAACAAGCACTAAAGAAAACGAAGAAAAGACTGAAGAAAGGTAACTTAATAATCACAAAATCATAACTCACTAACGGTTAAGGCAGTAATGGCTTAAACTGGATTACAAAGGGTTAAAGAGTAATGAGTACGGAATACCCAACACCCTGAAAAGTCTTATATTTTATAACTGCCTCATGAATTGGGTCTAACAACCCATCCTGTGATAGAACTACTTCATTAATTGTCACAGAAAGTGTTTAGAAGTGCAATGGTAAAAGCATACATAAAATCAGCGGCAAAGGAACGACAGATTCAAGTCTTGGCTCAACCCCATATCTGCTCTATGACTCGAGCAATTTACCTTCTAAGAGCCCTGGTTCCTTTGTAAAAATGGAGCAAATACCACCTAACACTCAGTTAACCTGAGAATTAAAAAAAGATAACTGCTTACAATGTACAAAACGCTTCTCTGCTGCTGACTAGCTAGGAAAGATAATGAAATCTGGGTTCAAGAAGTTGAAAGGTACCTGAACTTCAGTGGCAGAAACAAGGCTAAAATCAGAGCCTTCCCCTCTCTTTCCAACATACTTTAAAAATCTGCATTAAAGTTTCAAATCCATAAGGACATGATTACTTAACCTGGTTATCTCAAAGAACCATCTGTTTGTTTGAATTGGGTGTGTATGTTTTAATGTACAAAGTTTGGGTGGTAAGCTACAACCACTGCTTCAAGTCACACCTCTCCATTGGTCAGAAGTCCTAAATGCATGGTCTTTTTACATAACCACCTCTTTTAGTGCACTATGAAGGAAAGTGTTAAAGATAAAACTGCTAGCTTAAAAAAAAAAAAAAAGACAACTTGAGTGTAACATGGAAGAACACACATATTAAAAGGTCTCTCTTCTGCCTACTTTCTCCCTGAACTTAAGCTAAACCTTGAAAACAAGCACTGATGTACGAAACTAAATCTGGCCAACTAACGCTGCCTTCTATTTAAAATAACAGAAAATGATTACGTTGATCAGACGTTTTAGCTGCAGACACAAACGTGGTCAAGCATCTAACGACACTAACCAATCAATCCTAACATTTTAACACCAGATGCTAACCCTGTGCCCTCGCCTTCTGGCATGAGAAACCTATTCAGACCGTAAGGGAAGGTTAGGTCTCCCCTAAAGCTCTTCCACACCAGAGGCCAGGTTTCAATGTGTATCTACCGTCTCACTGCAACAAAGAGCAGCCCACGCACAAGTGACGGGCCTGTACGGTGAGCCACTTAAGACCGAAGCTGCCCCCGCAACCCATGGAAAGGGAGGCCTGCGGCTGGAGGGCCAGCGCGGGTTCCGCCGCGACCCCCAACAGACTTCAGCAGGGACGAATGAAAGCCGAGGCTCTCTGTTCGTTACCCTCCGTTGAAAGCGTAGGGCGAGAAGCGCAGCCGCAAAGGGCCCGCGGTGCTGTGAGGCTCCATCGCCAGGTCTCGGCCGGGTCCCCAACACCCCACGGCGGTCGACGACATCGCACTGCTGCGGCTTCGACTGCGGCTGCTGCTGTCTCACGGCGAAATGGCGCCCGGCCGGAAGTCCCGCCACTTCCGGCTTCTGGAGACGCTCCTTCCGGCCGCTCTATCTCGCGCCTGTCGTTGCTCCTGTTGTTGGCTAGCGCCCCCTATTCCAAGGAGGCTGACAGATTTTTTTTTTTGCCTAAGAAAGGTTCTGCTTTCCTAAGAAAACATTCGAATTCACGCCTGACGGACAAAAATTTTAAAGTCTGACCATATAAAAAAATTGGCAGAACTGTGGAGTAACGGAAACTCTACGGGAGTCGCCTAGCATAGTTGAAGATGCATGCAGTTTATGACCCAGCAATTCCCTGCCGAGGTTTGTATCCTAGCCAGAAGACAAGTGCAAGAATGTTCATATAGCATTGTTCTTCATGGCTCCAAGTTGGAAATGAGCCAAATGTCCATAAACAGCAGAAGGGATAAACCAATTGAGGGATATGTCACAGCCAAGAAAATTGACTGACTTCACCTAGAGGGGGGACGCAGCAACGTGGATGTGTCTTACAAGGTTGTGCATAAGAATACATGTTCCATAACTTACGAGTACACAGTGAGTAGGAAGAGCCTGTTTGGATGGACTATGGAAGGGAGGTTCTGGCGCTGCAATACTAGGTTTCTTGATGTATAATCATCTGTTAATCTCCACATGTGTTTATGCACTTCCTTATATGAATATTATATTTTATGATCTTAAAAATATCATTTGAAAAAACAAGCAAACAAGCAATTGGCTCATATAGAGTGGACCACCGGATGCATGTAATTGGGGGACCAGAAAAGATTTTTTGAAAAGTATTTGTTTAATTAAAAGTTTCCCCATGTTTTACTGTAAACAAGGGGTAAAACAGGATTTTCTTTGTTGCTTATGGACAGAAAATTATTATACTTACTTAGATGCTGTCCTGAATACAAAACATGTATATAACATTTTTTATCCTTAAGGAGTTCACATCCTTACTGATTATATAAAATAGAGTTGATCCTTAAATAACACAGGTTTGAACTGCACACGTCCACTTATACGCAGATTTTTTTCGATAAATATAGTACTGTAATGTATTTTCTCTTATGATTTTCTTAATAACATTTTCTTTTCTCCATCTCACTTAATTGTAAGAATCCAGCATATAGTACATATAACATAGAAAATATGTGTTAATCAACTGTTCATGTTATCAGCAAAGCTTCCAGTCAACAATAGGCTGAATGGAGTCAAAAGTTATGTGTGGATTTTCATCTCTGTGGAGGTTGGCGCTTCTAGCCCCTACATCATTCAAGGGCTAACACTACAAATGAAGCAAATTACAAAAGAATATATAATTGTGCTTAAATGAACCATAGGAGAGATGAAGATACTCGGGTCCAACCAAGCGTCAGGAAGTGAACAGAATGAGAAAAAACTACTGATACTCTTGAAGCCACCTTGGCCCTTCTGGCCAACCTAGTACTCTTTGAGCTTTAGCAAGCACCCTTAGCCCGTCTATATCTATACACCATGCATTCTTTTTTAGAAAGAACAGAGCACCTCTGCACGTCAGGAAAGAGAAACCAGACCCTCTTGCACAATCCCGGCCACTGGAACCAGACCCCCTTGTACAAACTCTGAGCATTGCGATATTGTCGGTAGCCAGCAGCATCGAGTCTGCACATAATCAAGAAATATTATGGACCACTGCCCTCCCTTTACTGATTAACTGCTCTAAACTCCTTTAAAAATCCCTGGGCCAGACAGAAACCTTGGAGTTGGCCTTTGGACAGGAGTCTTCTCCCCAGGTGGCGGACCTCCTGCATAAAGCTCATATTCCTTTCCAATCAAAGCTCCTCTCTTGAGTATTGGCTTTTTTTTTTTAGTAGGCTCCACACCCGATTGGGGCTTGAATTCACAACCCCAAGATTAAAGGTCGGATGCTCTACACTCTACCGACTGAGCCAGCCAAGTGCCTCTTGGGTATTGGCTTTTCAAGCCAGGGGCAGCCAACCCTGGTGTTTGGTGACAAATTTTGGTGAGCCACCCAGGAGCCAATGCTCCTGTGGCATCCAGATCCCCTGGGGAATCCCAAGGCAGAGCAGTTTGGCCTTGGCAATGTGCCATGGCTTCCTTGGTAGTTTCCTGGGCTAGTAACTTGGAGGACTGCAGGAAGTTAGCTGCTTGGGGCTAGCTGGTCTCCAGGAGGAAATCTGAGGGATATGTCCCTGCAGCTGAGGAGACTATTTTTGTCTCAGGGAAACTCCCTGCTGATTCCCAAACAGTCTAGTAGCCAAGTTCGTTTTTTGTTTTGAGTGGAAAGGGAAGGAGCATTTGGGGAAGCTGACAAACTTCTGGACCAGTAAATCCATCAAAGTGCATGCTGATGCAAGTTTCTCATTTGCGAAGCACAGGGTGCTTCTGTTTCATTGTCCATGCTTTTTCCTTTTAGAAAGGCGTGGCTTTCGGGAGAAACTAAAAGGGACTTGAATAACGGTCAATTTATTAGGAATTTGGAATAGATCTGATTTGGTGTGTGTTGGTGGGGTGGGTTGTGTTGGGTTATCTCAACTTTGTGTATAATGGGAAATTCCATCTCTATCCCACCAAATAGCCCACTGGGCCAAATTTGGAGTAAGTGAAAGGAGTATAGCCAGGAACTATGACTGTGAAAAAGATTATCTTTTACTGTAACACAGTTTGGCCAATGTACCATTTAGAGATGAAAGATGGTTACTAAATGGCTCTCTTGGATTCCTTCCTCCCATTCAGTTGCCTCTAAATAAGGGGTCTTGGTTTGGCTCTCTTAGGAAGCTATTTGATTCAGTTGGTGAAACTCCAACTTTGGGGAGAAACCAGAAACTAGGAAGCATTCAGTTCAATTGGTGAAGCCAACTTTTAGGGAAGAACAAATGCTGACGGAGGTACTCCAGGCTTCATTTAGTCATAGTCTTGTTTCTTCTGTGTTCTTTCTGAACTTTTGCCCAGGAAGATGGGGAATACTCCTTCTGTTCCCCAAGAAGGTCCACGAGAGCATATTTTATTTATTTTATTATTTTTTTAAAGAGTTTATTTATTTGAGAGAGAGAGAGAGTGCACGCGCACGCTCTCGCACAAGCAGGGGGAGGGGCAGAGGGAGAGGGAGAAGCAGACTCCCCACTGAGCAGGGAGCTGGATTCCAGGACCCTGGTATCCTGATCTGAGCCCAAGGCGACCATTTAAGCAACTGAGCCACCCAGGCGCCCATGAGGACATATTTTAAATAAATGGTGCAGAGAGCTGAAAAGCAACCAGAGAAAAAACCTGTTTTGCAGGAGAGAGAGACCCAGAGACAGACGGGGGTGGGTGGGTGGGGGGGGGTGTTACTCTAAGCTTTGAATCTGCCTGCAGCCTTTCTGGTGACACCCTTGCACCTCTGCCTCCACCTCCTGCTCCTCCTGTTTCTGCACCTCCGTGGGCACCGCTCACATAGCTAGCTCCTCTACCATCCTCGGTGCCGGGGGTGCCATCGGCTTCTGCTCCTCCTACCCTCATTATCAAGGAGCGAAAAGCACCCCAAATTGTTGGGTCCCCTCCTTATGAGGTTCAAGATAAAGCACCTCCCAAATCAACATGAAGGGATCCAGGGGCTCTGTGGACTTAAACTGCTTACCTCAGATTTCCCCCACAGGTGCCCCAGGTAAAAAGTGACAGTGGGCAACAAATTAATGGTCTTTTAGCAGACACAGATGTAACATGTTCGGTATTAAAGCTAATTCATTGTTGTTGGTTTAATTAAAATAAACATGTTTTTGGAGTTATCTACATGGAATATGATACAGATAATCAGCTTTTATTCTACCTGAATTTATTACTTAAAATCATGTTGTGTCTGTTGCAATTTGTCAAAAAAAAAAATGACTTAAAAGGATGGTTGCTTTTGTCTGTCTCATAAAGTTTTCATAGGTAACTGTTAAGAACAAGTAGGTTGAATAAATAAAAAGGCATATAGCTTTCAAAGTCTTTGGTAACCTGAAACTTTTGCTAAGTTAAATGATAAATTGGGTTGAACTCATTCGATTATCTAATTCTTTTCCAAATAACATAAAATACTGAAATATTAATTGCTAAACATAGGCTTATCTGTTTCTGGCTTCTTAATATGGAGAAACTAAAGATATTTGGGTCTGCTAATAAACACAGTTAATTGAAAGATTGTGGTATAAAACATGTTTTTAGAAATTATGAAATGTACTCAAAAAATTGCCTCCTACAGAATCCTGGTGTAACAGACAGTTCACAGTTGGTTACTACTTAATTTTCACTGGACACTAAGGTTTCTAAGAGTTAAAATTCTGCTAAATGTAATTAAGACTGATGGAAATAAGGAAAGCAACTCTGTATGTAGGAAAGAAAGAGATGTGTAAGAAAGGCATAAGAAATGAGAATAGGGGTGCCTGGGTGGCTCAGTCGGTTAAGCATCTGCCTTCGGCTCAGGTCATGATCCTGGGGTCCTGGGATCGAGCCCAAAGTCGGGCTCCCTGCTCAGCGGGGAGTCTGCTTCTTCCTCATCCTGCTCGTGCTATCTCCCCCTCTCAAATAAATAAATAAAATCTTTTAAAAAAGAAGAAATGAGAATATGTTTTTGTTGAGGTAAAAGAAATTAATTTTGTCCTAAAATGAGATTGGTTATTTAGAAAGAAAAGGCTTAGGACAAAATCTGAATGAAAAAGAAAGTTGTAGAAGGTTTGTGAAGGGAAAACTTTGGGAAAGAATTTTACGTGTGCTCAAAACTAAGATGGAAATGAATTCTGCTTTTCTCTCTGTTAAAAAGACAAAGTTTTCTGGGATTGTTGGTCAGTTCTTGATAAGAAAGTATAAACAAAGTTTTTTTTTTTCTTTTTCTATGCAGAAAACCAAAGTTTCTATGTTTTCCCTTTATCAGGTCTTTGATTACTTAAGAGAACTAAAACTTCTCAAATATTGGACTCTGACTACTGGCTAGCAAAGGGTTGCGAGAGAGGAATAATCCCCAAGAGACACGAACTGGTGAAGGGGCCGAAGAAGGTTGAGAAGGTTGACAAAGATGATGAATTAGTGGCCCAATGGAACTATTGTACTCTAAGTCAAGAAATATTAAGGTGACCAATAGTTGCCTGTGAACTTGGCAGACTTTATAACAAAGATGCCCTCATTGAGTTTCTATTGGACAAGTCTTCCAAAAAGGCTCTTGGGAAAGCAGCATCTCACATTAAAAGCAGTAAGAATGTGACAGAACTAAGGCTTTCTGATAATCCTGCCTGGGAAGGGGACAAAGGAAACACAAAAGGTGACAAACACGATGACCTCCAGCGGGCACGTTTCATCTGCCCCGTTGTGGGCTCGGAGATGAATGGCCGGCACAGGTTTTGCTTCCTGCGGTGCTGTGGCTGTGGGTTTTCTGAACGAACCTTGAAAGAGATAAAAGCAGAAGTTTGTCGCACACGTGGGGCTGCCTTCCCAGAGGACGACGTCATCGTGCTCAACGGCACCAAGGAGGACGTGGGAAACGCTGAAGAGGAGGATGGAGGAGGCTGAGGGCGAAGCTGGGGAAGAAAGCAAAGAAACCCAAGGCGGCAGAGTGTCTCAAAGCCAGGTGTCAGTGAAGAATCTCCAGGGCCATCGAAAATTAAGACAGGGAAGCCTGAAGAAACCAGCCTTGATTCTAGAGAGAAGAAAGCCAGCTCAGCTCCCAGAAGTGCAGCAGCAAATGGGAGCTCTTCTGGAAAAGTTGGGAAGCCTCTGTGTGGAACCCCAAAGAGGTCCATTGCCGACAGCGAAGAATCGGAAGCTTACAAGTCCCTTTTCCCGACTCACAGCTCCGCCAAGCGCTCCAAGGAGGAGTCCGCTCCTGCGCCACCCACACGTCCTACAGTTTCTGAAGCCCTTGCGGCGCTCCACGCCGCGCAGGCGCCGTCCGGTTTCCCCGGGGCAGGTGGCGTGGGCGTTACTGTGGCCTGTTCTCTGCTAGCTCTCCCTTTGCGTCCTCCCGAACCTGGGAGCGTGCTTGTGAGGCGCGTGGGTTTCCGCGGTCAAGTGCTGGCCCTGCCCGCCCCTCCCACAGGCTCATGCCCTCCCCACGGCCCGGAAGACGCGTTGGCTGCACTTTTTATGCTTGAAATAAAGACTTCAGATTCCTTGGGAAAAACAAAACAAAACAAAAAAACTTCTTAAATATTAAAGGAGCTAAGTTTTGCTAACTATATAACCTTGTGTAGAATCTCTTATTGCCACCTTGGTTAAGTAGGTAATTAAATATTAAGTGTTATGATAATGCTCCTATTTAGGCATGTGCTTTAGAACTTTCTGAGGTTTTTTAAAACAAACTTTCCTAGATTCAATTTCTAAGTGAAGTCTTTTTGACTAATTAGGCTTTTTTATTTGGTATGTTAAGTTACTGATAAGCCTGGTTTGAAACACTGCTAGTTCTCCAACGTTTGCTCTTCCAAATTTAAGGAAATTTTCTCTTAAGATATCTGTGAATTACGGAAATATGGTAAAATATCCCTTTGTGAACAAATTTAAACATTTAACTTTTCTCCCTACCCAAACCCTCGTGAATTCAGAAACTCTCAGTATTCTTTTTTTTCATGGCAATTATAATTATTTGCATAAGTTTGATAAAAATCTGTTCTCCTTGTAACAGGACACCATTGGAAATATTGGTTATACTACCAAGGCTTTGACTGGAATGTCATATTTGAGAGAGACATGCATAGAATCAGATATGACTGGGCAGCTTTAAGGAACTAAGGTTAACTTTATAGAGTCAATAAAGCTCCTTAGAGATGTCAATGGGATACCCTGCTTACAAAGTTCCCAGCAGCCTTACCAGGTGAGTAAAGAATGTCACTTTCTGGCAGGTGCAGGAAACCTCAGGATATTTGGGGGACCTCAAGAAGAGGAATTCACCCAAATCTACAGGTATTACAGGCAAATCTGATGACAAGTATTTGGCTTGGCTTCTGGCCTCAAGAGGCTATTAAAAGTTCAATCTAGGGGTGCTTTGGTGTCTCAGTGGCTCAGGTCATGATCTCAGGGTCCTGGGATCGAGCCCTGCATTAGGCTCTCCGCTCAGCGGGGAGTCTGCTTCTCCCTCTCACTCTTACTCTGTGCTCTCTCTCTCAAATAAATAAATAAAAATAAAAGTTCAATCTAGAGATTCCTTATAAAGAGTTCTAGCAAAGCAAGTATTAAAGAATTTATATGGTCAATCACTATTCTTGCTGAGCTTATGTAAATAATTAGGCCAAGGTTTTTAAAATTGGACTTGTTTTTCAAATGAATTAGTCTCAATTTGGCTATCTTTAGAAATGAGGGTGACTTTAGGGAGAAAAATTATGTTTCAATAACACACTTTTGTGGATGTTAAATTCTAGTCCTGATTATCTTTGAGTGTTTGTTGTTTGCCTATGCTAGACAACTTAAGGTACACTTCAGAGAAACTGTCACAATAGCTCATGTATAGATAGTCTTCATGCTTGCTTCTCTGTGGGGATAATAACAGGACCCCATATGATTACTTGAACAGTTGGACAATGGGATGGATTCCCCAACAATTGTATAACTCAACTATCACCTTGACCAATTCTATGTGGTTGGGATGACAAAATTGTTCCTTTAAAGCTGGAGCATAACCCATTCCATGGGGTTAACTATGGGCTTGTGTAGCAATAATGGATCAACCCACTTTCCTTATGATAGGATCGGATGATGCACTTGGGGATACCCTTATTTCCTGGAACAAGTCATCTCCCACTTCCCAGCAATTCCTCCTAATTAGGGTATTATTAAGGCTAGACATCCAACAAAGAAGGCTTCTTGATGCTTTTATCCCCTTAGCTATATTTGTCCCAGGAGCTGCCTCTATTGAATTAAAATTTCAAGTAGAGGCTTTAGCCAAGCATACAACATCACCTTTAAGCAAACCTGACACTCAGTCACTCACAAATTCAGAAGGTGGCTCTCTAAAACCAAATGGTTTTTCTTGATAGTGGACTGCAGCTCAAGGAGAACCTGTGCTCTCATTAAAAGAGTATTTGTTGTGTATATGTCCCAAATTACTCAAAAAATGTAACTGATGTCATGAAAGAGTTAAACACATCACCACCATAGATGCCCTAGCTGTAGATCCTTTTACAAATTGGCTAAATTTAACTCCTAAATGGAAACATACCCTATTAAGTATTGCTATATTTCTTGTTCTCCTTGTCTTTCGTTGTTTGACTTTTTGCATCTGGCAAGCAGGAGCTCACCCTATTCATACTAGCTTGGAGACGCCTTTAGTGTTCCCCTAAGTGGAAATGCCAGAAACAAGATTCCCCCACTCTGTAAAAAAGTCTTTACTCCAAAATCCTTACGTGGTCCCCAATCAGGAGGAAGTAGCTACAGAAGAGGACCTTCACCTTTAATCCCACAGATATGGAATGATGAAATTGACAGTGGGGAACTGAAGCGTCCTCTGCCAGTCTGGCCAAACTACTACTCTTTGAGCTTTAGCAAGCATCCTTAGCCTCATACACCATGCATTCTTTTTTTTTTTTTTTTTTTTTAGATTTTATTTATTTATTTGAGAGAGAGAGTGAGAGCAAGAGAGCACAAGCAGGGGGCAGGGCAGAGGGAGAGGGAGAAGCAAACTCCCCACTGAGCAGGGAGCCTGATGCCAGACTCAGTCCCAGGACCCTGGGATCACAATCCCAGCGAAGGCAGATGCTTAATCGACTGAGCCACCCAGGTGCCCCATACATCGTGCATTCTTTACTAGAAACAACAGAGCACCTCTGCACGTCAGGAAACAAACCAGACCCTGGTGCACAATCCCGGCCCCTAAGGAACCAGACCTCCTTGTGCAACTTCTGAGTGCTGTGATAACGTGGGTAGCTGGTATCATCGGTCTGCACCTAATCAAGAAAGGTTACGGACCACTGCCCTCCCTTTACTGATTAACTGCCCTAAACTCCTTTAAAAATCCCTGGGCCAGGCAGAAACCTTGGATTTGGCCTTTGGACAGGAATCCGCCTTCTCCCCAGGTGACGGGCCTCCTGAATAAAGCTCATATTCCTTTCCAATCAAAGCTCCTCTCTTGAGTATTGGCTTTTCCAGCCACGGGCAGCTTAACTTGAGGTTCCGTAACAGTCTCTTTGTGGCAAGTGTGAAAAGAGTGCATACGATGGTAGTAGCATAAGTAAAATATAATTGAATTTGTAAACCAGGCTCATTCTTCACTGAGAGCTTACCACGTGCCAGGCACTGCTCAAGCATTTCCTTAATCCATCTCGCAACTTCCTTAGAGGGTAACTGCTATTAGTGTTCCTTTCTACTAACTGAGGCAGAGCGCTCAGGTAACTTGCCAAAGGTTACACCGCTAGACAGTTTAAAAAGTCAACATTTGAAAATCATTATCTTGCCTCCCTGCAGCAAGGACCAATTAGAAAATGCGCTGGTCAGGCGGCCTCCGCCCGGAACTCATGAAAAGCTCCGCCCGCCCCTTCTTTCCTTTAAGCCGAGTACCAAGGCAACAGCGGAAGTGCCCGGGCGCCCACACTTCCCATGGCCGCCGCTCTCGTGCGGGTAACTTGTTGAGGCCAAGGCTGGAACTGGCGGAAGTGACATTATCAACGCGCGCCAGAAGTTTAGTAGGGTCGGGAAGGGTCGCCGTGGCGGGCGCTTAGGCCGCCTGCGGCTTAACTTCGTTTTCGCGGGCCAGCAGCGGTCTGCAGGGACTCCAGGTAACGGCGCTTTTTGCTTTTCCTCTTCTCTGAGGACTCGTGCAGAGGCGACCACCTCAGCGAGGCCCTGGGGCCATGGCGGGGGAGACGCTGAGTGGGCGCGCAGGCCGCGGGGGGGGGGGGGGGGCGTTCCTCTCGCTCGTGCCGCCGCTCGGGCCTGTACCGGCCGCCCACCCAGCGGGTGTGCTTCGGCAGTGGCTTTCCACCCTTGGAGCGCGGGGTGCAGGGCTCCGGGAGGGCCCGGGACAGAACAGTCCCGCACATCCTAGAGCCGGAGTCGTCCTGTCCTGCCATCCTTGTCTCCTTGTCGATGTTGGAGGGCAGGTTCTACCTGGCCGGTGTCCACCTGCTTTGCTACCAGCCGGGGTGGTTTTATTACAAAGTTGTGCTTGAGACTTGAACGTTTTGTCAGAGGCCAGAGACTTCAGGCACGAGAGAGCGTAAGATGTAAATACACAGCTCTTTATTCACAGGCCTAGCTGTCTAGGCCCTAGGTTTCTAATTTAAAAGCCTAGATAGGCTTGCGTGTGAAGAAGAATGTGCTTGGAGGCTATACAGAGTTTATTGGTTCTTTTCCCTTATCAGTGATTGTCTTTTAAAAGTATCAAATTTGGTGCTTCAGTTTCCAAAATGGGAACACACTCTGCAAACAACTCTCTTTTTGGCGGATAAGTTAGTTTTATAGGATAAGTTCTAAGTAATAACTAAGTATAGTAACTGCGGTTTTAATGGTGAGGAAAGATGGTCCGTCCCGTCACTGGGAGTGAGAGATGAGCTCTGAACAACCATAACATCAGGCCCCAACCTAGTGCCTCTACACCTAGTGTAGACTTTAGTTTGCCAAATGGGGTCTGGAGCCACCAGTTCTGGATAAATCTCTTGTCATGTTTATGAGTGCTTTAAATCCCCCTCTCCTTTCTTGCCTCAACCGTAGCAGTGACTGCCTTAAACTGAACTTCCAGCCTCCAGTTTTATCTCTTCGAATTCATCCACACTCTTGCCAAAGTAGATCTATTCACGCTGCACTTCAAAATCTTGTCACTGCTCTTTTGCCAATGTAAGAATGAGTAAAACTCAAAAACAGTGTGACCGCACTGGTACTTGGTATCTCCTCTCTCAAGCTTGTTGCTTGCATACTGCATGCTCTTTCAGTCTTTGTCCTCTTATGATTGATCTTTTGCCTGAGATTCTGATTGGTAAATTTCTGCTTACCTTGCTAGACCCAAGTTAGTGCATTCTTTGTGAAAATATTCCCCTTCAGAAACACTTGGCAGTTATTCTCTTTCCATGGCATGTATACATACATGCCATGGAAAGAGAATGCGTTTATTGTATGCGTTTATTCATGTATGTGTTTATTCTTGATTATGTGCTATATGCAAATAGAGATTGCGAAGACATTTGCTGGATTCTGCACTCAAGAACTTAGCATAGTACACCTCTGTTATTATAGCACTTCACTTTGGCAGTAATTATTTGCATACCCTTCAAATTGAACTCTGATGCTAATGACTATATCCTCATCATTTTCATATTTGTAGCACTTCTATTATAGGATAACAATTTTAAAAATATAATTTTTTTATATCTGACATTTTCTGAAGCAGACTGTTCATTTTTTCTCTCTCTCTATCTCTCGATTTTTTGGTCTTTTACAGTGATGGGTATGTAGGATATATGATTCTCTCATTAATCCAACAAATATCTGAGTGCTTGCTTTGTACCAATACATGCTTGAAGATCATATGTGTCTTTGATATATCAGCAAGTTCTATATGTGACAATATCTTCTTAGATGATAATGTTTAAACTGAAATCTAATAATAATAGCAGCTAACATTTATCCTGTGCTTACTATATGATAACTAGATGCTGATCTTGATGTGTTAATCAGCCGGTCCTATTTGATTCAGTCAGTTCTTATAGCAATCCTCAGCAAGTTAAGGATCCATCTGAACGAAACTCAACAAAAGGTCTGTCAGTAGTCACTTGGTTCTTTGGTCTAAAAGAAATAAAAAATGTGTAGCCAGTAAAGAGCTGATGAGTTAAGGAAAACTAGATAGAGCACAGTTTATATTTACAGGTTTTAAAGAGATCAAGTAATAAAACATGTTTTATTTATTTTGGGGTCTATAAAGCTTCTATCACAGTGTTCTATTAAATTAGTAGATCAAAAAATGATCACAACAAAGTGTATTGGATCCAATTCAATATTTATTGAACTTACACCCAAGACATTGTGGAGGATATAAAATATCTAATAGCACTGTGTATACAGTGCCCAATAAATATTTCTACTCAGATATGACAGTTTGCTTAGGAATTTGTTTTCCCTGAGTGTTTTTCCCCAAAGGTTTTTAACGTTGATTATGACACCTTAATTTTGAACATTCTAAGTATTTAAATATGTAATGAAACAATTTTTGTTCTATTGACAGTTTTACATGCAGTCACAGTAAACATGGAAAGAATAACATTTCAGCATTATAAGGTTAAAAAAATATATTCCAAAATAGCTTCATTGTTTTTTTTCTAGTTTTTGTGTAATCATGGAACTGGTTTGTAAGACTACAGCCTGCCTGTGTTCTTATATTATAAACTTTGAACTTTTTTCAAAGCAGATTACTGTTTCTTGGTGTACATGAAGATAACGCAAGCAGTTGAGGAAGTTGCTAAGAAGCGTGTACTGGGGATGCTCTAGGAAAAGACTGAATGCCGAGGCGAGTTCCAGTCCAAAGGTATTTGATTTACCAAGAAGAAAGTGAACATCATGGATCAGAACAACAGCCTGCCGCCTTATGCTCAGGGCCTGGCCTCCCCTCAGGTAATACAGCTGTAGGGAGGGTGTAGATGGCACAGAATCTGCATTGTTAGAGACAGTGTAAAAAGGAAGGAAGGGAATTTAACCATTTATTGTTGAAAATGGATTTATATGGTTTCAAGTTTCTCTTATTTTGTTGAGAAGTTCTGTTAGGCTTTGAGTAGGCATGATAGTGTTAAATTTTGGGAGTTTATTTGGAAGTTAAAATATGTATTTGTCTATAAATCTTAATCTTTCCATAAATGTTTATGAAACGTTGATTATCGGGTCTTTGATTTTGAAAGTAACTAACCAAATTATTTTCTGGTTTTATCTTTTCTCTTTTATGTTTAAGGTTCCAAATAACATGCCTACTTTTATTTTTTATTTTTCTTAAGATTTTATTTATTTATTTGAGAGAGAGAGGTGGGGGAGCGAGAGGAAGAGAATGTCCAGCAGACTCTGCACTGAGTGCAGAGCCCGACACGGGGCTCGATCCCTTGACCCTGAGATCATGACCTGAGCCGAAACCAAGAGTTGGCTGCACAACTGACAGCTCATACCCAGGTGCCCCAAAACATTACTTTTTTTTTTTTTTAAAGTAGGTATGTTATTTGTGGGGTGCCTCGGTGGCTCAGTCAGTTGGGCATCTGACTCTTGGTTTTGGCTCAGGTCATGATCTCATGGGTCGTGGGGTGGAGCCCTATGTTGGACTCTGGGCTTGGCGTGGAGTCTACTTGGGATCCGCTCTCCCTCTCCACCTGCCCCTCCCACTCGTGCTCTCTCTCTCTGATAAATAAATCTAAAAGAAAATATAGCCTATAAGTCAGAGAAAGGCAATTATCATATGATTTCACTCATGTGGAATTTAAGAAACAAAAGAGAGGATCATAGGGGAAGGGAGGGAAAAATAAGATGAAATCAGAGAGGGAGACAAACCAAGAGATTCTTAACTCTAGGAAACACACTGAGGGTTGCTGGAGGGGAGGTGGGTGGGGGGATGGGGTAATTGGGTGATGGGCATTAAGGAGGACACTTGATGTGGGGCGCCTGGGTGGGTCAGTCAGTTAAGTGGCTGCCTTCGGCTCAGGTCATGGTCCCAGGGTCCTGGGATCAAGCCCCGCATCAGGCTCACTGCTTGTTGGGAAGCCTGCTTTTCCCTCTTCCACTCCCCCTGCTTGTGTTCCCTCTTTCGCTGTGTCTCTCTCTGTCAAATAAATAATAAAATCTTAATCCCCCCCCAAAAAAGGAGGACATTTGATGTAATGACCACTGTGTGTTATATGCAACTGACGAATCATTAAACTCTGCCTCTGAAACTAATAATACACTGTATATTAATTGAATTAATTGAAACTAATAATACACTATATATATAATTAATTGAATTTAAATAAAAGTTTTAAATAAAAAAATAACCTTTAGATATAATTTTCATAAAATGAAAACACCCATTTTAAGTGTTTTGATAATTGTATATATCTGTTTGTATACACCTGATCTGCTAATCCATAGCTAAAGATAGTTTTGCCTTGCCTAGAATTTCATACAAACGGAATATCAGTATGTGCTTTTTTGTGTCTGTCTTCTTTCCCCAATATTACATTTGTATGTCTGCAGATTCCTTTTTTTTTGCCAAGTAGTACTCAGTTGTATGGATGTACCACATTTTGTGTATCCATTCTCCAGTTGCTGACATTAGGGGGGTTTCTAGTTTTGGGCTATTATGAATAAAGTTGCTGTAAACATTTGTGAACAGGCTTTGTGTATACGGTTTCTATCTCTCGGGTAAATACTTAGGAGTGGGATTGCTAGGTCATATGGTAAGTGTATGTTTCACTTTACAAGAAACAGTCAAACCATATTCTAGTTCCCCCAGCAGCATGTGAGAGTTCTGGTTGGTCCACATCCTCACTAACACTTGAGGCCTTAACTTTTAGCCATTCTAGTGGTTGCTTAGTAGTATTTCTTCGTGATTTGAATTTGCATTTTCCTGATGACTAATGATCTTGAACATCTTATCAAGTGCTTATTGGCCAATTACATGTCTTCATTTGTAGAATGTCCTTCTCATCTTTTGCCCATTTGTTTATTGGATTATTTGTCTGTCTTTTATTGAAGTGGAATTGCTCTTCATGTATTGTGCATACAGGTTCTTTCTCAGGTGTAGGTACTGTAGGTATTTTCCCTCAGTCTGTGGTGTGCCTTACTTTTTAATTTTCTTTACTGATGTCTTTCAGAAAGTAGAAGCTCTTATTTTTTTTCTGAAGTCCATTCATCAGTTTTACTTCATCGTTAAGTGCTTTTGTGTTCTAAGAAATCTTGGCTTACCCAAAGTCTTAAGGATTTTTTTCTTCATAGTTTTAGCTTTTACATGTATGTCTGTGATCCATTTTGAGTTCATTTGTATATGTGACATAAAGAAAGGCAGACTTTTCAAAGTAACACAACCTGAATGTTTTCTAGCCAATATTTTATAGACCTGTTAGATGCAGTAGAGTAATGCCTATAATCTTAGGGCTGCAGTATACTTTTGATCCTCCTCCTCTCACATTCTTTCTGCCACTATGTTGGTTAAACAATTTAACGTAAATATCTTAGACAGTTTTGGTTTCTGCTTTCTGCCAAATAAAGTGGGAAAGGATTATGGCTCTCTTTTGGATCTTGCACCCATTTGAGAATCTAATGAAAACTATGGATTCCTTCATGCAGAAATATTGGATATAATTTTTTTTTTTAAAGATTTTATTTATTTATTTGACAGAGAGAGAGACAGCGAGAGAGGGAACACAAGCAGGGGGAGCAGGAGAGGGAGAAGCAGGCTTCCTGTGGAGCAGGGAGCGTGATGTGGGGCTCGATCCCAGGACCCTGGGATCATGACCTGAGCCGAAGGTAGATGCTTAATGACTGAGCCACCCAGGCACCCCAATATTGGATATAATTTTCAGAGGTCCACAAAGTCACTGCAAGCTCTGCAAGCTCCATTGGCTCCATGGATTTTGGTGTTGGGTGAGAGCATTGGACTGGGTCTCAGGAAAACTTAGCTGTGATTGTGGCTTCTCTACTAGTGAGATCTGTGGTCTTAGGAAAGTCATTTAGCTTCTTCTGGTGTCAGTTTTCTTGTCCTTAATGTGGGATGAACAGCATCTATTTTTCCCTTTACCAAAGGGCTATTTTGAGACTCATAAGTTAATAAATGTAACAGTGTCTGGAAAAGTTAAGCATTTGGAAAAATAAATTGATATTGTTCTGATAGATACGTTGGATTTTCTTGATTTAAACTTTTTGGAGAGCAAATGATCCACCTTTTTGAATAGTATTCTAATAATTGTCGTTATTGTTATTAACACTTCAGTGTTTTCTAGTGCCTGTCATTGCGTTGAATGAGTTAAGTGGCATCTCTAGGGTAAGCATATATATCATCCAAACTTGGACAAATCCGTTGAGAGTGAACAGGGAACTCCCCAGGCAGTATACTAGGGTAATAGTTTAAACACAGACGGGCAGTCACTCCAGCTATTTCCTTTATTCTAACGGTATTAGAACATTATTATCCTGTAGATATGCCTGAAGGGCTAAGCAACTTTCTCGAGTTTTCACATGTAGTAAGTCGCAGGGTTGGATTTCACACCTAGGTATAACCCCACGTACTGAGGTTTTACCTACTATGTTATGGTGAAGAGGAAAGTGATATGTGTAAGAACAGCAAATGCCTTTCTATTAAGGCGTCATCACCCCGTTTATATTGGGAAGGCATTTGTCCTCATACATCTCACCTCCTCCTCTACCACACGAGTGCCAGAAACACCCAATACCAGCTGGCCTAACTATACTGTTCTCCTGACTTTGCACAGGGTGCCATGACTCCTGGAATCCCTATCTTCAGTCCAATGATGCCTTACGGCACAGGGCTGACTCCACAGCCTATCCAGAACACCAGCAGCCTGTCTCTGTTGGAGGAGCAGCAAAGGCAGCAGCAGGCCCAGCAGCAGGCGCAGCAGCAGGCCCAGCAGCAGGCCCAGCAGCAGGCCCAGCAGCAGGCCGTGGTGGCGGTTCAGCAGTCGACATCCCAGCAGGCAGCCCAGGGGGCCTCGGGCCAGACACCACAGCTCTTCCACTCACAGACTCTCACCACTGCACCCTTGCCGGGCACCACTCCCCTGTATCCCTCCCCCATGACCCCCATGACCCCCATTACCCCTGCCACACCAGCCTCCGAGAGCTCGGGGATCGTGCCACAGCTGCAGTGAGTACTTTGTGTTGTGTCTTCCCCCTCACCCTGGAGGGGTACCTTGACTGGGTGCTGCTCTTCTTTGTTTTCAGGTGGATTGGTTTGTTTAAGGGTGCAGTACTAGTGGTAATCATGTATCAACATCTGCTCTCTCTCTCACGTGAGAAGGGGATGCTAAGCTGCCTGAGTGATTCGGTCTCCTCAGTAAAAGGCTCGCAGAACATCTTCAGACATTTGGTAGCTTGTGTTTATAATTTTGGGCCAAATATATAGACACAAGCTACCAAATTGTTATTATAGACATTTTCCTGAAGCTGATTTGCTGAATCAAGCCTTATGTAGTCTCCTTCCCTTGTGAAGTTTTCAGTTTGGGGGAAGGGAAAATTAGTTACTTAGTCTTTATTAGTTCATAGTGGTCCTTGTTTGTCTTCATTGGTTATTATGAGGGCTGCATATAACTCTTTGGAGAGCTGTGTCCTTTCCACAAGCTGAGGATGTCCGTTCTTGTCCTAAATGGACTTTTCTACATAAATGAAATGGGTTCTATATGTGACAGCATTGGGTGCTGGGTGGGTGGGGTGGGAAAACAATTCTGGAAAACATAAAATATTCTCATGCGATGGCAAGTACATAGCTTTTGCTTTTAGGAAACGGCCAAATGGAAGGGTCATTTGCAATAACTACATCATCCAGTTTTCTTGTAAGCCACCTCTGGTCATTTTTAGAACTAATAATATTTAATTGTGGATCCTGTTATCCAAATCTGGCCTTGGGTGTTTGACCTGACACAGTTTTAAAAATCAAACAGTTTTCATTTTACTGATTTAGAGAGATAATCACTTGTGAATTCACCTTTGTCAACACCACTCCCTGTTTTGCATGCTTGTCTGGGTCTTATGGGCATTTAAGTTTGCGCCTTTGTTTAAATCATCAGTTATAACCAGTTGTGATGGGGTGTTTGTTTCTTGCTGGCACCTTAAACTTTCTGGTATTCTACAAAGCATCTAGTCAGCCACATTGCTGAGTTTCCATATCCACTAAGAGCCTTCTGGGTGGGAATTTCAGTGGCCTCTAAATCTTACAGGCTTATGAAGAATTGGGTAAATAATTAATGAATATATAAGAATACATTTTTAAGGGGCTGGCTGGCTCAGTTGGAAGAACATGTGACTCGATCTCAGGATTGTGAGTTCAAGCCCATGTTGGGTGTAGAGATAACTTAAATAAACTCAGAAATGAAAAGAAAGAAAAGGATTCTGGGGAGATGGCAGAGCAGGAGAAATGCCCTGGACCAAATGGCTTTGGTGAATTCTTCCAGACATTTAAAGAAGAACTAACACCAATTCTCAAACTTTTCCAAAAAAATTGAGGAGGGAATGCTTCCTAACTCATTCAATGACTATGCTGACACCAAAGCCAAAGACACTGTAAAAAAAAAAAAATCTACAGACCAATATCCCCATGATCGTTGATGGAGAAGTCCTCAACAAAATACTAGGAAACATCATTAAGCAGCATATTATACTCCATGACCAAGTGGGATTTTTATTCTTAGAATGCAGGGGTGGGTCCGCATACAAAAATCAACCAGTGTAATATGTAATATGCCACAATATGCATAACAATAAAATGAAGAAGAAAAGTGATCATCTCAATTGATGCAGAAAAAGAATGGACAAAATTCAACACTCTTTCATGATAAGAACACAACAAAATAGGAAAAGATGGAGACTACCTTAACATAGTAAAAGCCATATGTAAAAAATCATAGCAAGCCTAATATTCAATGTTGAAAGATTTAATGCTTTTCCTGTAAGATCAGGAACAAGGCAGGGATGACCTCTTTCTCCACTTACATTCGACATAGTACTGGAAGGTCTAGTCAGAGCAATACTAAGAAATAAAAAGCATCCAGAGTAGAAAGGAAGAAGTAAAATTACCTCTATTTGCAGATGTTATGATCTTATACAGAGAAAATCATAAAGACTCCACCAAAAAAAAAAAAATGTATTAGATATATTAAGGAAATTTATTTAGAAAAGTGGCAGGATACAAAGTTAACACTCAAAAATCAGTTGCATTTCTGTACACAAACAGTGAACAATGTAAAAAGGAAATTACAAAAGCAATTCCCTTAACAACATGAACAAAAAGAATAAACCAAGATTAACTGAGGATGTGAAAAATTTAGAATGAGAACTATAAAACATTGCTGAAAGAATTAAGACCTGAATAAGTGGAAACACATCTCATGTTCATAGATTGGAAGATTTAATATTGTCCAAATCTTAATACTACCCAAAATGATCTATGTTTTCAGTGCTATCCCTATCAAAATCCCAATGATGTTTTTTGCAGAAATGGAAAAACTCACGCTGAAATTCATATGGAATCCTAAGGGACCCTGAATAGTCAAAACAATCCTGAAAAAGAAGAGCAAACCAGAGGACTGACACTTCCTGATTTCGGAGCTTACTACAAAGTTACAGTAATCAAACAGCATGGTCTTGGCATTGACACACACATATAGACCAATACAGTAGAACAGAGAATCCAGAAATAACCTTTGCATATATGGTCAATTGATTTTTGTCAAGGGTGCCAGGACTGTTCAGTGGAGGAAAGATAATCTTTTCAACAAATGGTGCTGGGACAACTCGATATCCACATACAAAAGAATGAAGTTGGGCCCTTAACTAACACCACATACAAAAACTAACTCAAAATAGCTCTCTGGTGGTGACGACCTCCCCATGAAAGCATGCCTCTTGCGAAGGACCTCCTTTACCTGTCCCCGGAAGAGGAGAAGAGGAAGTACAAGAAGAAGCACCTGGTGCAGGCCCCAACTCCTACTTGATGGACGTGGAGTACCTGGGATGCTACACAATCACCACTGTCTTTAGCCACACACAAATGGTGGTTTTGTGTGTTGGCTGCTCCGCTGTCCTCTGTCAGCCCACAGGAGGAAAAGCAAGGCTTCCTTTAGGCGGAAGCAGCACCGAAAGCACCAGGAATCAAGACGAGTGGGAAACTATCCCAATAAACGGGGCGCCTGGGTGGCTCAGTCGTTGAGCGTCTGCCTTCAGCTCAGGTCGTGATCCCAGGGTCCTGGGATCGAGCTCCGCGTCGGGCTCCCTGCTCTGCGGGAAGCCTGCTTCTCCCTCTCCCACTCCCCCTGCCTGTGTTCCCTCTCTCCCTGTCTCTCTCTCTCTGTCGAATAAATAAATAAGATCTTAAAAAAAAAGAAAACTATCCCAATAAACAGATTTTGGATATAAAAAAATAAAATAAAAACTAACTCAAAGTAGATCAAAGACTTAAATGTAAGACCCAAAACAAAACTCAGGAAGAAAACAGGACAAAGGCTTCA
Organism: Phoca vitulina; assembly: GCF_004348235.1. Classification (NCBI taxonomy): domain Eukaryota; kingdom Metazoa; phylum Chordata; class Mammalia; order Carnivora; family Phocidae; genus Phoca; species Phoca vitulina. The sequence goes on along the minus strand of NW_022589712.1, from coordinate 31,225 downwards.
CGACATTGGACTTGGCAGTGTTTCCTTGGATGGGACACCAAAGGCACAGGTAACAACAGAAAGAAACAGATCAGTTGGGCTACATGAAAATTTTAAAAACTTGTGTATCAAAAGACACTGTTCACAGAGTAAAAATGCAGCCCATAAGGTGGGAGAAAATGCTTGCAAATCATGTAACTGATAAAGGATTATTATCTAGATATTTAGAGAACTACTAAAAACTCAACAACAAAAAAAGAGCCTGATTCCAAAATGGGCAAAGGACTTGAATACACATTTCTCCAAAGAAAATACATGAATGACCAATAAGCACATGAAAGGATGCTTGACATCACTAAACATGTAAATGCAAATCAAAACTGCAGAGAGATACCACCTCATACCCGTTAGGATGGCTACTGTCAAAAACAGCATATAATAAGTGTTGGGGATACGGAGAAATTTGAACCCTTATGTACTGTTGGTTAAAAAAAGAGAAAAAAGAATACCTGTAGCAATTATATGACTAAATTTGTGGTAGATGTACCACAACTTACTTGATTCAGTTTGTAAGGAGAGAAATGCTAAAGGTAGGTGTGTATATAAAATTGATTGGAAGAAGACAGATGATATAGAAATGAAAACATTCATTGGGTTGATCATTCTAATTGGTCTTACTGTTGTGTATTGAGGTACACAGCTATCCTCTTACCCAACCAAATTGTGAGCCATCAAGTTTTCAGAGTATTGCATTTTGACAGGACAGGAAAAGAATCAAAAGCAGCAATGAGCTAGAAACAATTGGAGATGTATTTGCAGTCCGGAATCAGTATTTACAGGACAGTGATGTTCCATGCCCATCCATGATGGTTTATGGGCAATTAGTTTCATTCAAAGGGCATATAATGGCTTCACAAAAGGCTAAGGCATGGCTCAAGGGATAGATGGGTGTAAATCCTGGCTCTACCACTTAGGAACTGTGATTATCTGGAGCAAGTTAACTGCCCCATTTAAGCCTCAGCTTCATCTGAAAATGTGAGTATTAATAGTTATTACTTCATAGTGCATTGTTAAGTATCAAGTGGGATAACCTGTGTAAGATGCTCACCATGGTGTGTGGTAAACAATAAATGTCAACAAATTAAAAAAATTTAAAACTTAAATTAGTTTAAATTTAACTAATGTAATTAAATTTGTTCTAGTAAAAGAATCAGATTTCTAGATAATTATCTAACATCTCAACCTGTAAAAGTTAAATAAACGACCATGTTTTCTTTTCAAATTTCTTGCAGAAATATTGTATCCACAGTGAATCTTGGCTGTAAGCTTGACCTAAAGACCATTGCACTTCGTGCCCGAAATGCTGAATATAATCCGAAGGTTAGAGCAATTTTAATGTATTTCAAACTATAATAATACAGGAATTTATTGTTAAAGGTCCCTAAACCAAAATGTGTCATGCTTATGTTCGTTGACACCAACAAAATGAGGAATTAAAGCAAAATGTGTATCTTTTTTTTTATCGAATAGCTACCATGTGAGAGACCCTAGAGTCATGGTAGTCTACAAGTTAAACTACTAAAATTTATGTACCCATTGTGATGGGGATCCTCTGACATTAAAGAACAAAATATGTGGTATGGTTTCATTTATGTTTTGAAATCTATGTAGAAGGGAATGATACATTCTCTGGAATTTACTTCAAAATAATCCAGTTGGAGAATTGGGGAAGGGCACTTGGGTGAAACAGGATTGGCCAGAAGTTAATAATTTTCAGAGTTGGGTAGTAAGTACAAGGGAGTTTATTATATTTTTCTGTATTTGTATAACTTTTAAGCTTTTTATAATAAAAAGATTATGGGGTAAAAATACAAGATTTTTGATGTTAAGATGGCAGCTTGAGTACATGGTAAGACTCAGCATTAGTAGATAAGCTATTTTTTAAAAAAATAGTAAATATTTGCATTCACAAATGAGTGGACATTCTTTGAGGACCAGACCAGACAGACCAGGCATTTGAGTGTGGAAGATGATCAGATTGAAGACCTCCGGGACAGGGCCCTGCAGAAGATGGTTCCCCTAAAGTTGAGAACGTCTATTATTAGCATGCTGTTAACTTTCATACATGGGGAGCTGATAGTAAATTTATTTTGTCTAACAAAGGAAGAATAAGATTTTATATAAGAAAGAAAAAAGCAAGCAGAAAGAAAAACTCAAGAATTTAACTGAATTACATGTGCCAGGCTGTGTGTGTAATGTGTGTCAGTGTCTTAGTGCCTCTCAGCTTTGCCAGGTTAGCACCGTTTCCTTTACCGAAATCTCCCATGTCCCCCCTTTGGTTAAATTCCCAGTCTAGGTTGCCCATGAGGGTTTTACTCCCTTTCTTATTTGGTATTCTTTGAATGTCATCTTGAAAGAGTGGCCAAGTGGCAGCATTTTAGCACCGGATATTTGACAGTGGAAGAGTAGCAAAGAATAAGAAGCATCTTAAGTGTCATAAGAATTAAGTGAAATTCACTTCATATATCCAGTTTTTGTTTTGTTTTGTTTTTTGTTAAGTTTTCTTATGCCTAACCAGAAGAATTAACTCCCAAGAATCAGTTGGGTTAATTTTAAGAATGAAGTCTTCTCAAGTGATTGTTCTGTTCTGCATCCCCCCTCCCCACCCCCAGTATTTATCCACTTAACTAGCAATTGTACCAATACTACTTGGCTGGCCAATAAAATAGTTGAGGACAATTTTATTATCTGACTCTGTTTTAGCCAGTGAATTTATGATTGTTGGGGGAGTGGTTTCATTTGTTTTTTTGAGCCACAATCCAGGAGCTCCTGTCTTAGTTCAGGAACTCCCCAGTCAGGTAGAAATCTCATACACAAAGTGAAATCATGTTCTTGTACCACATTTTGCGAACAGCACAAAATGATTAAAACCAAGGGGAAGAAGTGAGAGAAAGAAAAGGCAGTAAATATACAAAGTCTGTTGTCCTGTCCTTGATTCAGAGAAGTCTTGGGAGGAAGCTGTATTTTCAGGAGTCATCACTTTCTGGAGGCCTTTTAGTAGATTTTGGGTTAGTCTTCAGGCAGAACCCATATCCGTTTGGATTCTGAGTACATGCAAACTGGGGAAGGTATCCATGCATCTGTTCCTGATGCTTGAGAATAGTATTTCAGGGAGGAGAGTCTGAAACACTTTCTTCTAGACAGTTTGAAGCCGACTTCCACTGATGTCTCTTTCATGTTTCTGTCTGCCTGTATATCACATGGAGATGTGTGCAGTGATGTTTCCTCTGGAAATGTAGCTTACCCGTAAGTGGGCACAAGACTTTGTATATGACATGGGTTTGACCAGTCCAGGTTTCCCATGCTATCCAGAAGTTTGCATTAAGTCACTTTGCTCTTATGAAGGACCTACATTAGTACCTGTTTTTGCTAACAGAAAGACATCTGAGAATTTTTGCTTTAACAAAATGGTAATTGTTTCCTCACTTTACTCCATTTTAGCTTACAAATGTTTCACAGGAATACCCCACTTTCCAGTAGCAGGGGAGACCTGTGCTTGACAAGACCAAGATATAGCAAATTAGTGGACCATTAGTGGTAGCCAGGCCAATTTTCCTAGGTCTTTCAGGAACAGTGTCATAGGGTGAGAATTTGTGGGGATTTTGAGGTGTAACTCACCGCATCATTAGAATGTAGGCCAAGGAAAATAAAACTCTTTTTGGAAACTTGGACTGTTTTAGCATTGGCCTTTTAACAAAGGAAAGCTTCAATCAACAGGAGAACTACAGACATGCTATTATTAAGCATATCTAAAGTTTTTGGTTTGGCTACTAGATCACATCTAAGTGAGAGTTCAGAGTCTTGCCCTCTATTACAGTTTTTGTTGGCTTGTGAAGCAGCCTTTTGAACTTCTCAAGTTAAATATCCTCACCAATATTTCTGTAAAGTTTGAATCAATGTACATATTTGTCTTTGTCTTTGCTGGTGGCTTTTTGTTTGTATGCACATATGTGTGTGCACATGCCTAAGTATTAAAATTTGAAGATGATTTTGAGTGGAACCAAGCCATTTTGAGATATTTAAATAAAACAAAGAGAAATACAATGACTAAGTTTCTGCCTCCCACCTCAACTTGAAAACTATATATATTATTCTGTTGTCAGTGGTGGTTAAAGCTAGTAAGAGCTGCTGTTTGCATAGTATAGTGAAGCCCCTTTCCCTAGAGTAGGGTGTAATCTTACAATGGATATTGCCTTCAGAAGTCTGATTTTTCTAATAAGTCACCAATTTATGTTTAATGTTTTAATTGGAGATATTCAAAGAAGATTGAAAACTCTTATTTTCCTCATGACATAAACCCAGTTCTTATTGACTATTAATATTTACTCATGAACCTCTAGTAAAATAACTATTTTAGTAGAATGAGCTGTTGTAACAGAGTGTTTTATAACAATATTTAGAAGTTAAACTATATCAGTATAAAGTATACCTTGATTATGTTAAATATATGAATCATTATTGAATGAGGATGTCTAGGATGTATCATCAGGGCAAAACAGTCAGAATGAGGCAGGTTTAGATTTATTTTGATAGTTTACTAAAATAGTTTATTTTTTTTTTAAGGGAAGGGAAGTAAAGTAGCTGGGTTTAGATTGAAGCATTATTTAACAGTTATATAGGAAGCAGACAAAGTAATATTACACAAGTGTAGGGGTATGTTTGTCAGCTGTAACAGATAGCTAAGTTGGATGGATAAATATTAGCTGTGGGTTGAGAAAAATGTTAAGTAATGGTCTTGGAGCGAGTTTCTAAATCTCTAAAACATAACCTTGTGTTTTATATACAAGTGAGAAAGATGTAGCCTAGGTAGAAATGTCCAAGATAAAAATTGCTGTAATAACTGGCTAAGAACAAAAATGACTCATTTAGCTATTGAGACTTTTTGGTCAGCTTGGTTGAGCTAATTAAAATATGGAATATCAAATGTGGCCAATTATTTTAGAACCCTTTCTTTTTATGGTACGAGAATAAATCTTTATGTTTACCCAGTGGCCATTTAGGAAACCACAAAGATACTTCGATGTAAAAACAGTTCTTTTTTGTTTTTTTAATTTAGAGTAAGAATATAAGAAAAAGGAAAAGTCAGAACTTTTAACTTTTTTCATCATTTAAAGCATTTTACCTTTGACTTTGAAATGTAATATCAGCATATTAAGTAAAATGATACATATGTAATGTTGAATTTGTGATGTTAATAAACTGTAACAGTTTCCTTAATAAGAAGGTACAATATTTATTACCTGTTGTGCCTGGTATAGGCTTAACCATTTATATTAGTTATTACCTTTAGCCAAAGCAAACCAGTGTTGTTGCTTACAGACACAAGGAAAAGTAGAAGGTAGATGACCAAGAAATGTCTCCATTGCTGTCTCTCCATCAGTGCATGATATATATCCCTTCTATAATTGTTTAAAGTGGTAAAGTAAACATATATATCAACATTGTCCTTCCACCAAGAAATTGAATGGTTATTTATATAGCGATAAAAACTGTTTATTGACCTGTGTTTTTATCTTTAAGAACTTACCTAATATTAAAAATTTTTTTAAGTATTTGTCTAAGATCCCAAGGTAACTAAGGTCTGGAAGTAACCGTTTGTCCATCGTGGCAAGCCTGTATAATGTGTAGCATTAGAATAATTAATCTTTTATTTATCATTTTATTTACTTTGAATACATAGTTTTACAATTTTATAGTCTCCAATGCAATGATACTATTTGATCAATAAAACCAGTAGAGGGGATTTAGGAAGTGCTAAATGATTAGGCTTTTCCTGGGACTCATATAAACTAGAATATAGTGCTAGGAGTTTTGCATGATGGTAAAAGCTGAGGGAAGACAGCCGTTTTAAACTAAAATTGCTAAAGCAGTCTAATTTGTTAACAGAGTCATCTTGATTAGAAATATATGAATTTTTTCTTATGTAATTACGCTAGTAATGGAGGCCATTAATTCAACCCATGGCTGAAATACGTTCCCCTTGAGTTACAATGTTAGCAATAAAAACATTGTTAAAACTTAAAAAGTAGAAATTAAAGATAAAAACTTTTATTTTTTTTCTTAATTTGCAATTTTGTAAGTGTTAATACTTTAATACTGTTTCTAGAAGCCAGTTGGAAACAGAAGGTCATTTTACTACATACTGGTATGTTTGTAATCTGATTTACTCCCTCTGGAGGTAGAGGTTTATCTATCTATTTGCCAAAAAAATCATTAATAAAACAGAAAAGTTACAGTTTAGAAGCTAGCAAATCTAAGGTAGAAAGAGACACTGGTATTTATTAAGGATGTAATAGGTAAGGTAAAAAATTTGAAAATATATTTTTTTTTATGGGGGGGAGGGGCAGAGGGAGAGGGAGAGAGCGAATCCCAGGCAGGCTCCATGCCTAGCGCGAAGCCCGACGCGGGGCTGTATCCCACAACCCCCCCCCCACCCCCGCCCCGAGATCATTACTGGAGCTGAAATCAAGAATCACTTGCTTTACTGAGTCACTCAGGCACCCTGCAGATATTTCTTGTTGCAATGTCTGTGAAAGAATACACAGATCTTGGCTCAACTTACTTAGTAGTTACTGTTTATTCTGTTCCCTGTGCAAAACCGTGCGTGCTGCATGGTGATGTAAGGGAACCCTGTATAGGAACATATGTCAGATATGAGAACTCTATGTGTAACAGGTCCTTCTTACCAGTTGTGATGTTGTTTGTCATTTTCTTGTTCTCCTAAAGGAAATCAGCCGTTTGGCATGACCTCATTAATGATTGTTTCTGACCATTTTAGCGATTTGCTGCTGTAATCATGAGAATAAGAGAGCCCCGAACCACTGCACTGATATTCAGTTCTGGGAAGATGGTGTGCACAGGAGCCAAGAGGTAGGTTTAAGGAGTTTATTCTCCTGGTCATATATTATTATGATTATTCAGTTGCATTTTATGTATGTTTGATGAAATGTAACATCCAAGCTATTACTAAGGATCCCTTTATGTAAAAAATTCTACATATAGCACAAATTCATCCCCAAGTGAAAAAAAAATTGGTCCAGAATCACAGAATTTCAGAGCTGATGGTGTGAGAGTGTACAGATCTGCTTGGTCCTGGCAGTGGGACAGTACCATTGTGTGTTGGTCACAGATGCCTGCTGCCCCTTGTTGTAAATAGTCTGCCTCATGAGGGTCAGGATTATGCAAGTCTTAAGGATTGTACCCTTTTCATAAAATGGCTGTTGCCTACATTCTGCATCTGTTTGGAGTGATCCTGTCTATGAAGGTTAACGCTTTGGGTCGTTGACTTTAAACCTTGTCTAACGGACTCCACGTAATTGGTAGAAGGCAAAGGTTGGGGAAAGAGTAGATATATCAGCTTCATAAAGCTTGAACAAATGAATTAAACTTTTAAAATAAAAGATAATTCATATGACTTGGAGTTGTCCACACACGGTGGGGGGCTGTGGATGCTTTTGCTTATTGGATGAAGGGAAGGCTATTGTTGTGGATATTGTGGTTCCCGGTCTCTTGAGTTTTTTTCAGAAGGCAAGATGTGGGTCTATCCCTGGCTTTCACATAAGTCTTCATTTAGGAGACTTGCTTGTTTCCCCTGGATGGAGCATCGAAAGCTTCTGGTTTATCAATAAATGCTAGATGGTTTTTTCTTTCCCAGACATGCTTTTCTTTCTTTTTTTTATTATTTTTTTAAAGATTTTTATTTATTTATTTGACAGAGAGAGACAAAGCAAGAGAGGGAACACAAGTAGGGGGAGTGGGAGAGGGAGAAGCAGGCTCCTTGCTGAGCAGGGAGCCCGATGCGGGGCTTGATCCCAGGACCCCAGGATCATGACCTGAGCTGAAGGCAGATGCCCAATCTGCCACCCAGGTGCCCCCCAGACATGCTTTTCATGTGCACTGTTTAGCTCTCTTTGTCCATTTGCTACACACTGAATAGTGTGTATCTAGTTTATCAAAATAGGAAGCTGCAAATAAATTTATTGTCCTCAAGAAAAAGAAAAGCATTGCATGTATGTATGCTTAATTTTTGTCATTCCTGACCCCTGCACTTGAGAGTCTTTTGTTCATGATGGTTTTATTGCTTTTATTTTGCTTTTCTTACATAAGCTCTGTATTACTAAACCATAGTTTTATCTAACTGATGAGTTATAAGAATGGATGAGAGATTTGACATAAAAGAGGACAGAATTAGTATATGCATTAGACAAGTATAAATCTCATCACTATTTTCCTATCAAAATGAAGTTGTTAGTTGTTAGTTTTCATCTCAGGATTGTGGGCTAAAATACAGTAATAGTAATGATAGTGGTGATGATGAGATACTCCACTTTTGTAAAACCTGGGCATATCAGTAATTTGGTGCAGGCCTGTAGTTTTCTGTCAAGGACATAGGAGTACTTTATAATAAGATAGTTAATGTCTTTTGTTCTTTTCTCTTACTGGAAGGGGGGTGACATTTTGTACTTTTTAAAAAAATAACTTTTCTAGTTTTGACTTTTTATAAAGTTACTCATCTGAATAATTATTTTAGGTGGCTTTGACTACGACTGTCTGACTTTTTCCTTTCCCTAGTGAAGAACAGTCCAGACTAGCAGCAAGGAAATATGCCAGAGTTGTACAGAAGTTAGGTTTTCCAGCAAAGTTCTTGGACTTCAAGATTCAGAACATGGTGGGGAGCTGTGATGTGAAGTTCCCTATAAGGTTAGAAGGCCTTGTGCTGACCCACCAACAGTTTAGCAGGTGAGTCTGAAATGTATTGCCTGTGGCAGCAGTTCATTTGTAATCTGTGTAAACATTGTTCATGATAAAACATGTGCAAAACAGTATGTAAGCACAAATGATGTAGTGACAGATGTATTTAATGTTGAAGTTTCTCCCTTGTGTCTTGGAAAATATATTATTCTCACCATTCTCCTACTTCCCATTTCACTTATTGACATCTATAACTCACCTTGACTGGGATGAAATTGATTCCCTGTTATTTTACTGCTCAATAAATGCATTTTAAATGCATGAATTAAATCCACAACCTCACCTATCAATTTTTATCCCCAGTTTTTTGAATTATTTCTTCTAGTGAACATTATATGAGCTCTACCTGCAAAGTATAAACTTGAGTGAAACGAATATTCTTTCCTCTTATTTTCCCTGCCACTTACAAGGCCACTGCCCACCTCTCCAGCCTCTCTGCTCCCTGCACCCCTCAGACTTGCCTTGACCCTCTTGGGCCAAGGCTTTTGTATAGCCCAGTTTTTTTTTTTTTTTTTTTTTTTTTTAAGATTTTATTTATTTGACAGAGACACAGCGAGAGAGGGAACACAAGAAGGGGGGGCGGGAGAGGGAGAAGCAGGCTTCCCGCCGAGCAGGGAGCCTGATGTGGGGCTCGATCCCAGGACCCTGGGACCATGACCCGAGCCGAAGGTAGATGTCTAACGACTGAGCCACCCAGGCGCCCCTAGTATATCCCAGTTTTATACCTGGCACCCTCTTGTTCCACTTTTCACCTAGGAAACTTCCACTTGCATTTCAGATGTCCACCCAAGTGTACCTTCCTCAGAGAAGCCTGTCCTGCATTTCCCACTAGGTTAATCACACATATGGTAACTGGTTCAGTCTGTCTGAACTGGGGAAATGAGGCTGCTGGGGTTCGAATCAGACATGCCACTCATGACCCTTGATAAGGGTCAGACACTGCAGAGCATTAATCTAAAGGTCTCGTTTTTACAGCAGAAAATCCAGACTCATTAGAAATATAGAGTTTGTTAGTCTTTAAGTACTGATGACGGGTCGCCCTCACTGTCCTTAAGTTCTCTCTCCTTTGGGTTCACCTCCCAGTGAGTTTGTGGTTTAGTCAGTATTTTCCCTGTGCAGGTCCTCATTTTACCTAAAGCATGGGCAGCTTTTAATTTCTAAACTGTTTTTGCCATTTTCCTCCTAGTTACGAGCCAGAGTTATTTCCTGGTTTAATCTACAGAATGATCAAACCCAGAATTGTTCTTCTTATTTTTGTTTCTGGAAAAGTTGTATTAACAGGTAAGTTGTAACAGGAAGTAGTGTCCGAAGGTTTGAAAGAGTTTCAAGAACAGCATTTTCTCAGTGCTGAGAAGTAATTTCAAAGACTGGGGACAGGTAGCTAGCAAGTGAGACGCCTTTGCCCCTTTCTTCTCCTCCACCCTAACACTCTGATGAGAAACATATCCACCAGGGCGAGTGAGAGCAGGGAAATTAGACCACAGCAAGACCTGTAGTGGGGAGAGCAGGGAAGGTGGCCATTACATTGGTTAAGAGGTGGCATTTTAAGGTGGAAACCCTTCTGTAACTCTTTGAGATTCATCAACAGTGCCATTTGGAGACAATAGGGGAAGGTTCAGAAGAACTTGCTTTAAAGGCAGCAAGTGGGAGAATAATGGATGAGAATTGTGCTTATGGTTTTAAAGTAATTTTATTTTAAAGTAATTTTACCTCTTTAACATGTTAAGAAAAGCTATTTCAGACTCTCTTCTCCGACTTGTCTTTATTAGGTGCTAAAGTCAGAGCAGAAATTTATGAAGCATTTGAAAATATCTACCCTATTCTAAAGGGTTTCAGGAAGACGACATAATGGCTGTTATATACTCCTGCCTCTGCACCCACTTGTTTTTAAAACAAATCAGTTTTGGTACATTTAAATGCTGGTGTTGTGGATGGCCCCGATTTGGTGAGAAGATGGATGTTCTGTGGGTTGTAGCAGCCGGTGAAGCTCTCCAGCGTGCGTTCCCCGTAGGGATGCCGGGAAGCGGTCTTACTTCTGCACGGAGAACTCCGCAGCGCTGTGTAAGTTGCTCGTCCTGTGCCGCTGTTTGTGCAGCGCTGCCCGTTTATTTATATTTAGATTTTAAACACATACTGCTGTCAGCAAGTTGGTTTGAGGTACAAAACTTCAAGTGTTAAAGCCACCTCTACAATTGATTGGACTTTTTCTTTTGTTTAATTTCTTCCCCATAAACCACAGTTTTTATATTTCTACCAGAAAAGTAAAAATCTTTTTTAAAAGTGTTGTTTTTCTAATTCGTGACTCCTAGGGGTTATTTTTGTGCCAGACACATTCCGCCTTTTCAGTCTTGCAGGACAAAGTAGCCGTATTAATGAGAACGAATGGCTGTACATATTTTTCTTCCTTCAGAGTACTCTGTACAATAAATGCTGTTTATAAAATTGTTAGATTGATGTTATAAATGATACCTTGTAAGATTTGTGTGATCATACTGTTAAAGCTGTATTTTAGATATAATTGCCTGGAACCATTTCAATGTGTGCTTGCTTGCTCGTTGTTTGTTTGAATCAACATTGCATTGTATGTCGCAGTGATAATGGATGAACTACCTGAAAATTTAAGGTTGCTCATGAAACATGGATTTATTATGTTCCATATATCGAGCACCTCCTGTTTCCCAGATACATTGCCTGTAATTCTCACAAAACCTATAATTCGGTTTTGTTCCTCTTTCCCAGGTGAGCAAACTCCGGCCTCAGCTGCGGTATTTGCCCCAGGGTACATAGCTAGGGAACGCAAAACCAGGCTCTCGGCCAGAGTCCTTCAGTATTAAAGCTGGGTATGTGTACAGCCTGGTGAGGTGTTTGTTTTTCTCATGAATATTACCTGGAAATTTGTAAGTTCTTGGATTTTATTGTTTGGGTTAATTTGTCAAAGTATATTTTCAAGCAGTTCAGAGGCACATTATCAGAAAGGAAGAGTTCTTTCCTTCTCTCCCTTCTGCTTACTTCCCCAGGTATCTCCCAAGCCCCCTTCTGTGCAGCTTCTTTCCTTTTGGGCTGCTTTTGATCCCATATTTAGAAAATACTAAAGCATTTGTTGTTTTATAGCTTTGCTTTTTTTTTTTCCAGTCAGTATGTCGTGGAGTCTGATAGCATCACAGATGTACATCATCTCTTATGTACCTTTATGTATTCACCTGTTTCCTTAATTATCAGCAGTGTTTCAGCTTAGGAAGCACCCTTATATGCCTGTTTGTGGTTCAGTGCAGACATTTCTGTAGTGAACATGCCTAGGAGAGGAGCCACTGCCATCCATCAGTCCAATATCATCTCCTTCCATCCAAGAAGGAAGTATCTTTCCACATGTAGATCTTCTCTTAGTCAAGTTTTATAATTTTTTTCATATAGGGCTTATACATTTCATAAAAGTTAATTCCTAAGTATTCTCTGGTTCCTGGTATTAATGTAATTTTTCATTGCATTTCAAGTCTTGTTGATATATTTATCTTATTCCCAATCACTTTACGGAATTCTGAGGCTTTCCCCTGTGAAACAGTACACACAGAAAACCTAACAAAACAAATATTTAGTATAGTGTATTACTCAGTAGACATCCTGCAACCATCACTCAGAACCTTGCCCGTGTCCCAGGGGCCTCTCCTTCTAGTCCAGCCACAACACCCCCCGACCAATAACCATTATCTTGAATTTTGTAGTCACTTTATAGTCATTACCTAAATTACTAATATGGGTTAATCTTCCATTTTAAAAAAAATGGATGCTTTTCTGTCTGTTTTACTCCTTATATTCCCCCTCCCTGTCTTTTCCTTAAAATGTTAGGCCACATTTACAGCTGGTAGTTTCTTACAGTATGTGTTTTGCTATTTTCAAACTCATGGTGTAGTTCAGCATGTTCCTGTGTTCGATTTCCTGCAAATGAGCAGCTACATCCAGAGGCTTCTCATTGATCTGTGAATTCATTAGTGGGTTGCAAATGATGAAATTCTACTTATTTTCCAGTCATTCATTGGAATACTTTTATAAAGTGATACACTTCATATAGCAGGATAAATGCTGCTTTCCCTTTGAAAGTTTTCGAGATTAAATACCTCATGAGTTCATATTGATATATCCAATTCAAATTCAAGACTACGGGGGTTTCATTTAATCACTTATTTTTTCTACACCGAGAATCCTTAATTTTTAGACATACGGAATGATGTTAGAAAATCCCATGGTCGTTTACTTAATCTTACATTATACATGCAACAGTCTTAGATTGCATTAACACCAAGGTGATTATCAAAAGCACTTAAACATACTCATTTTGCTGTTATCTCTGAATTGTCAAGGGATGATGAGACCAGCGTTCAGCGTCTAATAAAAGGAGGGGTGAGCAGTCGGGTCAGGCAGCGTCTGAGCCAAACAGAAGTTTTGGTGGACAGTGGAGTACGTGGATGGGCAATAGGGAATGGCATCCTCTACAGGAAGTTACTGGGTGAGACATGATCATTTTAGGGTGTTTTTAAATGCATCTTGACATTTCCAGAAGTAACTGAGTTGCTCAATGTTTTTATGTAAATTTTTGGTTTTAGGTTATTTTTATTTTGTATTATTTTTCATATGATGGATTATTTTTCAACATGGATGCTAGTTGACATTGTGACATTTTCTTTCTGTTGATTTGGACTAGTCTGTAAGTGGAGAGACCCTGTGAACCCTCACCCTAATTGCCAGAACTTGGTAGGGATACATACCTAAAGGACAGCTTGGCTGGTTATTCCCAACATACCTGCAAGAATGTCCACAGTCATCTGGTGATGTCTCCAGACAGACCCTAATGGGTTTGCTTAAAGTCCTTAGCAGTCAGGGCACTATTCTGCTTTGGAAAACTTACTGTAACATCTGACTTTAAGAATCATTTACAATTGGCAATGTGAAGACCCCACACTAGTCCAGTTTTCCAGAAGCCACTGAGCTTCCTACCAAGTGTTGATTCTTGCCACCAGATGATGACAACTTATAATGTGTCCTCCAGTAGCAATGGGCTGTATCACCATAGTTGTAGGTCATTCTCAGACGTCACTCTCCCAGCTTGAAAACTGTGACACCATCCTCCCTCTTTATAGGTTCTATTTAAAAGTAGCCTAGTAACAAATCTCCCCGTCAGAATTCCATACTGGTTTCCCATATAGAGCTATGTTTCACTGTATTTCATACACATATCTTTACGAATAACACATATATACCTATAATGTGGGCTAATAGACCAGGACTTTCTCATATAAAAGTATACTAAAATAACCAGGTAGTCCGTGACATTAATAATGGTGTTATATCCAAGAAAGATGCACTTATGGGAGAACATGAGCCAACTTAGATTAGCTGTTGGTTTTTAAGCACTGATCAACAGCAGTGTCCCTTCAGGCCTCCTTCAGTGCTGGGCAGGCATCACTGGTGTTGAAAGAACTGGGAATTGTCACAGCGTAATCATGAAACACCTAGGGGCTGGAAGGAGCCTTAGCACGGTTAACAGATTTAGCTGACCTCAGGGCCAGATTTCCCTAGGGAAATCCTAATGGCCAATTCCTGCCTCCTTAGTTGGGTTTACTCCCCATGTGTGCACTGGCATGAGATGGGGGGGCGAGGGAGAGAGAAAGACCATCATTCTTGCCTTGCATCTCTCATCTGTGAGCAGTGCTATTGGCAGATCAAGGTCAGTTTTGAAGTAGGGCTTCTCTTCGAAGTCAGTTATTCATCACCTTCACCAGCCTACTGGGGTTTTGTATTTTTCCAGTGTTCTGGACTTCCATGTGTCTCAGAGCCCATGACAATGACCTGATTACCAGTCACGTCTCTTCGGGTTTTACCCAAATAGTTTTCTCTTGGTTTTAACATTGCAAATCTTAGGAGGAAAAATGCTCTGAGTAATGGATTGTCTTAATTAGGAAATTAACCCATTTTTATTATAGAAACAAACAAATACATAGGTAAAACGATCATTTCATAGTCCCACCATCCATAGTTAACTAGTTCCCACCGAGTAGGTATCTTTCCAGATTTCTGTTGACATACATATGTATAAATACTTTTACAAAAATATGAACATACTATGAATATCTTGGTGTCAGTTTAAACCTGTATCTTGTACATATAGGTGTATATCATTAAGAGTGCATTACCTTCTGCTGTAGGGATTCACCAAAATTTCTTTAAATACCTGTCACCAGACATTTTTGTTGCACTAATATTTACACATTGTAAACTCACCTAAAACAACATCTTTGTACCTTTGTCTCTGCTATAATTATTTCCTTAGGATAAAGTCCTAGAAATGGACTTGCAAGGTCTAAGAGATTATGAGCATTTTTAAGGCTTTACGACATTGTCTTTAGGGTGTACTTGTTATATCTTGCTTCCAAACAAATTCCTCTGTGTAGCCAATCCCCAGTCTACAGCTTTCAGCACAGGTGAAGACAGCCAGGACACCCCAGTCAACACTCCTGCCCAGTCTGTCGGCCTTTAGGTGGTTGAGCAGCTGGGGCATGACCTGAGAAGAGGATGACAGAATTAGAGCCCTGCGCTGAGGCAGGGAGCACTGTCCGCTTTCAACAGACCTTCCTTGCCAGGGCGATTGCAGGGACCCCGGTCTTTTAATCTCCAGCTTTGACACTAAGAACCACTTACTGTTGGATATAGTCTTCACAATTCCTTTTTTTTACCCTCAGCAACAAGTATTACCTACCACTCTGTAAGGTTAGCAAATCCACAGTTCAAGAACATTTCTACCCAACCCAAATGGATTGTGATCCTAACAATTCCTTTTGAAAAACCATTTGTCTTAATGATTATATCCATCTGTTTTCCTAACAAATCCACAAACTAAGACCAAACCTTACTAAGGCCTCTAAAACGCTCCTGTCACAAAGTACAAAGACCTTAATTGCCATAACAAGAAAAGAAAGAGTATTTAAAATTACAAGGTAATAAAATGCAGACACTAAAAATAACGATGTAACCACCCTGGGAGGTGGGAGGATGGTCCAGATGGTATAAGAAACTACATTTAAATCCTCATTATTGCACGTGCCAGTCAACGGATAATGTCTAAAAACTAGTAAACTGACAAGTTACCAGAAAAAGCATGTTATTTAGAGAACTACCAGATAAAACTGTAAAAGACAGTTCCCTCCAGGGAATAAGCCCTTAGGTGGGACAAGGCACTTTCTGTAGTAACAGGACCCATGTGCATATATTACTTTGGTAAAGTTTTGGAGCATTTAATAACATAACTTAGGGTGATTACACATATTAAAATACTCATTAAAGGTCATACCTGGAATTCAAATGTTCTCTTGGCACCACAGGGGCAATATGGAATATCCTTTTCTTGAGGGATATTTTCACCAGAGATCCAGATGGGTGCAATCCCTCTGCCGTATCTGAGAACCTAAAATCAACCAGGACCATGCGCAAATCACCAACATCTCACCTAAATTTCCAGTGGTAGCACGTGATTGGATAATAATCTGGAGAGCTTTGATGGAACACTCATCCCAAACACAGTTTACTGTTCCCCCCAACTCAGACCTGGCACCGTTAATGCTTTTTCAGTGTCATCAAATCAGTTATTTTAGCTTATCTGACTCAGGATATCAAAATCCTATTTCATACATGGTAATATGGTTAGAATCTGAATCCTAGGAGTATTTTGTGAGGGTCCCACTATAATCCTGTTTCTCCATTACCAGTTTCTAAATCCAAAATGCAGCCCAGAGTCTGTGCTTACTTTCACAGATAAAAGGAACCTCAGTTAGGGACCAAGGGTGTCTGGGTGGCTCACTCGGGTTATGCGCCCAAATCTTGGTTTCAGCTCAGGTCATGGTCTCAGGGCCATGAGATGGAGCCTCCACACTCTGCATAGAGTCTGCTTGTCCCTCTCCCTGTCCCCCTCCCCCTGCTCAGGCATGCATGCACGCTCTAATAATAAAATCTTAAAATTAAAAAAAAAAAAACTCTTTCTTTGCTCCCCCGCCCCCGCTTGTGGGCGCTCTCATATATTATTTTCATTTTAAAGAATTTTAAAGGGACAAATACCAAGTAATACACAGTTGTTTAGATAAATACTACAGAGATAAATTTCACTGTAAGATCTTAAACATCAACAGAGTGGCTTTCCTATGTTTTGTTAAAAGCATATGCATTGCTAAAAACTACCTTCACAGTGTTTAGGACCTAGGTCTATTCTTACGATATTCTTCGCCTGGATATTTATTTGACTCAGTGACTGCTTTATAGGAGTTTAGCTGAACTTTCTTCAGTGATTTAGGTTTACGGTGAATGTCTTTAAGGGGAATGATATTAACAGAAGAACAGGGATGAAGAAGGGAAACACATTTGCTGAGCAGTTACTATGTACCTACATTCTTCCTTCATCCTCACAACTGACCTCTAATTTTTTCACATTGTAGATGCAATTACATCAGAGCTCTTCGTGTAACTCTACGATCCAGGCTTCTTCCCAACCCCAAAGCCCATTTTTCTTTTCACAAAACCAGTGTCTGTGTTAACATGTCATGTTGGTTTTACAAGCAAAAGGTTCCTATTGGATAAATGGGCAAAAATATCTGTTCCCTTCTTTCTGCCACTGGTGCAAACTTCCTGTATTACATGCAACATCTTACTCATCTGTGTCGGATGCCTTCTTTAAAATACGGACCCTACATGATAAACAGTATAACCTGTGGTTTTTCAATAGCTACTGACAGGATCAGCAGCCTATCTGTGTGAAGGACTCCTATAACGAGACCAGCTTTATAGTAGTTACTTCTCAGGGACTGTACCCCAAAAACACCACCTGAAGAGAACACAAGAAGGAGTTGCAGGAGTTCTAGTTTACCTGTTCTGGCTCAAGGGCTATTTTGGTTTTAAACTTCTGGAAAATTTTATCTTCCTTGGATTCATGTTTTGTCATGGAATCCAATTCTTCCTCAGGTGCTTCACCTGAAAAATATCAACACAACTGTTACAGCAATAGGACTAGTCCCCATGACTTGACATTTCCTACATGCTGAGGGCAGGAAATTTCAAACCACCAACTTAATGTTAAATCAGATAGTGAAAGCCAGATGTTCCCACAGGCTTTCCCTATTTTAATTCATTATAGTATTTCAAGACCATCTGATTTTTCAGGTACCCCACTTTACTGGGCAGGTTCCTAGTGAGTGCTTCTCTTTAAATCTTCAAATGAAAAGAACAGACCCAAGTCCTGGGTTTAAGACTTGTGCCCGGTAGATGACAGGACACCCAACAAATGCTGAACCTTTTATTTTCACTACTGCCCTTAAGCTGCCTGGAACTGCCCTGATTCTTCATGTCTCACACGTCTTTTCCCAGCTGGTACACTCATTCAGCCATCACTCACTCACTGTGGACCTACCAGCTTGTTCTCTGCACACTCCTGCACACTCCTCTCCTGGAATCCCAGCTGTCTGAACCCCTGCTGTTCTCAACAGGATTTAGTCTGTGTTACATGTACCAAAGTATATTTTTGATATCACCTGAATATGAACTATAGACCAGTAAGCTGATACTGTAAAGTCTGATTTAGACTCTAAAACCCAATTTTGTGGTAGTTAAGAGCTCAAATTCTGGAGTCAACAACATGGGAGCTCAAACTGCAGTTCTAAAACTTTAACAACTTTGGTTACATGACCAAACAAGTTACCCAGAAAACCTCAAATTCCTCACTGCAAAATGAGGTACAGTTTCTAACTCACTGTACTGCCTTCAGGATTTCAATGAGATCATGCACAAATAGCCCTTGATGCAAAATAAGTGCTGGATAAATGCTGGCTACTAATCCTTCGCTTAGGTATCTGGCAGGCCTAGGCACTACATTAGCGTACCATCATCTAGATAACCTGTAAAATTGGGTATCTGAAATTAGCTGATGAAACATTTAAAGGGCCCCTGTCACCCGCCAAACACTATGCTAAGGGTCTCACGTATTCTATATTGATCTGAGAAACAGATCTTGGATCTAGATGAACTTACCAAGTTTCCAGCATCCTGTGGAGGAGCCCTACCCAAATGACCACCTGGATACTTACCCTGACATGTCTTCATCAGAACCAGAATCTATCTGATATATATGCCACGGAGGAGAGGTACAGGAAGGATACTGTCAAATGACAGTGTTTGAAAATCATAGGCTACAGACTCCAAAGTGAGTTGACTTCCTGTCAGTACCTACCTCTCTTTTTGAAATACTGAGCCTTTTCTTTCCAGCACTATATTTAATCACTTAATGAATAAAGTTCTAAAAGTGACTCCTTACCCATGCTCCCTATAATTTCTGATTCATTTTCTTTTTCAACAACTTCAGATGTAATTTCATCTTCTGTTTCTATTACAATTTCAAATTCTGGAAAAAGGAAGCTGTGGTCTGGAATTGTTCTGTCTGAATAATCTGAAACAAGAAAAGGTAACTAGCATCATTACTAATCCTTTAGGTTTAAAGAGGATCCAATAATTTCCCATTTCTAAGCTATATTCTATGCAGTAACCCTAGTAAATTAATATACGTAGTTCCAGCAATTTAGGTCATAAATTAAACATCGATATTAAAGCAAGTCTGGGGCATAACTGAGCAGGCAAGACCTCAGACCTCCTCTTTCATAGAGGTGTTCATGTTACCAGTTCCTAAAATTTTGAAAAGTATAATACCTTCTCTAATCTTAACTTTTATCCTCAAAACAAAAAACTTGGGTTGACGGATGCTTTGAAACTGAGCTAAGACTTAAAAAGAGTTGACTCACCTGATTGTGTACAAGCCTGCTTATGCCCAAATCTCCAGTCTAGAGTCTGATGCTCCTTACTGCAGTAATGTGCCTTGTGACATCTGGAGCATGTTTTGGGGCCTAAACAGCCACAAACCCTGCAGAGATGAGCACCAGACTTGAGCTGGAGGCACACAGACTCTCCCGTCTCTGGAGGAGGATCCTCAGAAGGTGGCTCATATGAGTAAAAGTCATTTTTCCTGGGCAGCTGATTTCTAAAAACTAAGAGAAAATGAGAAATGTTGTAAATATCGTAAATAATACAGCAATCCAAATACGCGAGCCTCCAGTCCACACAGGACTGAAAAGACCCTAAATTCTTAAAAAGAGAAATAGAAGGAACTTTTTTATTTCAGGGATCTTATTTTCTGAAAGGGGAGGGAAAAAAAAAAAACGTGCAAAAGCACAAGAAACTAGTTTGGTACCCACAACAATCTGAATTGGGTCTTTGAGCTTGTTCACAATAATCAAATAGACTAACAGTTAAGTCACACTGCAGAAATATGGAAACACTATGTGGGCCCAGCTTTCTAGAAAACAATTTGTATTCTGCTGGTATAAGCGCGCACTCTCCGTACCCACTGATCAACCCAGAAGCTGGCGCCCCGTAATGCGCCAGGAAGCGCGGCGGCCGAAGGCAGGGCGGAGCGGGCGCGGCGCGGGACCACCCCCCACTGGCCCCAGGCGCGGCGGCCGCTCACCGCGCAGGCCGGCGCAGCACGGCGGCGCCCGGCAGCAGAAGAGGAAGAGGCCGCGGTGGAAAGCGTCGGCACGGTCGGGCAGCGGCGCGTACAGCTGCAGCAGGAAGGCCAGCGGGCGGCCGCACAGCGCGCAGGCCAGCTCCTCGGGCCGCGGCAGCCCGGCCGCGCCTAGCCACGCCGGCCGCCCGCCCACCTTGCTTGGGAACTGCTCGCTCCGCAGCCGCCACGCCGGCGCCGCCTCCACGAAGCCCAGCTCAGCCGGCCCCGCACGGGCGGCCGCCATAGAGCGAGGGGAACCGGGCGCTCCTGTTACACTTCGCGTCCGGAAGGCGGAAGTTGGCCACCGGAAGGCGCGCAGAACGGCGTTTGCAGGGGAGAGGAGGCGGGACTAAGGAAATGGCCGGACGTCAGCTCGCTGCATGCGTCCCTAACTTCCGGTCCCGTGAGTTGGGGGCGGGGTTAGGGTTTAGGGGTTGGGGTTAGGAATTTACTGTAATGAGCCCGGAAGAGACGTGTGTATGTTCACCAACTCATTAACTGTGTCCTTAGTTTTGTTTTTTCCTCCTCAGCCTTTTGGACATGGCAGCCTTTGTCACATCAAACACTGAGAGGTTTATTTTTTTGAGTAAAAATTGCCAAAGAATTAAAATTCTAAATGCAGCAAGTCTGAAACTTTGCACTCTCCAAAGGAGCCATTGTCCCCTGCTCCTTTTCCTGCAGCTTCCTCCACCTCGCACGTGGCACGTGGCACCGACATGGCACGTGGCGCCGAGGCTGCCCGAAGCGCTGCTTGGTGGGCCGGGCCTGCGCCCCTTCTGCGCGGTGAGGATGTTACTGTTTTTTTGTTATGCGTTATGTGTATAACATATGTTATATGTTTTTTTGTTTAAATCTCAGTGAGACGTGAGCAAATGTAGCTATGGCCCGGATGCTCCTATTTCCAGTAATTAGTTTATAGCAGAATAACATCTAACGTTTCCTTTCTTGTAAAACCTAAGAACAATCTCTTTCATCTTAGTGTTACCTCTGTGCTGTTATTTTGTTTCCCAAAGCACATGTTCATCA
This sequence comes from Phoca vitulina, assembly GCF_004348235.1. NCBI lineage: Eukaryota > Metazoa > Chordata > Mammalia > Carnivora > Phocidae > Phoca > Phoca vitulina. Next base: position 9,825 of record NW_022589712.1, on the reverse strand, counting down.
TTCTTAGATTCTGAAGCAACTAAATTCAGTTCTGTTTTACTGAAGGGAAAACAATATGAGAATTTTTTTTTAAATTTTTTAAAAGATTTTATTTATTTGAGAGTGAGAGAGACAGAGCATTAGCAGGGGGAGGAGCGGAGGAGAGGGAGAAGCAGACTCCCTGCTGAGCAGGGAGCCTGACATGGGCTCAATCCCAGCACCCTGGGATCATGATCTGAGCTGAAGGCAGATGCTCAACCCACTGAGCCACCCAGGTGCCCCAAGAATGTTTATTTTAAAAAACTAAGTTCTTGAAATTGAGTAAGCCGCATCCCTTATAAGATAGGGTATTTGTAGATGTGAATTGTATTCTGAGGGAGAAAAACTAGTTTCTTCTCGGTCCGTTGAAGTCAGGAAACAGTGCGTAAAAGCAGATTGTTGAGGAACATTCTGTTTCACTCCAGTGACAGCCTGCTCCAACTCAGTTTTACTCAACAAACATTTCTTTCCAGCAGTGGAGTCCCAGACTGCTTAGAGAATCCAGGGACTTTTTACACCTCAAGTCTGTGAAATACTGTTTTCTTTTGTGACACCCATAATCCAATCATATGAAGATGAGAATGCCAGAGACCCTCCTTCAAAACTGAAACCCATTTGGGAGATCTGTTTCAGTTCCTACTGTAGATCCCTCTGCTTTTTATTAATTACTGAACATTTTTTACTTGGAATCAATGTATTATGAATTCTAGCATATGTTTAGTGGACGAATGTTCAAATCTCTCTGTGTCCTTCTTTCCCCTAATTTACTGTCAGATCGGTTGTAGCCTATGGCTCTGCTTTAGTTCCTGTCTTTATTACAGTGGATCTGAAAACATCAGTTTTCATTTCAGGGATCAATACTGCCTCCACTCCTCTCTCTTCCTAAGTCTCCAAGTGGATGTTTTTGGCCCTTTTGCCTCCTTCCCACCCCTCTGCTGAGGTACACATCTCCCCTCTGGACGTAATCTAGCAACCCCCAAACTGTTGTCTCAAGGCAATGGATTTTTTACGAGTCTTTATTTTGCTGAGGTTCAGCTGATGCCCCTGTGACTCACTTCATCACCCCCTAGTAAAGGGAGCAAGCTGGCAGGTCAATTCCTATGAGTCAGAATATCTGCATTGAACAAGCCCGGGCAAGGATGAGTCATTTTGCTGCTGAACACATGTGCTCCCGCACTGCCATTGGCATCAGATTGCCTAGGCACTAGACTCTTCCACCTACAGAAGGGAATTTACAGGGACCACTTAATAATTTTAGGTCTATAAAGCGCAAAAGATATTTTCCCAAAACACTGAGGAGAAAATGAAGCTGAGCAGAACTGCACGGAGGTCACAACTATAGGATAGTCTCTCATTGTGTGCTCTTGGTGGGAATGGCTAGTTTATCCTTTGGAAGCCACCCAGAACAGGGACTCTTTGGGCCAAGTCTCCACCCATCCCTGGATGAAAAATTGGCATATTAGATATCCTCGCCTTTGCTTAGGGTCTTTAGTGGTTTTGCTCAGCCATCACAGCTCCAAATGCTCAGCCAGACATTTGAATCTCCACAATCCAAATTGGACCTTTCTTTTGGAGTCTAGTTTCTCATTATTCTCACTTGATATACCTTATTTGTTGGACAGTATCAGGGTCACGGTTGAGGGTCAGGGTCAGGGACAGGATCTGGGTCAGGATCTTGGTCTGGGTCCAGGTCAGCCTCACATTCTGGGTCAGAATCAAGGTCAGTGTTTAGATCAGGGCCTGGTTCTGGGTCAGGGTCAGGGTCAGGGTTTTGCTTGATCATAAGTGGCCCCCTTCCCTGTCTTTGTCTCTTCTCTATTTTCCTCTCTCTCAGCCTCTAGGATGGATAGGACTGTCATGGTCACATACGCATCAGGAGATGGTCTGGGGAGCATAGTTTTTATACCCCTCAGTGTTGGGCTCTAAAAGCAGAGTAAAATGTGTGCCCTGGTCACTGACTATTTCAAATCCAACTCAACCAGCTTTGCGTAGTGGCAGTCTCGTAGCCAATGAGGTTTATCCGAGGCAGTGGCACGATTATTGCTAATCAAATCCAACTCAACCCAAATCATGGGTTGTGGATGGCCTCAGAGGTCATGCAGGATCCTCCTGCCCTCCCACCTGGAAAGGGTGCTTCTGGCCCCACTCTGCCTGGGGATTCCCAGGTTCCAGCACAGGGCACTCAGTAGGTATGTGTGGATTTATATAGGATGAGGTGTGGTGGCCTACCAGCCCCTTTGTGCAGCTTTCTTGTGGGCTGGTGGTGCCCTCCTGGCACTGGCTGGATCCTTCATCCCATCCATGTGATCAGCAGTAGACAATGACGTCTCAGACAGAACAGCCCTTGGCCTCCGACCATCCAGGCAGGCATCTGTGGTCCTCCAGGTCAGGCCAGTCTGGATCTTGACAACCTCCAGCCGGTTACTGAGCTGACTTTGCTCCTGGCAACATAACAGGTCCATGGACGGTGTAGACAGCTCCTTGGGATGTTTTCATTCCCAACGTCTGTGAGGTTGAGAAAAGTGCCTCCTCCTTCATAGCCTCTGAGCCTGCTAAGAGAGGTAATAATCCTCCAGATACAGAATGTGGCTTTGGCCACAGCAGCCAAACAGCAGACTGGCCCTGCAGTCCTTTGGTCTCCGGGTTGTAATGTAAATATTTGAAATGCATACTTGTTAGGAATCAAGGATGTAGAAACAACTGTGTCTCCCACGGGGCAGTATCTCACTGAGCCTGCGTGGTCTCAGAGAGCCTCATGCATGACCCAGGGTCTGTGGCCTTTGAACAGTGTGCCAAGTGTGGATTCCGTGCTGTGGAATAATCTTGAGCCTCCCACTGCTTCAATGAGCAATAATTTCCTTACCAGCCTCACATGTGGTCTCTGCTCTTTGTAAAGGTGAGAGAAGAGATTGGAAAATGAGCCAGTTTGTTCTTTGGGGATGGGTGATTAATGGTGTGATTAATGTGTGACTCCTGGGCTCCCTCCTCCCAGGGACACAAGTGAGGTCTGTGTGCCTTCCAGTCTCTGGGATGTGAGGACCCAATGCCCAGGGCAGGAATTTCCCTTGAGTTTCCCACCAACAGCAAAGTTGCTTTTTCAGCAAGTGGAAGAGTGTCTTGCCATCGTGGGAGAACAGCAAGAACACTAGATGGGCGGCTGCAAGCCCCTGACCCTAAGAGACCTCTTCCTTCCTTGGGCTTCAAATTCCACAGCTGGGCAGTCAGCCACCAGTGATGTGGAATCTGCTGCTTTACCAGCCCAGCATCCGTTCTCATGCCCAAGTCCAGCACTTCAGCTTGTCTTTGGGAATCACATCTCACCTGCCTCCCATCCAAACAGTTCCAGAAGGCAGACCCCACTTTCCACCCACCTCAGAGATGGACATATGATCCAGGCCTACCCAACCCCTTCCTCCATCGGCTGGGTGCTCTGATGGCTTCAAGGATGAGAATGTGAACCAAGCCAGGCCAAAGACACTTAAAGCCATGACTTTTCATGGAACCGCAGGGAAAGAGAGACCCTTCCCAGTAGAATGAATGGATGGTGAGTGGGTGTCAGCCTGGAGCTGTGGGAGGCCCCAGATGCAGTGAGAGAGACTGTGCCTGTGAATGGGGCCATCCCAGAGCACTTAGGATGGAGGGTTGGAAATGGTCCAGGTCACATTGTGAGAGTGTGAGCCCCTGGGCCTGCCAGGTCCAAACCCACTCTTGTCTCTAGCAAGTATTAATGTATTTCTACCATTAAAAAATATTAACTTCTTTTACTTCAGTAAGTGTGTCCAGTCCCTTGCCAAAAAAGAGCTAGGTGACACATCAGGATCAATAATCCCTTAGACTCCCCAGGCACGGTGTCCTCACTGGGCAGGGCATGGCTGGGAGAGAGGAAGACAGTGAGTGGGGTCAGGTCTCAGGGCAGCTCCAGAACAGTTCTGTCCCTGTTCCTTCTCTATCCTGGGAGAGGAAAACCCCAGACCAGTGAGGGGAGAACCAACCAGCAGGAGGAAGAGGCCCTGGATGGCTAATTGGTCTGCTTGTTTTTTCCTTATTTTAGGGTCCATTTTGTTAATGTGCATTTTTATTAGGAAATCACCCATTTCCTGTAGGCTTCCAGTCCGATGCAATAGGTTTCTCTTATTTGACCTTTAATGTCTACTCTCTATTTTTCTTTTTTTTCTCTTTTTATTTATTTATTTATTTATTTTTATTTTATTATGTTATGTTTTGTCACAATTAATGAACAAATATTGATACATTATTATTTACTCAAGTCCACACTTTATTCGGGTTCCTTCTGTTCCACCTTTTCTGGCTCCAGGCTCCCATGCAGGGCACCACATGACATGTGGTCATCTCGTCTCTTTAGGCTCTCCTAGGCTGTGACAATCCCTCAGACTTAACTTGTTTCAATGACCTTGACCATGTTGAGGACCATGTTCAGGCATTTTATACATAGACCTGCATTGGGATTTACTTATTTTTCTCATGGTTAGACTGGGGTTGTAGGTTTTGAGGAAGCAGATCAAAGAGGTAAAGTGCTCTGTCATCACTATACAACAAGGGAACACTTGTCACTGTCCGTGTTAATGTTGGTCACCTGGCTGAGGCAGTGTTGGTCAGGCTTCCCCACCATGAAGTTACTCTTTCCCATGTGCGTATGGTGTGTCTTCGTGAGCAGGAAGACACTGTGCAGAGCCCACACACTTTGGGAGGGTGAGTTAGTTTCTCCTCCTTGATGGATGGCTGAGTGTCTACATCTATTATTTGGAATTCTGTTAGGACAGGTCTATTCAACCCCAATTGTAAAAACCTGTGTAATCTGTTAATAAAAAATACAACTGAGTAATTTAAAAGATCACACTGGCTTTATTGAACAATTCATGAATTGGGCAGCATTCCATCTAACAAATAGAAAGGACCTCCTTTGAGCTGCATGGAAGGAAAGGCTTTTAAAAGCAGACAGGGAATTGAAAAATATAAATTATTAGCAAAGGATGCACTGTTTTAGGCAAGGTCACCCTCCTAAGGGGAACAGAAGGGGCCATTCAGTACATTTTCCAGGTTGACTGGTTAAAGTTTACATGGAGGTGGGGGGGTGTGAAACTGCAGTTGGGTTAGGTAGTAAGTCCTCGTTTGCTGACCTGGATCTCTTAACATAAGTGACTCCATTTTGGGCCTGTGGTTTCTTTTTAACAAATCATTCATTTTTACCAGCGCTTTCCATTGGCTCCTGTTTTCCATTGACATAATTCCATCTTTCTGGTTTTTTTCTTGGTACTTCCTTACTTTCTGATACTTCGAGGTTATCCTGGCTCCTACATTTACTCTCTCAGTCCCAGTGTCAGCAGTTTCTTCAAAGAAGCCTGGCTCCTTTTATTAGAGAATGGTATTAAAGTGTCACCTGTAGGAATTGAATGTGCTCAGTGGACAATGCAAGGCAATATATGCATGTATTCCCACCTATGTAAACACACCTAATTAAAGATTTCCATGTGGAAATGTCTGTGTCCATATTAAGCTAACGACGAATTTATACTGATGTCTCCAACCTGGTCTGTCATCACATGGATATTGTGATTTTCTCCCTTTGCTGATGTGTAACTTCCTACTCCAACAGTGACAAACTGGCTCTCACCACCTGCCATTTATTTAATTCACTGCTCCATTCCAGATTACGGATGTGGTGTTTTCAGATCTGTTAGCTACCAGCCTGATGGGAAAGAACTTTATGAAATAGAGTTCACTGGGTACGTACAGTACATTTTTCCTTTAGTCTACAGATTCCACTCATTTCCAAAGTTACTTAGGTCAGCCTATTTTGCCATACAACCTGCAGTGAGTGTTTTTTCATACATTTCCAACACAGTTAGATTATTTGTCATGTTCTGTATTCCACTGAAGGGGCAGAAGAAATTTTGTGCATCTCAAGGTTCTTCCAGCTGGACTAGGAATTCATTGACATGAGACAGATTAATATGTACACGTGATTAAATGACCAAGGTAGGCAGGTTTTATACTTTGTGGATAAAGAGAAAATAAATCTGTGAGGAATTCACAGAAGAAAGAAAACAACCTTGGGAGCTTCAATTAGTAAGAAGTTCTAAACAGAATTTGAGCTGGGGTAGTAAATTAGTCAAAAGTAACAAGGGTTGTTTATGCAGCCTTCTGGGCTCTAAATTTCCCATCTCTGGTGATTAGGAAGTCTCTTCAACTCCTGGTACAGGGAGATCTTCACGTGGAAATTGATTTCCTACTTGCAGGGGGATAGAGGAGGGTTTTATTGTCCCTCCTACATAGGCTGTCTCTTAAGTAACTTTTATTTAAAATGATCAGCATGCCAAAGTGGCACATTTGGGGCAGTCTACCTTCGGCCCCAACATCCCACATCCTAAATGTGACACTCCCACATCCTAAATAACTTGAATAGGTTATGATTTACTCTTTGAGATGTGAAAATGTTTGGGTTTTGACAAATGCACAGTGGCAGGTATCCAGCACTTAAATATCATGCTATACTTCAAACTCCCCACCCCATGATCCTTTTGTCATCTCTGTAGTTTTGCCTTTTCCAGAATGTCCTATAAATGGGGTCATACAGTGTGTAGCCTTTTCAGACTGGATTTTTTCACTTAGCAAAATACACATAAGATTCATCCATGTCCTTGTATGGGGTGATGGTTCATTCCTTTTTATTGCCGAATAGATTAAGAGGAGAAAAAAGAAACAGAAGTTTAATAACATTCCCCAAAGTGGCCCAGCCATCACCCTAAATGCCATATTCAGCTAAAGACACAAAGATTTTGGGCAGTGGGAAGGCCAGTTAAGGGACATTATCAGGCCAAGCACACTAAAGGAGGGTATGGCTGTTATGCAGATTTAAGTCTGTGCCTTTTCCTTTGGTAAGAGTGTCTTGAGTTTTAGTCATTCTTCTAATCCTGGTACAGAGAGGGAGATACCCTTACAAATGGAGCTTTCCTTTATAAGTGTACATTTCACTCACCAAATGGCAACCTCTGTTCAGTTTTCAGAGATTTTCCTGTGTCTGCTGATTCTTAAAATTAATCATCCCCAAATAATCCTTGTGCCAAAGAGGCATATTTGGGGTGGTATATTCTGCTTTCTTCACATGGATGCACCCCAGTTTACTTACGGATTCATCTATTGAGGTACATCCTGATTTGTTTAAGATTTTAACCATGAGATATAGAGCTGTGTGCATAACTGTATGAGAGATTTTGTCTGGAAATAGCTTTTCAAAGCAGTTGTTTAAATACCAGAAGCATAATTGTTGGATCCTAAGGTGAGACTTATTTAGCTTTGGAAAAAAAACTGCCAAACTGTCTTCTGAAGTGGCCCTACATGCATTTCCCCAGCATGAAGGATAGTTGCTGTCAGTCCTCACTTTCTAGCAATTGGTATTTTTGTTTTTTGTATTTAGCATTTCTAATAGGTGTGCAGTGTTCTCATTGCTTTTTTAATATTGTACTTATTTATTATTTTTTAAAGATTTTATTTATTTTTGAGAGAGAGAGAGAGCGCCCATGAGAGAGCATGAGCAGGAGCATGGGGCGGGGAGGGGCAGAGGGAGAAGCAGACTCCTGGCTGAGCAGGGAGCCCAACGTGGGACTCTATTCCAGGACCCTGGGATCATGACCTGAGCCAAAGGCAGATGCCTAACTGACTGAGCCACCCAGGCACCCTCATTGTTTTGTTTTTTAAAAGATTTTATTTATCCATTTGAGAGAGAGAGTGAGAGAGAGAGCACAAGCGGGGTGAAGGGCGGAGGGACCTCAACCCGGGGCTTGATCCCAGGATCCTGGGATCATGACCTGAGCCGAAGGCAGATGCTTAACCAACTGAGCCACCCAGGCACCTTGGTTTCTCATTGTTGTTTAAATTTATAACTTCCTAATGATAGAGGATGTTGAGCATATTTTTTGTGCTTATTTATTATCTGTACATTTTCTTTGTCTAGGCATCTATGCAGATATTTATCCATTATCGATTAGGTTATTTCCTTTTTGTTGAGTTCCGAGAGTTTGTTTGTATCTTTTGAATACAAATCCTTTTTCAGATATGTGTTTTGCAAATATTTTCTCCCAGTCTGTGGTTTGTCTTTTAGTTTTCTGAGTGAGGTTCTTCACAGAGTAGAAGTTTTAATTTTAGAAAGTTCATGTTATCAATTTTCTTCTTTGTGGAGTGGCCTGTGGTGTTGTGTGTTAAATCTCCTCACCAAACCCAAGGTCATGTAGATTTTATGTTTTCTTTTTGATATTTTTGCATTTAACATTTTTCTACAATTTTGAATGAATTTTGGTATAAGTTGTAAAGTTTGTATCTGCATTTCATTTAATTTCATGTAGTTTCCGATTAATTTTTCTTATTTCTGGAGATGTCAGGGGATATTGGGCTCCATTTAAGTTTGGATTTCCAAAATTCCAAAATAAATCCAAAATGTAATGGATTCAGCTGGACCCCGGGGAGGGGACAGGTGCCTCCACTGAACCGAGTGCACAGCATCTTGCACTGCCTCCACTGCCCGCAGGGGGCGCCCGAGCCCAGCTCCCCGACCCGTGGGGGGCATGCGCGTCCCTTCTGACAGGAGCCCGACCTCCTCAGGATCCTCTGTGCGGGCCTGGGGAGGATATAGGGCTGCGGCCATGCTGACAGGACCGGCGGTGGAGGACAGGACTCTGGGGGCTTCTGGAGGACGTGGGGCCCGTCCACAGTGACAGGACCCGGAGTGGAGGATGTGGGGCCGTACCCATGCCGACAGGAGCTCAGCCTCTTCAGGACCCGCTGTGGAGGCTTCAGGAGGACGTGGGTCCGCGTCCACGCTGACGGGAGCCGGGTCTCCTCGGGAGCCGGGTCTCCTCAGGACCCTCTGTGGAGGCCTGGGAATGATATGGGGCTGCGTCCACGCTGACAGGACCCGCCGCGGAGGTCGTGGGTCCGCGTCCACGCTGACAGGAGTCCAGCCTCGTCAGGACCCGCTGTGGAGACTCCGGGAGGACGTGGGTCCGCGTCCACGCTGACGGGAGCCGGGCCTCCTCAGGACCCGCTGTGGAGACTCCGGGAGGATGTGGGTCCGTGTCCACACTGACAGGAGTCCGGCCCCCTAAGGACCCGCTGTGGAGACTTCGGGAGGACGTGGGTCCGCGTCCACGCTGACAGGAGCCGGGCCTCCTCAGGACCCGCTGTGGAGACTCCGGGAGGACGCGGGTCCGCGTCCACGCTGACGGCAGCCGGGCCTCCTCAGGACCCGCTGTGGAGACTCCGGGAGGACGCGGGTCCGCGTCCACGCTGACAGGAGTCCGGCCCCCTAAGGACCTGCTGTGGAGACTCCGGGAGGACGTGGGTCCGCGTCCACACTGACGGGAGCCGGGCCTCCTCAGGACCCGCTGTGGAGACTCCGGGAGGACGTGGGGCCGCGTCCACGCTGACAGGAGTCCGGCCTCGTCAGGACCCCCGGGAGGAGAAGGTGAGGAGAAGCCGCCTGAGCGGGGCCTGCGGAGGGGGTGCGAGCTGCCAGGACCCCGCGGAGGAAGGGCGCGCTGCGGAGATGCCGGGCTTTGTGTGCGCCGCCGTGGGGTCCGCGCGGGGCTGGGCGCGGGGCTGTCGGCTCTCCCCGTCCTGAGCTCGGATCCGCTCCGAGGTCCCGCGGTCTGTGTCTATGCGCCACTCGGATTCGGTTCCTGGGGCCGCTCGGACCGTCTGCAGTCAGGGAGGGGACCCCCGTCGCGGTGCTCGTGCTCCCCGGGCCTCGGCCCTGCGGGCTCCTTCCCGCGTCCACACGGTCAGGATCCGGGT
>NW_022589711.1:79711647-80004141 GCF_004348235.1 Phoca vitulina | reverse complement strand
AGATGTCAGATAATCTACCAAGCTGAAGGGGCCCATGTGGTGTGGATTGACTCGCCTCAGTTACCTGAATAGGTGTTAACAGTGACAACACTTGGAACCTCAGACAATATACTCTGGGCTAAGATACATGTGCCCCATGGCCATCTGGGAAGGGAGTTCAGGCTTGTTGGCTTTTCTGTTGTAGAGTCTATGGTTTCTCTTCCTGACCACCAGAGTAGAACCTTGGACTGTGCCCTGAAATAGAGTGAGGTCTCTTCTTGCTAACCCTCTGATGCAGAGATGCAGAACTAATCCTATGAGGTTAGACTGCTTTCGTGAAATTCCAAGGGCTGAATCAAAACCGGGGAAGAGGAGGCTACAGTGACATAAAGGTAGTAATAAGAATACCTTCCATGTATACTTTCTGGGGAACTAGCCAGTATCCTGTTAGCCTTGAAAAGTTATTGAAACTTCCCAGAGGTGTCCAACTTGCCCCCAGGAAATAATCTAGACCTTTCACATTATTTCATTATCTCATATGATCTCAGAATTTTCCTGAGAATAAGGGAAAGGAAGCAGGTGTGCCCTTTTTCTTTTTTTTTTTTTGAAAGAGAAATGGACAGAGAGGGATTAAGAAGGGCATTTCCCAAGGCTTGATAACAACCATGCAGCCAGGATTAGAATGTCACACTTGTTTTTTGTGGGTTTTTTTAAAGATTTTATTTTACTTATTTGACAGAGAAAGACACAGCGAGAGAGGGAACGCAAGCAGGGGGAGTGGGAGAGGGAGAAGCAGGCTTCCGACAGAGCAGGGAGCCCGATGTGGGACTCGATCCCAGGACCCTGGGATCATGACCTGAGCCACAGGCAGACGCTTAACGACTGAGCCACCCAGGCGCCCCTAGAATGTCACACTTGTATTACTAACCAATACTCTTCAAACCTGTAGGTCCCCCCAAAATGTTTAAAACAACATACTCCTTGAGGCACCTGGGTGGCTCAGTTGGTTAAGTGTCCAGCTGTTGGTTTTGGCTCAGGTCATGATCTCGGGGTCATGAGATTGAGCCCCACATTGGGCTCCATGCTCAGGGTAGAGTCCACTTGGGATTCTCTCTCTCTCTCTCCCTCTGCCCTTCCCTCTGCTCATGTTCTCTCTAAATAAATAAAATCTTAAAAGAAAAAAAACATACTCCTCATACATCACTAAATTCACTTCAAAATTTGTCCATCATAAGAATTTAAATTCTTAAAATCATAAGAATTTAAAGAATTGCAAAGAATGTAATTTCCAGAACTTTCTAGATATAAACATTTAAAAATATATTTGGTACATCCAATGAATGTATCTTTTAAATGTATCCAATGGAATTTAAATACCAAAGCAATTTGACTAGCACTTCCATTTTTAAAAAAATGAATAAATGAACAAGCTCTTATTTAACTGTTGGAAATTTTGTATTTATATCATTTATTTATTATTGAATTTATATTTCCATTCCACTTCTGCCTAAAATTCAGTCCTAATGTAATTTTATTTCATTTATTGAAATGTTTTATTGATCAAACTTCTTTGTACAAAAATAGTATATAAATATCAATTTATTTTTTTTAAGTTTCCTGTGACCATAAGGTTCTAAGTAATAAAATTCTTCTATATTGTTAATGTTATAATTACTATTATTAATCAATTAAAACAATAGAAATATATTATAAACTTTGAATAATCATAGAATAAAAAGGAAATTATATTGGAAATGCACCTTTTATTGAGAGGAGCTTGTTTTCATTTCCAATTCATTCATGTATTCAATGAATATTACTTATTAACAGAATAAGACAAGAGTTTGCCATCATTTCTATTTCCATTTTTGTTTTTATAGATGTAAACCTTGAGAAACCCTGTTCATAAATAAGTAGGTGGAAATGGAAGGTGTCTTGTTACAGCAATGTCAATCAATTCTGTGAGTTCCCTGTGAAGTATATGCCAAAAATCACATTGTGATTGATCCACCATCAAAAATTATTTTTAGCCATCTATCAGGTGACAACCCATTAGGTTCTACTTAAATTTTGTTGACAAAAGAATTGGAGACCACTTGGCTTGCAAAAATGTATTAGTCAGTCATTAGAGCCATTTACTGTCTTAAACCCACCGCTATACCACCAGGCATTTCTTCTCAGGTGCTTTTTACCACCTGGGGGAAAGCATCTCAGTAAGACTGGGAGAAAAGTCATTAATTTATTGAGTAAGAGAAGCTTGTAAGAGGGAAGATGGGGGAAATGCCAGCAGGACAACTTTTTCAGCAGTTCCCAGGCAGATCCACTTTGAGAAATGGTTCGTGTGGAAGTTGATTGATTCCCCTAAAGCTATCAATCCCCGCCCATGTCATGGAAAGTCTTTGTAAACTCTCTTGGGATTTGCATACTGATATTGGAACACCATTGTATGAGCTCATTCTTCTACCACTTTTAAATATATCCTTCAAATCTGTGCCCCATCATTACACCTCGTACCTCAATCACCAACGATGTGGTGGGTATTTTTCCAGTTACTGGAGATACAACAACCAATAAAAGAGACTGTCCTTTGTGCTAGTAGAGGAGATAGACAAGAAGTTATCAGAATTTGACTCCATTTTACAGTGAGCAAACTAGGGACATGATCATGATAGAGTCAGAAATAGAAAGCTCAGGCCATTGCGGCCCCTGGGACACAGCTGTCACGTCTCCCGGTAGCCTGCAAGGGCCGGGCGCTGTGACCTCTGTCCTACGTTTCCCCAGCTCCAGGTAGAGTGCGGGCACACAACTGGCTCTCCATGCATATTTGCTTAATTAATTGTCTGATAAACTGTCCTTTAAATGAGGACCACTCTAGAGTCATTTATAAAATCACAGCAGTTTTAGATTCAGAAGGAAACTTAGTGACCACTTGATCCCATTTCTCCTTTACTTTTTTTTAGGAAACTGTTTATTCTCCATCAACCTTATATCCATTTTCTGTTTAAGAGTCTGTGGAAGAGCAGCTTAGGATCACGCAGGGGTTGTTCCTCCCCACCGAGTGGCCTGAGCAGTGGGAGCTGCAGAGCAGTCCTGAGCCGTGGCTGGGAGCTCCAGTCTTCCGTAGGGAACTGCAGGACACGTGCACACCATCTGAGACCTCAGGCTGAGTAGCAGTAAATTCGGGATCTGGGGCAGCCCATTCACCCGGAAATTCCTCCTTGGTCACGGCCTTTTCAGGAGAGATCAGGCCTGGCCTCCCCTGGGGGTTCACGGGAGACGGTGCCACACGGTGTGCAGAACTTCGAACATCCATCACCTCCGACCCACTGCGTGAGCTCCCGCGCTGTTGTGTGGGTGGCCGTGTCCACACAGCGTAGAGGAGAGTCTGGTTACACAGAGCGATGGCAGGCGGGTTAACAGAAGACATCTCTGTGAGAGGCTGGTGGTCAGCCCGGGGATCCGTGACCACCGGGAGACACAGCCCCCTACAGGCTGCCAGCACCTGGTTAGCGAAGGTTCTGGGAGCGAAGCGGCCACAATCAGAGTGGCTCCTGCGGCAGCAGCTGACATGAGCACAGCCCCCGGGCCACTGTGCCTGGACGATATGACACTGACATCAGCCGGGTTTTTGATGGCAACAACAGCACGAGCTGCCGGTAGACACTTTTCTCAGGTTCTCTTCAGATTTATGATGTAGACGCCATCACTTTTCCCTTTGTAGATGTACTGTTCCATTTGGAAGTCAAGGTTGGTGCCACCTAAATGGGTTCCTGCTGCAAGGAATTTGAGGACATCCTCCTCCCTTTGCAGGAGAATGCCAAAGGCTCCAGACATTGTGAAAGTTTCCCTTTAAGTTCCATGGGGACCCAGAACAATGTGGACCCTCATCTGGACCCTCAGCACAGAAAAGCCATTTCACCTTTTCTTGAAGAAGAGAAATGAAGACTGGAAAGGCAAAGTGACTTGTCAAGGTTACGAATCTAGTCAGTGATAGATCTTGTATTTGTGGCCAGTGGAAACTCTAGATCCTTCCAATCCAGGCAAATTCTACATCCAGTGTCCTTTAACATAGCCCAACTTGATAGCCTCCACTGAGAAATATTCCTGCTCCATAACCAAGTAACCTCCCAACAAAGCCTTAGCATCTACATGAAATGTGAAATAAGAAAATGTTTCTATTTCATTAATTCCCTTGGAATTCACAGGAATAATGTATCATAACAGAAACAACTGGTCAGTTGGGTCACTGAGAGTGGCTATCCATATAACCCAAAATATGGTTTCTTGTTTTCAGCTTGGAGAGTATGAATGAAATTTTTAATGAATGGGATTCTTACACGGTTTCACTGTGAATTTAATATCTATAAAGAAGCCCAGAGGCCAAACTTCCCATTAAGGGTTAGCAGGATTACTGGTCAAGAAGATTCCCTCAGGCAGAGAAATAACAGTTCAAGTGGAAAAGCAGTTGTTTCTGTTCTGAGGTCTCTGGGGTAAGTCCTTGAAGTCACTGCTGCCACTACCAGAGGGAAGTCCCTAGTGGCCAAAGAAAGAGGTTCCAAGTAAAAGAAAGAGTTGTTTAATTACACTGGCACAAATGGAAACCAAACAAGTAAATAAGAGAATTTGAGAGGAGAATTTGTTGCTTTGGTTTCTGAGTCTGCCCCCAGTGGTTTCATTTTGTATATCTGTGGCATTTGGTTGAGGTGATGTGCGGTGAGAAGTTTCTGCTCATGGCTTTCCAATAAGAAATCCTGGAAACCACACTCAGGGGTAAGGACCAAAGGAACCCAAAAGAAGAAATCCTTTCACAGCTATCCTTCACCCTCTACTGATGACCCCCAGATAAGAAGCTCTCTCCCTGAGCTCTCTTCTGCATTCCAAGCTGGATTTCTCACTCCCTCCTGGACGTCTCTACGTGAAACTTCCAAAGACATCTCAAATCCATTCTCATTGTCTTTGCCCCCAAAACTGATCCTTCTCCTGTTTTCTCTTGCTCAGCAGACCACCCTACCATTTACCCAGGTACCCAAGTCTGAAACCTAGAATTTCTTCTTGACGCTTTCTCCTGTACCACTTCAAACTCAGTCACCTCCAGGTCCTGTCATTGCTGTCCTCTAAGCAAACTTCACACCTTTCTCTTCCTTAGGAGGCATAAAGCCAGTGCCTTAGGGGCTCATCAGTTCTCGCTGGAGCTCCCACCTGGGCTCCCAGCCTCCCGTTGGTCCCCTCCAGCCCGCCCTCCACATTGTTCCTCATGGTCTTTCAAAAATAAAAGTTCAGTTACCTACCTTTCCACTCTTTAAAGTCCTTCAGTGACCCTGGCAACAGAAACATCTATAAAATATGTTGAAACAAAGAAGGAATCTGTAAGTCTGGACACAAGAGTAGAAATTCGAGCCCTGTTACTCATCTTGGGCAAGTCACTGGGCCTGTCAGAGCCTCCATTTCCTTATCCATAAGGTTTTAGTCTATATTATTTATTTTTTTCAATTTTTAGTGAATGAAATAATGTTAGTTTTGACCCACAAATTTAATTTCAGAATTCACTGGGAGGCTGTGACCTGCTGTTGATAAGTATTGAACCACACAGTTTCTAAGTTTCCTTCTAACTCTGAAGATTTGGATAGGCCAAGTCAGAAAAGAGAAGAGCTTAAAAGACTAGGAAGAATCCCTTTTAACTAATACCATAGAAACACTCACTTATATACGATGAGGCCATCCCATATCCTAGTCAACAGCTCACTATTTTGCCATTTGTAAATATGGAAACCACAGACACTAGTTAAAAATTAATCATGGGGGCGCCTGAGTGGCTTAGTTGGTTAAGTGTCTGCCTTCGGCTCAGGTTATGATCTCAGGGTCCTGGCATCAAACCCCGTGCCTGTGTCGGGCTCTCTGCTCAGGGTCTGCTTCTCCCTCTCCCTCTGCCCCTGGCCCCCACTCATGCTCTCCCTCTTTCTCTCAAATAAATAAATAAAATCTTTTAAAAAAATTAACCACATAATATATACAATGGAATATTATGCAGCCATCAAAAAAATGAAATCTTAACCATTTGCAATGACATGGATGGAACTAGAGGGCATTATGCTAAGTGAAATAAGTCAGTCAGAGAAAGACAATTATCATATGATCTCACTGATATGTGGAATTTGAGAAACAAGGCAGAGAATCATAGGGGAAGGGAGGAAAAAATGAAACAAGAAGAAACCAGAGAGGGAGACAAACCATAAGAGACTCTTAATCTCAGGAAACAAACTGAGGGTTGCTGGAGTGGTGGGGGGTGGGAGGGATGGCGTAGCTGGGTGATAGACATTGGGGAGGGTATGTACTATGGTGAGCACTGTGAATCGTGTAAGACTGATGAATCACAGACCTGTACCCCTGAAACAATACATTATATGTTAATAATAAAACAAACAAACAAATACTTAATATATGTGCAGAGCTTTTTAATAACCACTTTGTTGCATAAAATCTTGCTATGGAAAATCAAAATAACAATAATAATTTTTTAAAAATAAAAATAATTAACCACAGACCTCAGTTTAAAATTGTATAATTGGTTTTATGATAGTATCCACAACTCCCTGTCTCTTTAGGCAGCCAATCCCTTTTAAAAAATACAAAAAAGTGTGGAGAACAGGGGCGCCTGGGTGGCTCAGTCGTTGAGCGTCTGCCTTCGGCTTAGGTCATGATCCCAGGGTCCTGGGATCGAGCCCCACATCGGGCTCCCTGCTTGGCGGGAAGCCTGCTTCTCCCTCTCCCACTCCCCCTGCTTGTGTTCCCTCTCTCACTGTCTCTCTCTGTCAAATAAATAAATAAAATCTTTTTTTAAAAGTGTGGAGAACAGCTTTTTTTTAATTTGATAATATACCTTGCAGATTATTCTGTATTAGTATATTCAGATACACATCCTTGGATGGCTGCATAGTATTCCATTTCTAGACAGAGATTTATTTAATTAATTCATTACTGATGGCCATTTATACTGAACCACAAACATCCTAGAAGTGGAATTTCAAAGACAAAGAATATATGCAGTTTTCATTTGCTAGATATTACCAAGTTATCTTCCACGGAAATTTTACAAATTTACACCCCAATGAACCAGGTATGAGTGCCAGTTATCCCAGATCTTCACCAACATTTGCTTGAGAATCAGCCACATGGATTCATATCTCAGCTTTGGCATAAGATATGTGATCTTGAACAAGCTGCTGAATCACTCTGAGCCTCAGTTTCC
This sequence comes from Phoca vitulina, assembly GCF_004348235.1. Taxonomy (NCBI): domain Eukaryota; kingdom Metazoa; phylum Chordata; class Mammalia; order Carnivora; family Phocidae; genus Phoca; species Phoca vitulina. The sequence goes on along the minus strand of NW_022589711.1, from coordinate 79,996,916 downwards.
CTGTCTTTTGGCAATACCCATAGGATTGTTACAAGGATTAAATGCAGTAACGAATGAAGAAGATATTTTATAATTTATCAGATGTGTTTGGCAACATCTCGTTTTCTACGAGCCCTATCCCAGTAACAGTAATATAATATTTAACTTTAACATACTATTGTAAATTAACTTATAATTGTAATAGTATAAACCCCTTGAAGGCTGTCAAATTTAAGTAGTATGCCTCCTAGCCTCTGTGCTCAATCAATGTTGACACATGATGTCTCAGAACACACATCTTCGTCTTTAAATATATAGTTTTCAAGTGAGTCTTGCTTATTGATGGTCTTTGAAAGTTAACGCTTTCTAAGCTCTAATGCAGTGCATGATGGACTGACGAAATCATTGCAGGTGACCAATATCTCTTACCAAAAATAGCTCATTTGTTCTGTCAGAAGTTGGTTTTGCAGTGCCATAATATACCAAAGGAAAATTCTCCAAGCAACATTCTTTAGAGTCATTCACTAGAACCTAAATATTTTTTTTTAACAGCTTTACTGATGTATCATTTACCTATTTGGAGTATAAAATTGGTGATTTTTGGTAAATGTACAGAGTTGTGCAAACATCACCACAATCCAGCTTTAGAACATTTCTATCAGCCCAGTAGGATTCCCACATGCCCACCCACATGTCCTCTGCAAGTCTGTTGTGTCAGTTCGCCAGGGATGTGTGGAGAACTTGGATCCTCTCTGCTCCCACACTGCACACTCTCAGAAGGCAGGTGTGTGGAGAATTTTTCAAGCTCCTCAGTGATTGTCTCATTTCCAGATCTCTCTATGAAATTTCTGGCTTGTTGGCCATAAGATTGCTTTTTCCAACCTGACAACAACCTCTGCTGAATGAAGTGCTGGCCGCCCTCATTTACTTGCCTCCAAGATCCTGACGACATGACTGGGAGGTGTTTTTCACCTTTTGCTGGAACTCAGTTGTGCTCTGTCCAGCAGCAAACCTGCCGTGGGTGCTTTCGGCTTGCTGCATTCTACTAGAAGCTTTGCACTGACTGAGCTGGGACGGGAGTGGGGGTGGTGGGGGGACAGTGCCAGGCAAGAATGCCATATCTTCCCATTCTTCGTACCAAAATACAGCAGTTCTGGATGAAAAGAACACTTCTCAATTTGTTGTTTGCCTTTGGTCGATTTCCAGAGCCCTGAAGTGGATGCTGATGACAATGCTGTCTAGTTTTATCATTAACCTCTAGGGGGATGACATACTGACTTGCTCCTTCTGCCCTGTTGGAGTCTGGAAATTGAGTGTGAACCTGAGCAGCCTTCCTCTACTGGACTTCTCAGTGTTCCAGCAGCTCTGACCAGCGGCCTTCAGTGGACAGTACTGTAAGTGATGAATTCTTTGAAGGGAGAGCCAGGACCCAAGGTCACTGTGCCAGACCTGGCAGTCATGAGGTGGCCGGACAGCAGTCAGCATACACGGTTGATCTTGGTTCTGCAGGGGAAATTGGTGGACAAAATGAGCCCAATAGGACAAAAAAAGCAGCAGTAAAAATATGTATTAAATGTAGCCTCTTGTGGCTTTTTAAACGCTAAGAACTGAGCCCCTTCCCAGCTCAGGAAAATCCAGAGGTGAAGGACATTTGAAAGACAGCTGAGGGGCTGAAAGAAATTATTGCCTTGAGACTGAGACATTTTGTTGTAAGCAGTGTAGCAAGTTCAGTGTTCCTCTTACATCTACAGAGAAGAGTCCTTTACTAATATCCCAAGAAGCCAGTACAGCATAACAGCTTGATGTTTGGGGTTGGAGCCAAACTCGCTCAGATGGAACAGCCCCCCACCTTTCCCACCTTCCCCTTTTACATGCTGTGTGACCCTGGGTGATTTTCCTAAGCTCCCTCTGCCTCACCTGCCTCTTCTGTAAACAATACTTGCCTCAGAGGGTTTGTACATGTGGAAGGTCTTTGAATCATTCCTGACCGGTGGTATAAGCTCAGTAGATATTAGTTCTTATTAATATTTATAAACATTGTTTCTAGGGTTCCCCAGTGCATCCCTCATGAGAGGTTACTGGCTGTGAAATGTCCTTACCAGCTCTGGGATAGAGGAGCGGAGTGAGAGCAGGAGCTTAAGAATGGGGCTGCTTTCAGATGCACAATTGTGCCCCCCAAGTGGTACCAAATCCACTCAGAATGACCTGCTGGCCACCACGCTTCTCAGACAGGTGTTTGGGAGCTCCTCCGGACCATCCCTCCCCCAAGCCCAATCCCTGAGCATCAGGCCCCACTGTGCCTGGCCCACATGCCTACTGACCAAGCACCCCTTTCCTCAGGCTGGGCACCCAAGAGTCAGAGGTCCTCTCACCTAGATTCTCCTAGCTCTTCCCTTCAGCTCCTGTGGCCAGGTCCCTGGCAGCTGGCTCTCCCAGAGCAGCCTGCTAGCTCAGCCTGGCTCCAGGCAATGGCCGACACTCCCTAAGGTGACACTTAGGAGCCCTATTTACCCTGCCAAGACAGCAGGTATCTGCTTCTCTGATAATCTGGAATAACTAGCCACCACTTGATAAAGACACACTCAGTGAAAATACATACATGTCATATTCTTGGTATAGGTCAAAATGGCAATCATTCCAAAATTTGACTTCAGTTCTTGTTTAGGGCTGCATGAGACACCACAGAGTGTTTTAGTAATTCTTGATCTCTTAAAAATATATGCCAGGCCCATTTGCGGAACTCAGGATTAAACACACTAAGAGTCCTTATCACACTGAATTCCCATTTTCATGTGATAGAACATAAACTCAGATCTGAACCATATGGGTTTAAGTGATAAAATCAAGCTTAAGACAACCAAAACAAAACAAAATAAAACAAAACAAAACACTAAGAAAGCAGTGGGCCTAATGGCCCAAGGTGCAGCCAGTGAGCACAGACTGCCTGAGTTCAAAGACTTGCTCTTCCCCAGTAGCTGGGTGAGCTTGGATTAGTTAATTAACCTTGCTGTGCCTGTTCCTTCATCTGGAAAATAGGAATAATCATAGTACCGCCTCATGAGGTTGGGTTTTTTTTTTTTTGAGATTTTATTTATTTGACAGAGAGAGAAAGAGAGAGCACAAGCAGGGGGAGCGGCAGGCAGAGGGAGAGGAAGAAGCAGGCTCCCCACTGAGCAGGAAGCCCGATGTGGGGCTCGATCCCAGGACTCTGAGATCATGACCCGAGCCGAAGGCAGATGTTTAACCAGCTAAGCCACCCAGGTGCCCCCTCATGGGGTTCTTTTAAGAAATAAAAGATGTGTGTGATGTGTGTAGCACACTTAGAATAGTACCACATTACTGATGCTTATAAAGTTTAGCTATTCTTCTATTTGTTCTTATTGTATTATTTGCTGGTCAGATAAATCAGCATTTCCTAATTGTTGGTCCATGGAACTCAAAGAGGCCACAAAAACTTACCACTAAATGGACTTAATTTTTTTAAATTTTTTATTGTTATGTTAATCCCCATACATTACATCATTAGTTTTTGATGTAGTGTTCCATGATTCATTGTTTGCGTATAACACCCAGTGCTCCATGCAGAACGTGCCCTCTTTAATACCCATCACCAGGCTAACCCATCCCCCCACCCCCCTCCCCTCTAGAACCCTCAGTTTGTTTTTCAGAGTAAATGGATTTAATTTTTAAGACAAAAACTCACATTGTGCTTAATCAATAAGGTAAATTATATGTGAAGTCAATATGTTGGAAACATTTGTATTTTCAGTGATAAATAAAGCCAAAATGATTATTCAAATGTTTTACTCTCTTTATTGTAAATTTTCATAGAATGAAGTCTATGCTTGCTCACCTTTAACAGCCTGTGAAGGAGAATTTTCATATCTGACCAATCCACAGTAAACCAGTGTTGGGAGATGTTGCCAGGAGGATAAGCACTTAGAAAGAGGCTGCTCCACTCCTTAATTCCCATGTGAATTTATAGGCGCAGTAGATTAATGACCTTCCCGGGACACATTCAGCATCAATAACAACATTAAAATAATTAGAAAATAGTTATTTAAAACAGTGTGCTAAATATATTTGTAATACCTATAAGAAAGGCATAATAGTCACAATATGTTAAAACATCTTACTTATCAATAAGGCACAGGCTAACAAGGCAATTTATAAATGACAAAAGAGAATAAATGGACAACTTATAAAAGAAATACAAATGACTACACAATATGAAAAGGTGCTTAACCTCACTAACAACACACAAAATGTCAAGCAGATATATTTACTCCTAACCCACTGGCAAAGACAAAAATAAATAATTGATGTTACTCGGGATTAGTAACAGTTGGGTGGCAATGTGAACTGGTGGAGCTTAGAGCAAGAATGCTGCCAGAACTTTCTCCCTCTCAGGTGCAAAGCCAGCCGGGAAAAGTGTCTGCCTCGGAGCTCCACCACGTCCCAAAGGCTCTAGTCTCATGCGCTTCCCTAAAGCAAGCACCGTGGCTGAGGAATACAGCACCACGGTTGGCTTAGTCTGAGCCAGTGGGGGGGCCCCACCCAAAGGAGACAAAAATTTAAAGTCACAGACCGCATTTAAAGCCACAGAAATGAACAGGATCACTCAGGGAGAAAATTTAGAGAAGAGCCCAGCACCATGCCAGTGGGAAACTATCATGTAACCACAGATACTGTGTGTATCTTTCCAGGGTGGGTCCATGCTTTCACATTCCTATTTATGTGCATATATTGTTTTATTAATATATAAGACATGACCTCATGTGTATCATTGTTTCCCTCACCAGTATGTCCCGGAGTAATTTCCGTGCCTGGTATCCCCAAATTTAAGGCTTCCCTGGGCTATTTCTCTGAATTAACTCTTGACTGGGGCCAAGAAGAAAGTGGAGGTGGTCCGCTCCTTATGCCCCAACCCACCTCACCCCTACCTTCCTGATAATGGTACCACCATTTCCTGAGACTTGGTTTCTCTTTCTTACATTTTATTTTTTGTTATCCTTTTTAGAATTTATTTTCCTGATTTCGTCTCTTTGGGGGTACATCTATGCTGTCATTTCAATGAGTTTTCAGGAGAATACGTGTGTAAGTCATATGGTCAATCTGCTACAGCAAAGCAAAAGTCTCCGTAATGTAATATAAGGGATAAAAGCAAGTTGTAGAAATATCTACATATACATATATCTACATCTATGTATATAATACATAGATGTTTACATATATACCATTTTTAAATTAACAAATGTATGCTCTGGATGTTTAGAAGTCAAGCAAGAACTTTGTATAGTATACATCTCTATATTTTAAAAAGTTTTTTGAATGGGCATCAAATATTTTTACAAAGAAATATTTTTAAAAATCAGTAAGCTGATTTTTAATTTTTTAAGAGAGAACATGGTCATTAGAGAAATCATTGAAAATTCAAGAAGAAAAATGAATTAGAAGAAAAGCTTCCATAAAGTGTGGAATTACTATATTGTACATCTGAAACTAATATAATACTGTTAAGTTAACTAACTGGAATTAAAATAAAAACTTAAAGAAAACCAATCTCCTTTCACTTTGTTGATAACTATTTGTCAGAATAATATTTTGGCTTGTATCCCCTTTATCTTTTTTCCCTGCAAGTATGCACATGCTTTTTCTCCTCAATGCAATAATTTTGAACATAATGATGTTTTCTCTTAATAATATGTCCTGAGCATCTTTCCAAATCAATAAAGAAGTATCAGCTAATCTAAAAGAATAGATTTAATACTCTCTTTCCAATAAAATTAGAAATCAATATAGAAAGATAAGGGAAAATACATTGGAATTTTAAAGATATCATTCTAATAGTGTATGAGTTGAAGAGGAAATTACAACATAAATTTCAAAATGATGGAAACTAAAAGATAACCAAAGCTCTATAAATCAAGAATTGTAAGATGCAATGTATGTTATATTACATTATGTTAGTAGTCTTAAATGCATTTATTGGTAAGTAAGAAATCTTTAGTAACAAAGAAAGATTGAAAATAATTTGATTTTTTAAATCTGTGTGGTAGTTACATGGGTATTTATTACATATATATGTTTTTGGTTTTTTGTTTTTCTGGGTATTTGGGATATCTCATATATTAAAACTTTTTAAGAAAAATAAATGAGTTAACTCAGGAAACATTTGACTCAAAGTAAACTCAAAGAAAGCAGGAAAAAAGAAATAAATACAAAAGCAGAAACTAATTATGATCAATAAAGCTAAAAGCTAGTTCTTTGAAAAGACAATAAATAAGCCCCCCGTTATACTGATCAAGAAAAAAGAGAGAAGACACGAATTAGGCACAAAATAACATTAGAAATGAAAGGAAGATATAACTACAGATGCAGTTGAAAGTTTAAAGTATAAGAGAAAAACATTATAAGTTTGGAAAATATAAATTATAAAAATAAATTCAAACAGAAATGGAAGACTTGAATAAACCAACAACTGTTTAAAAACTTGAATAAGTTGCAAGGGAAAGAAGTGCTCCTTTGTCCTCTCACAAGCGGCACAGTATGGTCATAGGCAGGTTTTAACAACATTCAACAGATTATTTTATCCAATACAACCATCACAAAAAAAAACAGAACATTTTTCAAAGAAAAAAAGAAAGCTACCAACTTATTTTCTGGAACAAAACTGTTTTAGCCTGGGCTTCCCTGAAAACAGAGCCTGAAACTCAGGCTTGCGTGTGGGTCGTTTATTTGGAATATGATCCCGGGAAGTCGAAGTGAGGGACGGAAGATTGAAACAAGGAAGGAGGAAAGCTAACGTAAGGATACTTCATTGAGTTGGCTTCCACTAAGGGAGACCGAAAGGCCCTATTAATTTCATCTCAGGACTGTCAGCCTGGGAAAGAAAGGAAGGTGCATAGGCTCACCTGAGTAGTTTGGTCAAGGTCCGACCTTGGTCAAAAGTGCTCCCCTGGGCACCTGGGGCGCCTGGGTGGCTCAGTCGGTCAAGCATCTGCCTTTGGCTCGGGTCATGGTCCCAGGGGCCTGGGATTGAGTGCCCATCAGGCTCCCTGCTCCACGGAGGGTCTGCTTCTCCCTTTCTCTCTCCCTCTACTGCTCCCCCTGCTTGCGCTCATACTCTCTCTCTTTCTCTCTCTCAAATAAATAAATAAAATCTTAAAAAAAAAAAGAGTGCCCCCCCAACAGGTGTTAGCTCTTCACTCCCCAGCACAGAGCAGGTTTTGTGGGCATCGCTCACCTATGCTTTGGGAAAGCCCGAGGAAGGATGTGAAAGGAACATGGCATGAACTGAGACAAGGTACGGTAGGTTGTCCTGGGACAAAGCCAGCATGGAACTGGTCATCCAGGAGTTAGAGGTAGGGCTGGAAAGATGTTTAATGCTCAAGAGATGTTTGATAAAAAAACTAAAAACAGGTTTTGCCACCAAAACCAGATCAAAACTATATAAGAAAAGGACTCTATGGGCCAATCTCACTCACACAGACGGATACAGAAGTCCTAAATAAAACCTAAGCAAGTCCCAAAAGGGCTTATCTCAGGAATACAAGAATTTGCTATTAGGAAATACCCATCTGTGTGACTCAACACACTAACAGATTAAAGAATAAAAACAAAATACAATCATCTTCACAGATGTAGAGAAAACATTTGAATATCATTCACAAATTTTAAAAATCTCTTAACAAACCAGGAATGCAAATAAACATCCTTTTATTAATAAGGCTACCCTATCAAAAACTAACAGCAGCACCACAAAAAGATGAAGGCCTAAAAGTTTCCCATTAAAATCAGGATCAGGGGCGCCTGGGTGGCTCAGTCAGTTAAGGGTCTGACTCTTGATTTCGGCTCAGGCCATGATCTCAGTGTGAGATGGACCCCTGCAACAGGCTCAGTGCTCAGCAGGGAGTCTAGTTGAGATTCTCTCTCTCCCTTTCCCTCTGCTCCTCCCCCACCCCTCAAATTAATAAATAACTCTTTAAAAATAAAATAAAATAAAATCAGGAACATGTCAAGATGCTCACTATCATCTCTCTATTAAATAAAGAAAAGTTCCAGAAATAAACCCTCCTATTTATGATCTGTTGATTTCAACAAGAGTATCAAGATGATCCAATGGAGAAAAAATTGTCTTTTCAATAAATGGTGCTGGAGCAACTGAATAGCCACATGCAAAAGAGTGAAGCTGAACCCCTACTTTACATAATATGAACTCAAAATAGATCAAAGACCTCCATGTAAGAGTTAAAATTATAAAACACTTAAAAGAAAATAGAGACATAAATGACTTCAGATTAGGCAATGATTTCTTAGATGCGACACCAAAATCACAAGCAACAAAAGGAAAAATACACAAAGTGGACATCATCAAAATTTAAAATTTCTCTGCTTCAGGGATGCCTGGGTGGCCCTGGTTAAGCGTCTGCCTTCAGATCAGGTCATGATCCCAGGGTCCTGGGATCGAGTCCCGCATCAGGCTCCTTGCTCAGAGGGGAGGCTGCTTCTCCCTCTGCCTGCCACTCCCCCTGCTTGTGCTCCCTCTCTCTCTCTTTGACAAATAAATAAGTGAGATCTTTTAAAAAATAATAATAATAAAAATAAAATTTCTCTGCTTCAAAGAACACCATCAAGAAAGTGATGATACAACCCACAGAATGGGAGAAAATCTTTGCATATCATATGCCTGATAAGAGACTTCTATCTAAAAAATATAAAGAACTATTACAACTCAGTAATAAAAAGACAAACTGGTTCAAAAATGGGTAAAGGATTAAAGAAGATCTACAAGTGGCCAGTAAGTACATGAGAAGATGTACAACATCACTAGTCATTAAGGAAATGAAAATCAAAACCATGCTGAAATACTACTCCAAACCCACCAGGATGACTATAAGCCAAAAGTTAGGTAATAACCATTGTTGGTGAAAATGTAGAGAAATTGGAACCCTCATACACTTAATGGTGAGAATGTAAAATGGTACAGCCATTTTGGAAAACAGTGTGGCAGTTCTTTAAACAGTTACCATATGACCCAGCAATTCTACTCTAGATTTATACCCAAGAGAAATAAAAACTTAAGTCTACACAAGACCATGATTTCGTGAACATTCATAACAGCATTACTGATAATAGCCAAAAGGCAGAAACAACCCAAATGGCCATCAACTGATGAATGGATAAATAAAATGTGGCATGTTTGTATCATGGAATATTTTTGGCAACAAAATGAAAGGAAGTGATTTGGCAATGACTTCTAGGATATGACAACCAAAGCACAGGCATCAAAAGAAAAAATAGATAAATTGGACTTCAACAAAAATAAGAACTTCTGTGCATCCAAGGGTACTATCAAGACAGCAAAAAAGACAGCCTACGGGATGGGATAAAATATTTGTAAATCATATATCCAATAAGAGAATAACATCCAGAATATATCGAGAACTCCTAAAACTCAACCACAAAAAAAGACCCAATTCAAAAATTAGTAAATTACTTGAATAGACATTTTCTCAAAGATCTACGAGTGCCCAGTAAGCACATGAAAAGATGCTCAATATCATTAATCATTAGAGAAATGCAAGACGAAACTCCAGTGAGATACCACTTCACACCTAGTAGGATGGCAATAATAATGAAAATGGGTGTTGATAAGGATACAGAGAAATTGGAACCCTCATGTGTTGCTAGCAGAAATATGAGATGATGCAGCCACTGTGGAAAACAGTTTGGTGGTTTCTCAAAAGGTTAAACATGAAACTACCATATGACCCAGCAATTTCACTCCTAGGGAATTGAAAAGAATTTAAAGAACTAAAAAGTAGAGACTCAAACAGATATTTGCACATCAATGTTCACAGTAGCATTATTCACAAAAGCCAAGAAGTGTAAACAACCCAAGTGTCCATCAAGGAATGAATGGATATACAAAATGTGATATATATATATGATATATATATATATATATCATATATATTTTATATATATTATATGTATATAATATATATGTAACATATGTAATGAAATATTATTCAGTCATAAAAAAGAAGTGAAATTTTGGTATGTGCTATAACTTGGATGGATATTGAAAACATTTTGCTTAGTGAATGAATGGCAAATTCATGGACAGAAAGTAAAATACGGGCTACCAGCGGCTGGAGGGTGAAGGGAAGGAGTACTACTTAATGGATAAAATGTTTTTCTTGGGGATGTTGAAAAAGTTTGGGATATAGATGATGGTGATGATAACACAACATAGTGAATGTACTTAATGCCACTGACACGTAAACTTACAAATGGCTAAAATGATAAATCTTATGTATATTTTACTACAATAAAAAAAGAAATGAAGTATTGATACATGCTCCAAAATGGATGAACCTTGAAAATATTATGCTAAGTGAAAGCAACCAGTCACAACAAGTCACATATGGTATGATTCCATTTATATGAAATTCCGGAATAGGCAAATTCATAGAGACAGAAAGAAGATTAGTCCTTGTGTAAGGCTCAGAGGGAGGGAGAGCTTAGGAGTGTGCAGTTTTTTATAGGGTGATGAAATGTTCCAACAATGATTGTGATGACCCTTACATGACTCTGTAAATATGCTAAAGCCATTGAATTTTACAATGTAAATGAGTAAATTATATGGCATATGAATTATGTCTTAATAAAGCTGTTACAAAACACCAAAACATATTCAAAAATTATTTAAATTATTTAAAAATAAGAAAATAAGACCAAAAAATTAAAAAGAAGAAGAAGAAAGAGAAGAATGCAGAAGAAGTACACAGGAAAATGAAGAAAGAATGAAAAGAAAGAACAGAAGCTCTTTTAATCAGTAAGTAAACACAAAATTATTTGTTTATGATATAACTATTATAGAAGAGTTGACTCTCAGACAAACGTTTTAAACGTTGTTGATTCCAAAATCAACACACCAAAATCAATAGCAGCCTATAGTAGGCTGAATAGTGGCCCCCAGTGATATCAGGTTCTAATCCATGAAACCTGAAAATGTTGCCTTGTTTGGAAAAAGGATCTTTGCAGATGTGAGAAGTTAAGGATTGAGATGAGGAGATCATCCTGAATTATCTGGATGGACCTTAAATGCAATCACATGTTTCATAAGGGGGCAATTTCACACATACACATACGGAGAGAGAGAGAGAGAAAGAGGAGAAGGCAATGTAAAGATAGAGCAGAGAGGGATTTGAAGGTTGACCTTGAAGATTGGATTAATGTGGACTCAAACCAAGGAACACTGCAGCCACCAGAAGCTAGAAGAAGTGAGGAACATGTTCTCCCCTAGAACCTCTGGAGGAAGTATAGCCATGCCAACAGCTTGATTTGGGCCCAGTAATACTGATCTTGCATTTCTGGCCTTGAAACTGTAAGAGAATAAATTTGTTTTGTTTGTTTTGTTTTTTAGATTTTATTTATTTATTTTGAAAGAGAGAGTGGTGTGGGAAGGGGGATGGAGAGAGAAATGCAGGCAGACTCTGCACTGAGCACAGAGCCCAACTCGGGGCTCCATCTCACAACCCCGAGATCAGACTTGAGCCGAAACCAAGAGCTGGACACTTAACCAACTGTGCCACCCAGGTGCCCCTAAATTTCTGTTGTTTTAAGCCATCAAGCTTTTAGAAATGGCAGCCCTGGGGAACTAATGCACAGCCCTATAGCACCCACCAGAAGAAACTAATTAAAAGACATAATGAACAAAAGTTCCCACTCATAATAGCAATAAACACTTTAAGATACTTAGGAACAAATCTAATACTGTTCAGCACTAATCACAGAGTTTCTGGTGAAGCACCAGGTCTTGCTTCCCTAGCAGACTAAAAAGCCCTTTGAGTTTTGAGAACACATTTTTATTTATGAATGATGTATCCCGTGCCTCCTATGAACTGGTTAATCCACCAGGTACTAGAGATTTAAAAATAAATAGACATAAAGCCTGACCTCAAAACAAACAGACAGGTAGTAACACTAGAATGCAACAGGTATTTCAATAGAATTAACAGTTTCATGGGAGTTTGGCAGAAAGAGGAGCCCTACCTTGAAAAATTAAGTTTCACAAAGGAGAAACCTCCTGAACTACCTCTTCAAACTTCAGGCCAAGAAGAGGTGAAGCAAGAACAGTGCAAGTAGAAGGAATAGTGAGTGTAAAGATAATGAAGTATCAGGAAAGAATCTGACATATTTGGGGAACAGGAAAAAGTTCACTCTGTGTCCACTGCGGGCACTATTCTGTATGTATTGCATACTTCTTAGGGAAAAAGCTGGAAAGGTAGGAAGAGGCCAGATCAAAAGGAGAAGGAGGAGAGGAAGAGGAAGAAGGAGAAGGAGGAGAGGTAGAAGGAGAAGAGGAGGAGGAGAGGAAGAAGAAGGAGGAGGAGGAGGAAGAAGAAGGGGGAGGAAGAAGAAGAAGGAGGGGAAGAAGAAAGAAGAAGAAGAAGAAGAAGAAGAAGAAGAAGAAGAAGAAGAAGAAGAAGAAGAAGAAGAAGAAGAAGAAGAAGAAAGGAGAAGAAGAAGAAGGAAGAAGAAGAAGAAGAAGAAGGAGGAGGAGGAAGAGGAGGAGGAGGAGAGGAAGGGGAAGAAGGGGAAGGAGAAGAGGGGGAAGGAGAAGAAGGAAGAAGGAGAAGAAGACAAAGAAGGAGAAGAAGGGGAGAAGGAAGGAGAGGGGAAGGGGAAGGAAGGGGAAGGAAGAGGGAAGGGAGGGGGAAGATGGGGAGGAGGAGGAAAGATGCCTTAAGCCAAACAAAAGGACTCCTTGAAGAAAAGGAAGCTAGAAAAAGTCTTTAGCTATGGAAGAGATTTGATTTTTTTCTAGTTAACTCTGGTGGAGAGTGGGAACAGACTGGTATCAGGGAGGCCAATTAGGAAGCAATGAAGCAATGAAGCAGTCCAGACAAGAGGTGGTGAGAGCTTCAGAAAAGCAGTGGAGGTGGAGGAAAGGTGACAGGTTGGAGAAGTTTTAAGCATTGAGTCCATGGAGACCAACTGGACGTGGAAGTGAAGGGGCAGTTGAAGAATGGCAACTCCATGAGAACAGGGGATGGTTGTCTGTCTGTGCACAGCCATGTCCCTGGCATTAACACCAATTCCTGCCACACAGTAAATACTCAAAAACCAATCGTCTAAGGAATAAATGTAGTACGACTCCCAGTCTGTAAGGTGGAAGATATATTTAATAGTGACATGTATAGGCAAAAACACGGGAGGAGGAATCTATGTATGGGCAAAAGTGCAGTGGTTTATTTGAGTCCTGTTGGTTTATGTGCCTCTAAGTGGGGATTTTGTCTGGAACTCAGGAGTTTGAGACCACTGGAAATAGATGAGATTTCCAGGAAAAAGCATCAGAGCAAGAAGGGCTAAGATCAAGGATAGACCCTCGCCCTTCCTTCCACCCTCATCCCCTCATATACACTGGGTTTTCACCAACTCTCAAGAGGTGGTCAGCAAAGGACACTCAGAAGCAGCTCCAGATGTAGAAGGAGCATGTTTCCCTGATGCCAAGGGATAAGAGTTGAGCAGGAAAGAGTGTTTACCCTCTCATAGGCTGCAAAGAAACCAAGTAAGATGAGAACCACAGGAAAGGCAATTAGGACACTGGATTAGTCTGCTCGGGCTGCCATAACAAAATACCATAGCCTGGGTGACTTAAACAACAGACATTTATTTTTCTCACAGTTCTGGAAACTAGAAGTCTGAGACCAGGGTGCCAACATGGTTGGGTTCTGGTGAGGACTTTCTTGCGGCTTGCAGAGAGCTGCCTTGCCTCTGTGTGCTCACATGGAGGAGAGAGTGGGAGGGAGGAGAGAGAGAGGCTCCATTCTCACAACCTCATCTAAACCTAATTAACCCCCAAAGACTCCATCTCCAAATACCATCACATTAGGGGTTAAGCTTTCAAAATATGAATTTTGATGGGGACACAATTCGTCCATAGTGGAGACTATTAATGACCCTTGAGAGAGCAACTTGAGAGGAGTGGGGAGAGCAGAAGCAGATAGTAATGGTGGAAAGTGAATGGGAGTAACCTTTGATATTTTTAGCTCTTTGTGCCTGGAATATAGTAGGACCTTACTAGATAACATTAAATGAATGTTTGTGGAAGATTCTCAGAACTTTTACCTGTCCCCTTATTCACTTAAAATAGTTACACCCTATCTTGAGTTTCTCCTGCATCCTTCTTCCAAATCCCTCTGGACTCACTTTGCTTCAGATGTCACAATTGTTCTGCTGAAAGCACCTGATGACCACGCCCCAGTGGAGAGCACGAGCCATCTGCATGGAAGGCCACTGAGCATAGCGACACGTGCATCAAACTGGGGAGTGTGCCCAGGGCTATGCAGGGCAACCTCTACCCAGCTCCAGCCAGCTCTTATCATAAAGAATTGTGGGCCCCGCACTGCGGTACATTTGTATTTTCCAAGAGAAGTCATAATCTCAAATTATTACGTGAAACTACCCAAGTTTTCCATTAGCAACTAATTCAAACTAGTTATGGGGGTTCAACAAAGTGCACCTGCTGGGCTCGGAGACACTCAATCCACACGCAACTCTCAGGTCGCCATGCTGGTCCCTGCTGTAGATCTTGTAGGGAGTAAATTAAACGTAAATGACAGAAACTTCTACTACTACATAATAAATCAGAGAGTTCAGAACCTCATCAACTCCTAGGCATGATCTGGGTTGAGAATAAAAATAAGCTTCCCCTAAATTCATGGAAACATAACCCAAATTAGAGTTGCAGAGGACACTCAGAGATGTCAAGTACATTCCTAATGGATCAAGAAGGACAAGCAGGCTGTTGACGATGCAGCCCTTCATGTCTCCATCAGAACAGATGTTGGTTAGAAGAGGCCACAGGGCAGTGATGTCACTCAGATCCAGACTCTCATTAGGGAGCAGGATTGGGGGGTGGTGAGGGGGCGTCAGAGAAAAGAGGACCAGAGTCTGTTCCCTTGACCTCCCAGAGACCTGTTTCCTCCTTTATACAACCAAGGGGCTGAGCCTGGGTCGCTCTCCCCAGTCCCTTCTGCTCTGCTATGTGCACTGAGTGGTGGGCTGAATGCGTTTCTGTTCCCCTGTCGGGACTCAGGTTGTTTTCTGACCTGCAGGAGCAAGCAACACCTCTTCCATTGGATGAAAAGCTGTCGCCACAGGCCACAACCAGTCGGCACTCTGAACCAGTCTTGGGGGGGAATAAGCAGTGTCAGAAATTCATCTTCATAACTAGTAAGTGAAATTTGGCAGAGAAGAAAGACAAGAGACAAGACTAAAGGGAATAATTTCTTTTGTTTTGTTTTGTTTTTCCACTCTGCATCCTTTCCCTTATTAAAATGAGAGAGACAACTTAAGAAAAAGTCTTGCTCTTAGAGGAGTAAATTGCATTCAATTTATTCATTCAACCACTCACTCAACAAATATTTATTGAGTGCCTCTGGGCTCCAGCCCCTGTGCTAGGCTTAGGGATAGATATATATATACTATGAAAGAAAGGCACTGTGAGGAGGCAGACGCCTCCCTAAAAATGCTATTTAAGCTGGAGGGTGGAGGAGGAGCAACGCACAAGAACTGTTCAGGGAAGGGTGTTCGAAGAATAGGAAATAGCAAGTCCAAAGAACGGAGTCAGAGAGAGCGTGGCAAGTCCCAGAAACTGTCAAAGGGCCAGCTGGCCAGAGCCTGGTAACAAAAGAGGGCGAGTAAGTGGATTCCCAGATTCCTGGAGTGGTGGCCACCATTTGGATGGCCGTCATGAGTTTGGATTTTACTCCAAGGGCAATGGAAAGTTGTTTGAAAGGGATACAAGGAGGGGGTTGACATTATCTGATTTCTGCAAAGATCCCTCTGGCTGCCGCATGAAGATTAGATTTGGGGAAGACAGGAGAAACCTGATCATGAGACGGACACAATCATTCAGGCCAGGATGATGGCTATGGAGAGCAGTGAATGGACTGGGATATATTCTAGAAGCAGAAGAGAGAATATGCTGATGGCTTGAATGTAGATGGTGTGGGAATGTGAGGAATCAAGGATGACTCCTAGATATTTACCTGAAACACAGACATTTGTGGGTACTGTATACCACAGTGGGGAAGGCTGGCACAGGAGTGGGTTCAAAGAAGAAAAAATGGTTATTTTAGTAAGTAAGTGACTTTTACTATTTTAGAAGAACCCCTTAAACAATGTCCCAGGTCACAGTGCTGATCATGTCATTGTCCTGCCTCAAACATGTCAATCGTAGTAGTATTATTATTATTGTCATTCCACATAATTTGCAATTCCTTAAATATGCCTTTCTCTCCTCACACCTTTTAGCCTTTGAACATATTGTTTTCTTTCCCTAGAACATCCTCCCCTCTTCGTCCACTTGATGAACTCAACTCAACTCAAAAGAGATACTTCTTCATAGAAGATTTCCTTGATTGCTCCAGGCTGAGTTATGTGTGTTTTCTAACAGGGAGACATAGTACTAATTTAGAGCACAGAACATGGAGTCAGACTGCCTGGGTTCAAATCCTGACTATACCACTCAGCTTCTGGGGGTCCGTCAAGTTCAGGCACTACACCTGGGTTGAGTCTATACCCCCCAAATTGCCTGGGACAGTGCTTGGCACATCATAGGGGCTCAGGAAATCTGGAATGAATGAATGTGTATTGGAATGTTGCCTGGTAAAGATCTCGTGAAGACGCGTAACTGACTTTCTTTATTGTTCTCGTTAGGCTTCAAACCCCCAAACCAAGTTTTCCAATCTCCCTTCCAAACGAGAGGACATTCTCCGGAGACATATATCAAAATGCCCGAAATGAGAAGCAATTGCATTTATTTTCCTGCGGTGCTTTCCCTTCTTTAGAAGAATTTCTCTACCGTGAGCCCGCCATCTACACTCTCAGTAAGCAGGTTATCTGCGTGCCTTCCTGGGCGCCTCGCCCGTGCCTGAGCTGAACGCCCTCCAGTGCTGACAGCTGGGCCCGCCGGCACATGGGTCCTCTCGCTCTGTCCCCAGTTCCCAGCAATGGCGGCACTAGCCTGAGAGTTTGAGCCATAACCACACACCCCGCACGTGTATGTTCTCCAGATTTCTTCTTTATTCAGCCACCCAGCTAGATCTCGTGTTCGTCTGGAGATCTGTGCAGTGTGCTGGGAGGCAGAAGGGAAAGATGGCAAGATTTGAAGGCCGCAAATCTGGGCCCAACTCGTTAGGCGATCTGAGCAACCACTCTGAATCAAGTCTTTTAAATGAGTACAAGGATGGCTCCTGCCCTGCAGGAGTGTTCTGGGTGTGGCAAGCTATTGTTAAGAGCACTCTGGAGACTAAAAATGTCTGTGGAAAACGTCACGATTGAGCATCCTAAAAAAGGAAGAGAGAATAATAGATTTAGTGATGCTCCTAGTTATCCATTCTCTTAATATTGTGAGAAGTGCTTTAAAATTCATGGCCTAGTTTATTAAAATTGATTGTCTGACATAGTATGTGCTCTGCTCGAGGCACATAATAGAGCAAAGCAGGGCTGGATTCACACTCTGGTCTCTGGGCTCTGAGTCTGCTAGTTTTTCCATTCTGCTGGACAGCTGGGGTCCAGGTCAGCTGGGGGCCCGTCTCTCTCTCAAGAGGGTAGGCCAAAGCCTATGGTGAGTTCCCCCACATATTCCTCTACTCTGATTCCCCCAAATTCCTGATTCCCAAATCTTCTTGGTTTCAGGGCTCCTTAAGACCACAAATTCATCTGTGAAGACAGAGGAGGCCCCTCTTTTTTCCTGAAGGCCTTGGCCCCTGGCTGAGTCCAGCTGTTAGCGGCAGAGGGAGACCAGCATCCATTGCTTCAGAACAAGCCTCTCCACCTCTTCACAAGAGCCTCAGCAAGCAATTCACGCACATACCTACAACCTGTTGGGTGCTGTCCCAGGCCCCTTGTGGGTACAGAGTTGACCCAGGTCCAGTCAGTCCCTGACCTTGAGAATGCCTAACTGGGCAGCAGTGGAGTCAGGATTTGAACCCAGACAGGTCAGGAATTTTATACTGAAAAGGTTCTCAGAATTCACGAGGTCCAATATTCTCATTTTACAGATGACAACGCTGCTTCAGAATTTACTAGGTGCCAGGCCATATTCTAAGGATTTTTAAAATGTGAGATAGGTACAAAGGAAAAAATGGAGCCTAAGAACTTTTAAGAAACTTACCTAAGATCACATGGCAAGGAATAAATGGCAGAGCTTCGGGCTTCCACATCCACACCCTCAACCTGTCTTACTGAGTGAGGAGTAGCATGGGGACCTCAGGCCCCTCTGCCAGGTTACCAGCCCTTCCCCACACACCCGTCAGGTGTCCTGTCCCCCACTTCCGGCAGGCCCGACAAGGCCCAGTTTTGAGCCAGAGGGCAGAGACGCTGTCAGTGACAACCCAGAGAATGAACAAGAGAGGGGTTTGTCCTCTGCTGTTGTTCCTCTAGCCTTTAGTCAGCCAGAGAGAGTGGTTTCCCAGAATCTCCCAAGTCACACAGAAAAGCCCCAGCAACACAACGGGCACTGAGAAAACAGCCCCGCATCCTTCCAGCTGAGCCCTCTCCACTGTTCTCTCTCAAATCCTGCACCCTCCTTTGCCCTTTACCTGACTTTGAGAGAACAAGTCCTCAGCCTCCAATTTGAGCTGCCATTTGAGTGGAGAAACTTCAACAGATGGGTCGAGACAGATCTGCGGATTGGATCCAGGGGGCGGCTCATAAAATGTGGTGTCAGAGCCCCTTCGAGAGGGCTCCCAGGCAAAGCACTCCAGCTGGCCCTGGGTAAGGTAGGCCCATGGAATCTGGATGGAGGCCTCTAGCCTGCCAGGCCTGAGTCTGCTGCAAAGACACTCTCGTCTCCGCATCAGAACATTTTTGCAGCTACTTCCTACTGCAGGAGAACAGACTCCAGTCTTTTCTGTGCTGGGGTTTCCAGCTCCCATCTGTGTCAGCATGAGCCCCTTTCATACCCTTGAAATACCAGGGATCTGGTCTGAAAAAACCCCGACCCTGCTGCTGGTTTAGGGCCTCACAGTTGCTTTCAGGCCATCATCTGCTCCGCATTTATTGAGCATCTACTATGTGCCAGGCATTAGGCTCCATGCCAGAGATCAAGTGATGAAGAAAGCAAATATGGTCCCTGCCCTTAAGGAAAGAATGGTCCAGTGGGGATACAGGCCATCATGACCAGGACCATGAAGTACAGGACTAGGGAACTTAGCCCAGTGTGGGTGGTCAGGGAAGGCTTTCTGGAGGAAGAGATATGTAATCTGAGGTCTGAAGAATTAGTGGAGTTTAACCAAGCAGAAGTCAAAGGAAGGAGGACTGGGTGGGAAAGTGTTCTAGGTAGAAAGGAACGTGTGCAGAAGCCTTGGTGAGAAGAAACCCTTGACTTTCAAGGAATGAATGTTGTGAAGAACGTGAGGGGCGGGTTGGCAATGGACTGTGGAGAAAGGCTGGAGAGATTACAAAGGCCCAAGTTGGATTTATGAAGAAAATAGAGGCTGTTACTGGGTTTTATGTAAGCAAGAGTGTGTCTGGCTGACCCCTCATCGTACCACAGGCTGTATTCAAGTCGGTAAGTGACCTGGCCCTCAGCTCATATGTTACCTTCTCAGAAAGGCCTCCCTGAGCACCTTAGCTTTCACGCAGAGAAGGCACAGAGCTCAATTTGAATGAAAGTTGGAAATTTTGATTGACATAGGCCGTGACTAATAAGTGATGGGATCCGGCTCGGGATTGGGGGGGTGGGGCTGGGGTGGGAATTCAACAGGTCTCAGTCATAGCTCTTGGAAAAACTAAAGCCCTCCAACTTATAATCAACAGGTTGAAGCTCTTCACTCAAAACAGTTCCACAAGGTCAGGGACCATCTGGTCACTTGCAGTAGCGAACACCAGAGGGAACCAAAGCTAGGCGTTTGAGGAAGAAGTGTGAGGAGACCATGGGCGTTTCACAGAAAAGGGTAAACAAGAACTTTCATTTTCTCTTGGCCTCAGAGCAGGTATGAACAGCAACACCAACACATTGAGGCCTTTCACCAGAAACAGCATTACTACGGCAAATAACCCGGATAGAGCCTCATTACTCAAGCTAATGGTTTAAAAACCCCACACGGCTTAGCAGTAAGCATGAGGGAAGTGACAGAAGGAAAGACCTGTGAGCTCCCCCCAGGTGGGGGCGGGGCTCAGGAAGCCTAGCCCCGCCCTCAGGACTAGCAGGACTGGGCACCCCTTTCGGAAACCAAAACAAAGAAGAGGTTCCAGCATGGAGTTGGTTAGAAAAAAGAGGGAAACAAAAAATCCCACAACTGTAAACGGTGGCTCCCTGAGCACAGCCAGCGTGAGTGGAATTTCCTTTTGCTGTTTAGGAACGAGCGTTTCATGAGGCCGATCTCCAGACAAGACAGAAAGCAATGATTCATTACCTCAGCCTTCTGTTTCTGCCTGCACTCAGCTCAGGAAGACATGAGGCCCTAGTGCTCCAAGTTCCCATTCGTCTTTACTCTTGAAAGGTCACTTTGAAAAGACTGATGAAAACTTGACAAATGTAAATATTAGCCGTGTCTTGAATGACGAGCATTTCTCAAGCAAGAAACTAGCAGTTATTTTACGGAGGGGTCTAAAATAAAAATCACCCCGTGGAAGCACGTCTTGCCCTAACACTACAGCTCAAGTACCCGGAGTTTGCAGTCCCTCAGGTTCTGGGTTCTGAGAAGAGAGGATTTCTTGATGTAGGTGAGACCCACATGGACAGGCATGGACCAGCTTTGACGAATTCTGGCTTCTCAAAATAAATCCGTAAACGAAGGGACTCTTTCAGTGATCACTGAAAATGATAAATGGGCTGGGAAATTGATAGTTACGTGAGAAGACACCAGAAATGGTTTGAAGAACTAAGTTGAAGAAGAAAACCCTGGGGAAGCTGAGGGAACCTTGGGGAGAAGAGCAGTTGGTAACAGTCATCAGATATTTAAAAAAAAAAACAAAAAAGAAGTTATGTAAAAGATGGTGAGCCAGATCTTTTCAAATCCACAGGGGGTCGGGGCTCCTGGGTGGCTCAGATGGTTAAGCATCTGCCTTCGGCTCAAGTCGTGATCCCAGGGTCTTGGGATCAAGACCCACGTCCGGCTCCTGGCTCAGCAGGGAGCCTGCTTCTCCCTCTGCTTCTCCCCCTGCTCGTGCTCTCTCTCTCTCTCTCTCTGTATCTCTGTGTCTCGAATGAATAAATAAAATCTTTAAATAAATAAATAAATAAATAAATAAAAAATAAAAAAAATCCACAGGGGGAAATGAGAAAGTACACTTAACTAGCCACCTAGTCCTCTAGCCCATTTTTGCACACTCCTTCCTCCAACTACTAAGCTCTGATCCAAAAGCTACTTACAGAACCTGGAAGTTTGTGTTTCGAGACCATATATGCTCTTAATTCATTCTATGGCTTTATCTTCATAGCCATCACTTTTTAAAATGACTGCCAAACAGCTATTGACCACGCTTTAACAGAATATGAGATCATTGGTAAAATATAAGATTTTGAATAAGTAGACACATTACCTTAGCCATCACTTCTGTCCTTCAAAATCCCCTCGCTACCCATGGCCAAGGTCACTGGCACCTTATAAAAATGATAAACAGGCTTCAAAGATTTCAAGAACTCTCTGGGCTTCTCTCACACCGCATTTGGCGTCAAGCCCTCTCCCTCTGGTGTGGCTCCCTAAGATGCCATTCTGTTGTCCCAAACCTGGAGTCTCCACAGAGCCTCTGGATGGATAATTCAGTTGTCCTGAAACTTTGGGTTTTTGGTTTTTTTTCAGCCCCAGTTCATTGGTCGTCTCATCCTCAGTTTCATATCTTGCAGCTTATCCGAAAATCCCACCCAACATTACCAAGCAGCTCTTATTCCACAATTCAGCTCCCTGAAGAAGGCTTCTATTCTCTGGGAGGAGAAGCTCACAAGTAATACCGGCAGGAATGCTAACATAAGATCAGGAAGACCTAGCCAACATTGTACAAATGGTGCTCTTTGGAACAAGTCGAGTTAGTGGATTACACCAACACCAGGATTCCATGATCAGATAAGAAGGGAAAATATTAGGTTTATCACTCTACCCCAGTGACACACAATAGATACACAGTAAGTACTATTAATTGAATACATGGATTAAATACATATCTGCAAGACTTCTCAAAAACTTTAAAGTTCTGGTATGCATTATAAATCTCCAAGAGGGTGACGATTTGCTCAAAACTTGCTCAAGGGATCCCTCTCTTATTTTTCACTGAACATCAACTAACATTTCATGGAACACTATTATATTGAAGAACTCAGTTTGGAAAATGCTGACCTAGTTCCTTTTTTCCCTCCAATGTGATTTCTCTGCTATATTTTAGCCAGTCATATCTTTGACTCAAAACTACCTAAAAATAAATAACTATTTTTGTAATGCATATTTTTCTCCAAACCACAAGAGTTTCCTACCTGTGCAGTCAGTTTTTCAGGGAGTCCCGCAAAAAAGCACCACAGGAGAGAATTACTGGCCTTTTATAAGATCCATAGGCATTAAAGAACTTGACCGATTGTTTGGGTCCCAAATAGTAGAGGCTATTTGGTGATTTATTGTTATTTTCTGCCCAAAATACCTGATTCAAATAAATTAGGCACCCACAGTTTTTAATGTCAGTATGGTTTTTATGCAGTAGCTTTCCTTTGAGGGGCATGTATGTATCCTAGAAGCTTAAGTGCCAATTCACAATTCAGTTTCCCGTGCTTCCCTAGAGACACCTGCTTCCCTTGCCTTCTGTGGATGCCAAGAAAATGCCTGAGCCAAGAGATGTAAAGGAATCCACAACTTTTCATGCATCTGTGCCTTATATGCATTTACAGTTAATTATAATAATATTGTATCTATCCAGAAATCGCTGTCAGAAGCAGGTAAGAAATACGAAGTTGAAACGGTCCGAGTGGCCAAAAGAGACATTTATTTCATGGTTTACGGCCAGAAGTGTATACACCTTCTTCATTGCAGTGACCCTCATACTTTCACTCAGAGCCAACTTATTTTTTATCTCGTACATAATTGCAACAAGTGTAAGGACTTGTTTCAAAGTTTAAGGACAAGTTTAAAATTCTAAGAATTTTTTTTAAAACAACAGTCTGCTGGGCATGACGGGCAAATGGCGCCACAGCAATGATCTGCTCCTTGACCCAGCATCCCTTTGGTTTTGAGAGCCGTGGGCTTTATGTCTTTATACCTGTAAGGCTGGCTGGTCTCTCAACTGTGGAAGCAATCCCCCTTGGGAAGGACAGGCAGGAGAAGGAGCTCAGGACCAGTTCCTTGGTGGCTCAGCATCACGCTGGTTTCAGAGTCCTGTTTGGATGGTAGTACCCCACTTGTCCATCACTGAGTTCTGTCATGTTCCAAAGACATATCCCCACCTTATACCAATCTGGTCCCTTTTGAAGTTTGCTTTGGGTCAGTCCACTCTCATTTGAAAGTTGATTTTTTTTCCGTTTAGGTATGATGATTCCACTTTTCAACACCAAAAAGTAGGACATAAAGTATGATGACAAATAATTTTCCGACTTGTGTATCCTATTTAGTGACACATTTAACAAATTATCATTAAAGCCAAATCCATATAAAATGATAAATTCAGCTATATATATTTACTATATATATCATTAGCTATACAATTTTTAAACATTAGAAGTTGGAATTTGCCCTTTAAAATCTGGCTTATGTGGCCACCTTTGTTCCATGTACCTATAGAAGGACATATTTGTTTCTTGAATTAACTTTACTTCTCTCTGCTGTGGGGATATTTTTGCATATAAAAACATGTCCAAGCATTTTAGTTTCTATGGCACTAGGAAAAAATGAAGCCCATTTTCTTTACGGAAAAAAAAAGTAGCCAATTTCTATGCATGTAGGCATATGTGTCTCCCTCTGGGGAGAGGAACGCTGGCTTCCTGGCCAAGTCAAACAGGCTGGTTCAGCGCCGAGGCCTTTTATAGCCTGAAGATCTGGGCTGCATTTCCCTCATCTGTAAAAATAAAGCACAAAACAGGGCTACTGTCAAGTTTCAAATGAGATAATATGCGTGCTAGTGCTTTGAGAAGGGCTATAAAAATACAAGCCATATAATTACCAGCGGAGTGGGGATTCCAGCAGGCACCATGGTAAATGTGGTCACAGATCAGGGGTAAAGACTCCCAGGACACCCTGCAAGGCCAGGCCCCGCTAGTTCTTAAAGCTGCAGAGAGGTCCCCACCCCCACCCTGGCAGTATGAGACAGAGACTCAACTTATCCTTTTCTGCTTCTTGTGGCCCTAGAACTCTGCTCCCCCAACCACTCCCTGAGGACAAAGTAAAGTAAAACAGACAGCAGTAGAAGAAAGCAATGTGTACTCATTCTTATGAGCCTTGCCACGTTAATACTGATCCTTTCCTGGGATAATCGATTTATACCTATAAGTCTGGCTGACCTCTCAACTCTGGAAACAATCCACCTTGGGAAGGACGGGGCAGGATTAGGAGCTTTTATATTGCGCTATACATTGCTCCTATTTTAAATTTTTATATACATAAGACATATATATGATATATGATATATATATAGAGAGAGAGAGAGATGTAGCTGTAGATACATAAAACCAGGCGTTTTATATTGGTGTGAAGCCAGTCCTTTCACTGGAATCATCCATACCTTGTGCTTCTACAGGTCCTTTGAATTCTCTCTATTGATGAGCCAATCAACTATGGAAAGAGCCCAGATGTCCATCAACAGATGAATGGATAAAGAAGATGTGGTGTATATATGTATACACACACACACACACACACACACACACACACACACAATGGAATATTATGCAGTCATCAAAAATAAAATCGTGCCATTTGCAATGACATGGATAGAACTAGAGGGTATTATGCTAAGTGAAATAAGTCAATCAGAGAAAGACAATTATCATATGGTCTCACTGATATGTAGAATTTAAGAAACAAAACAGAGGATCATAGGGGAAGAGAGGAAAAAATAAAACAAGACAAAACCAGAGGGGGAGACAAACCATAAGAGACTCTTGGTCATAGGAAACATACTGAAAGTTGCTGGAGGGGAAGGGGGTAGAGGGATGGGGTAACTGGGTGATGGACAGTAAGGAGAGCATGTGATGTAATGATCACTGGGTATTATATAAGACTGATGAATCACAGGCCTGTACCTCTGAGACCAATAATACATTATATGTTAATTAATTGAATTAAATTTTTAAAAAACGTTTAAAAAACAAAACAAAGTACCTAACTAACTAGTTCTCTACCAGGACAGTGTACACAGAAATGAAATAGTCTGCCTATGGCGACTTTGGCAGCAATAATGCATCTTAGGTCAAGACTAACTTTCTTAGTGTTTCCCTGTGTACAAAACTTACCCCAAATGATAAGCTCTCTCTCTAGACTATGTGTCTGCCCCCCCACCCAAGTTTGTATACTCCATGCTTGTGTACGTGTTCTTCAATCACGTCTTCGTTCATTCAACAAACATGTATCAATCTCCTTCTATTTCTAGTCAGATTTGCCTAAAATATCTTTCTTTTAAAAGAGTTTTTTTTATTTATTCATTTGAGAGAGAAAGAGAGACAGAGATAGAGAGAGACAGAGAGAGGACAAGCAGGGGGAGAGGCAGAAGCAGACTCCCCGCTGAGCTGGGAGCCCAACACAGGGCTCAATTCCAGGACCCGGAGATCATGATCTGAGCTGAAGGCAGACGCATAACCGACTGAGCCACCCAGGTGCCCCATAAAATATCCTTTTTTAAAAAACACATAAACCCTCTGCCTCCTCCTCTCTTTCAGAGCCAGCCCACATATCACGTCCTTAGGGCTACCTTATTTGTGAATAATTGCTCATTGAATTTATCATACAATATTTTACCTCCTCACACACCTACATCCCTTACCAGTTTATGAGTACCCTCAAGGCAGGACTCAGTCTTGACTCTATTTTATTCCTAGTTCCAAATGCTGGCACATAGTAGACAGTCAAGAAATGTTTGTTAATTTGAATTCTATGAGACGGAGCCTGGGTCAGAGTAAGATGAGTAAGACAAGGGCCTTGCCTCAAGGAGCTCACAGCTATCACCTTCCAGTTAGCCTTGCCTACAGCTGGGAAGTTTTCACTCCCCTTTCTTCTTCCCCTTGTTCTTTCCAGCCCTGGATTATTAGGCAAAATAAGCACTACTTAATTGACCAAGGGAAAGGGGCACCTTGGAGTTTTCCTCCTGGTGCTGATGCCCTTAACTCTTTCACTGCCATTCTTGACTTGAGTGGAATATCTTAATAATTGTCTTTATCTGCCTACGTTCACCTTGAACCAGCATCATTAAAAAGGCATTTTCTGGGACGTCTAGGTGGCTCAGTCAGTTAAGTATCTGCCTTTGGCTCAAGTCATGATCCCAGATCCTGGGATCAAGCTCCGCATGGGCTCCCTGCTCAGCCGGGAGTCTGCTTCTCCCTCTGTCCCTCCCCCCATGCTCTCTCTCATTAATAAATAAATACAATCTTTTTTTTTTTTTTAAGCATTTTCTTTGGCACGGTGACTCAACTCAAAGTTTGGTTTGAAGGTGTTGTCAGATATCTCCTTTTTTTTTCCATCTCTCATGGCATGAGTGTTTCACTTCCAACCAGTGATTTGTGTAACAGACCCTTTATTTGAAGCGATGGAAGGGCCAAGAGGGTACCATTGTTGACTATGTTTAGGGTATCAATTGACCTTAATCTAGCCCTGGTCCATTCATTATTTGTTAGTAACTCTAGTGAAAGGCTTGTTGCAGGAAAATGAAACACCTGGATAAAAGGAGGCATCTTGGTCATTGAGTACAATCTGACCCCCACCCAACTGCTCCGTCTATTTGCTTACATGTACCCACCCCTGTGCTCTATTCCATTTCCACTTTGACATCCACTTTCTCCCAAGACAACTCCCCCCACCATAATATAGACTTCCTCACCGTCCTGTTCACTTATCTGGAGTTCACTCCTAGGAGAACCCAGCTCCAGTCCCACCTCCGGTTTGCACAATGTCTAGAAGTCACAGCACATTGCACCAAGTCATAGACATGGAGTGCCACTATCCAACAGCCCATGAGTTCTCTTGGGTTATTTTTAAATGTGAACATATACACATATTTTAACCCTCAATTAGATGGCAAGTTTCTGGAAAACTAAGTCAGTGTTTTTTGGTATAGGGGAATGTGAGCAGTAGGTGTACGATAAATGTTTTATATTAAATGCTCTCCAGATTTCAGTTATTCATGGGGCCCCATCTTTCCCCATTCTCCCCCTCCCCAAGCACAAATCAGTATTGTCACTCTTTAGTCCAACTTCAGGCAGATTTAAGAGTCTTCTCTCACTATCTCTCACTCAGGGGCAAGTCTCCTGCATAGAGGACATCCCCATGAAAATTCAAATCAAGATATTTATGGGAAGTTTGAGCCTGGCGCCCTCACTTACGTATCCTCCTGAAGAGCAGGGACGTTCCACTTCCTTGTTATTGTAAAAGTTTTCTTCTGTCTTTCAACAAGTGAAGATCACCTGGGGAGGAAACAAGTAGTCCCTAAACAAGGAAGTCTCAAAATGTCAAGTATCTATAGTCAGCAAAACTGTCTCCAGGAGCCCTAGGCAGGGACTGCTGACATGAGAGGGTGGGCGAGGTGATGAGCTTACAGTGGTGTGGGGTGGTGACACCAGTGACCTCAGCTGCCACTGCACATCTGCACTCTGCAAAGTAAGTTAGTCACCCTGTCGTTCACTCCTCACCACTCTCCGATGAGAGCAGAACCTGTATTACCCCCATTTAACAGACGAGCAAACGGAGGCTCAATCGGTTTAATAGCAGGCCTGACTTCCAAGCATAAACACAACCACTACAACACATTGAGAAGTTTTTTCTAACAACTCCTGAGGCTCAAGCCCAAGAAATGAAGTGGTGTTAAACACGAGCGGAGTATTCGTTATGAGCACAAACTGATTCTGAAGTTGATTTTTCTAAAATGGCTCCAAATGCAATTTGAAGTAATTTCCAAGTGTCTAGGTTTATTGTGTCAAGGAAGCTCTGAGGATTATAGAATAAAGTTGCTACAAGATGCAGCAAGACCAACTGCTCTGGGTAATCTTGTAAGCTTCAACAACCATGGGCAGAAAAATAAATTCACCCAATTGTGCAGAGCAGAATGGTGCTCCAGGTGAGCCATCTTGATCCAGCCAGTGATCCCACCTTGACCTTGGGCTCTAATTGCCTTTATTGTGGACACGATACAAAGATAGCATTTAATTTATGAGTCACTCAGCTCTATGAGGGTATGGTTGGCAATTCAAAACTTTTCATTCAGTGTTCTAGAGCTGTGTTTTTAAAACTCATTAGTTACATGTTAAATCAATTTAGTGGGTAGTAACCATCAAGAGAGAAAGGGAAGGAGAGAGGGAGAAGAAAAAGAGAAAATAAAGTGCGTTCCACACATTATGAGCAATATTGTTTTGTGAAACAATTTTCAGCTGGAAGTCATTTTTTAAATATAGATGTTTACCTGGAATATGATGTAAAAATCACAGCCTGAAAACACTTGAAAAACACTGGCCTTGGGATGCCCAGGTGGCTCAGGCCGTTTGGGCCTCTGACTCTTGATTTTGGCTCAGGTCATCATCTCAGGGTCGTGAGATCGAGCCCTGCATCGGGCTCTGCACTCAGCATGGAGTCTGCTCAGGATTATCTCTCTCCTTCTCCCTCTGTCCCTCCCCACTCTGTGCTCTCTTTCTCTCTCTCTAAAACAAATAAAAATCTTAAAAAAAAAAAAAAAAGAAAGAAAAACACTGGCCTTGATTTTTGAAGTAAAGTTTCTTCAAAATACAGGCTATTGGGCACCTGGGTGGCTCAGTTGGTTAAGCGTCTGCCTTCGGCTCAGGTCATGATCCCAGGGTGTTGGGATCAAGCCCCACATCAGGCTCCCTGCTCCACGGGGAGTCTGCGTCTCTCTCTACCCTTTCCCCTGCTCATGCTCTCTCTCTATCTCACTCTCTCTCTCAAATAAATAAATAAAAATCTTAAAAAAAATACAGGTTATTGAGTTTCCACTATTACTGAGCTAAACGGAAACACTTCTAAGGTTGTCTTTCTTACCAACCTTGCTGAGCCTACTGAAGAAGTTATGCCTACTGTGTGGCCTTGGGTTAATCCCTGAACTGGAGGAAACCCAGCTACAGCAGCTCCTGCTCACAGCCCCCAGCACGAACCATGTGTGGAGCCTACACCTGCTGCAGAAATCCTCTAGAAGGCACCATGGAGAACAGGGAGTCACTCTGAGACCGAGGAGAGAGCCCTGAGGGGTGTTCGGGTCCAGACGGTTAGCTAGCTACTCGACACTAAAGTTAGCTTTCATTCCTGTCACCGTTATTAGCCAACCCTTCGTCTGACCTTTCCCACTGATGTGGCTTGGCAGAAAATGGGGCTACACAGCATTGTGGAAAATCCTTCAGCATCAATCACATTTTTCCAGAGAATTCACATATCCGCCAGCCCAACTCTGAGGGGCTCATTCAGGTCCAGGAAATGTGCTAATGAGTCAGGCCCTGTTAGCATAATTTCATTATTAAAAAAGGTTCCTATCCTATGAGGAACTATACATCTGCACTCTGTCTCTCTCAGCCTATTCTAATTTTAGGATGTGGGGTTCCATGGTGCAAAGCACACTTCTCTATAAAGCCACAGGAATCCCTTCTGAAATTACAGCTGGGTAATACTTTTTTGTTTCTATTCCATTATCACATCAATTCACTGACAACATGTACCAAAACATCTAGGAAATTTTCAAGCTTTGTACAACAGTTAAAGAGATTTATGCAGAGCAATACTGTCACGACTCATGGTTTCCAATAAAAGGGGAAAAAAACAGACTCCTTATTTCTTACGAATAATCTATCCATTGAAAGGTCATCCACTTGTTTTGTAAAGATCTCCAATGCTCACATGGTCTATAAGCTCTTGGGAAAGTGGGGTGTGTCCTCATGTGAAAAGAAAGAGAAAGCATTAGGGACCTCATGTTTTTAAGATTTTAATTTCAATGCTACGTATTAGAATGGAAAAGTAGCAAAAGAGCCACAACAACATTAATAGCTGCGGTTTATTCCATATTTACCATGTGCCAATTGCTTTATACGCAGTGTCTTATTTAATTCTCCAAACGATCTTAAAAGCAGAGCTGACATTCAGCCAGGATGCAGTGGTAGACTGTGGAGTAACTGAAATGTTTCTTCACCAGTTAGTATATATTCACTGCCCTGAGACCACTGAGTGACAGTGCCCTCCCTCTCCATGCACACAACACCTTGTTCACCCTTTCCTCTTCCCTGGGGACATCCAGGACTATTCCAGGACTAAAGCATAGATACCAGAGACTGTTGTGATTGGTCAGTGTCCATGCTGTACCCATGGTTAAATATTTCCAATGTCACCCCTGACTTAGGAGGTAGACATGATTATCCTCATTTGCAGATGAAGAACCAGAAGCTTTAAAGAGTATGGCACACTCTCTTCTCCAAAGTTGACTACAACAAAATTTCCAGTCATGCATGCCTTCAAGAACCTTGTCACCGGGCCTCTGTTTCTCCTCCCCTAGAGATTGGGTTAGTGATCTCAATGAACAGAATGTGGCCGAAATGATGCTGTGTGACTTCTGGGGCTAGGTTAGCAAAGGCAATTCATTTTCTACTTGGCTCTCTCATGGGACACTCACTGTTGAAATACAACGACCACGTAGAAAAAGCCCAAGCCACACGAAGAGGCCATGTGTAGGTGCTCTGGCTGAGGTCCCAGCTGAGGTCCCAGCTGACTCCCAGCATCAACAACCAGACATGTGAGTGAATGAGCCTCCAGATGACATGGGGGGGCAGCCCCCACCTGTCAAATTACTCCTCAGACTTTGAGTCTTCCAGCGAAGGCCCCAGATAGCAGAGAACGGAGACAAACTGCCCTGAGATACCCTATCGAAATTTCTCACCTTAAAATTTATGAGTATGCAAAATGGGGGGAATTTGTTACATGGCAATACATAATCATAGGAAGGTTAAACAATTTGTCCAAGGTCACACACCTAGTAAGTGGTGAAGCCAGAATCACCTGACTCTGAAAGCTAGCATTCTTAACCACCAGGTGACACTGCTCCTGAGGCAACATGGTAGCCAGAAGATACCAGCTGGACCACCTTGCAGCTGGGTGTGTGGAGTTGATGGATGGGCCAGGGTTGCCATCACTCTCCATGGTGCTAACCCACACACCTTTTATCCTGCGGCTCTCTTATGTATGGTTTCCATTTCCAATTATCATCTCCTGATCCAAGATATCTGCTCCAATTCTAGCCATCACATCTGGATTCCAGTCATTAAGAAGACAGAAAGAAGAGAAAAGCATGCAACCCTCCTCTCAAGAAAATTTTCTGGAAAGCGCCAACACTATTTCTACTTAACATACCACAGTCCAGAACTCAGTCACATGGTGCACCTTGCTGCAAGTGATGTTGGGTGGCCTAGTGTCCTGCTAAAACCTAGAAGCATGTTTCTGTAGGTTCTAGAGTGTAAAAGAAGAAGAGATCTGATATCAAGACACCTGGCAATCTCTGCCATAGAAAAGAAAGGGGATTGGGTAGAAATCAATGATTTCCAATTTGAGCCATGTTAATTCTTCACTTGCTCTACTTTCCCCCAACCTTTTGTTTCTTTAAAAAATACTTATAATCTATTATTAAATATTTTCTAGAGGATTTGAACTGATTTTGCTGTGAAAGTTTTGAATGCCCAGAGACAAAGGAATCCCTTGGCATGTTGCAAGGGGAAATTTGCCCTAAAGGTAATCTGGGTTCACTCTACTGTGGCCCATCAACCCCCAAAGGAATAGAAATGCTGAACAGACCAAGAACCTAAAAAATATATTGTCATGTTCAGCCACACAGGATTAGCTGATGGTTTTGGCTTGGTTGAGAAATAAAAGTTACAACGAACTTTGCAGGAGCCCATTTCTAAGTTGCAAAGTGTATTTTTTCCCCTCTTAAGTGTACATCGAGAAAGTATTTCAGATGACGCTTTCTCAGATGACTACAATGCCAAAAGTGATTTCACTTATCCCTCCCTAAAATTTGAATGTCTACTCTCTTTTCCATTTCTAAGATTCTTCCCAACATGGAAACCATTTAGGTGGGTGGAGGCGGAAAGCAGCCTTGGACTAAACAAACACATCACTTGAACTTCTCATCACAAGCCACTAAGATACACATTTTTCAGTGCTTGATGATTCAATCACAAATAATCCTTTAAAGAAGGGACCTGAAATGCCATGGCCAATGCAAGCAAGTTTAAAGAAAGGAAAATGATATTATCCCCAATAGACAAATCTGTCTTTACAACATTTTGATAAAAATTTGCCACCATGTAAGTAAATAAAACAGAAAGTCCAGGATGGCTTAGCAATAGGGAGAAAAGACTAATATAAAATGTTCCATTGGCACAAAAATACAAAATCTGCTTTCTGAATTGGAGTCTATTTGATCTTAATTAGAGATGTCTTCAACTTGTTTCTGCGAGAAACGGGACTAGAGTTTGGATGGAATGTTTTACCCAGGCTTCCAGGGGAGCTTGGGAAAGAGTGTGTAACAAGAAGGCCTAACCCTAAGAATTCCTCCCTGGAATCTAAAATCCTGATCCTGAAGTAAAACTGGGTAGGAACTCTGTGACCTGCACTTTCTGATGAGAAAGGGGGCGGGGGTCTGTGTTCTGCCCACAGGGGAAGAGGGAAAGCTTGAGTGAAGATAAATTTTGCTATGGATGCTTCCCTCCACCACACAGAAAGCCAGCCAGAACAGAAAAGGAGCAAAAGTCTGCACAGCATTTTGTGAAAGACAAACAGCTTTCACCCTTAGACCTCTATAAGGCTCTTTGCAGCTTGGAGGGAAAGCATATCATCCATACAATTCTGACCATGGAAACCAAGGTTCGGATCACTCATGATTTTCTAGGAATCACCAGCTGGTGAGTGGAAGAGTTCGTACTCCAGCCAGGTCATCAATACCAAAGAGATTATTCTTTCTATGACTTCACATTTCTCTCTCTCTTCACTTTTCCAGGTGTCCACTGTGTAAGGACACACCACATAGGCATTGGTTTTTAAAATATGTCCACAAATTCTTCAAAACTCCTCCTTAAAAATAGAGCCTACCAATTCTTCTTCCTTTTAGCATGAACTGGACTTAGTGACTCACTCCTAACAAACAGAATATGGAGAAAAGACCACGTAATGACCAGGTCATAGAGGGCTGCTGCTGTGTCTGTTGGTTCGCTCATCTGGGGGAAGCCAACACACAAGTTGTGAGGGCAATCAAGCAGCCTTATGGAGAGAATTAAGGCCCCCTTTCAACAGCCAGCAATGAACCGAAGGCTCCTGCCAACAGCCTTGTGAGTGAGCCATCTTGGCAGGGGGCTCGCCCAGTCAGGGGTTCAGGTGACGGTAGCCTCAACTAACATCTTGACTGTGGCCTCATGAGAGGCTCTGAGCCAGAACTGCCCAAAACCCACTCTCAAATGCCTGACACATAGAGACTGTGAGATAACAAATATTTATTGTTCCAAACCACTAAGTTTTGGGGCTAATTTGGTACACAGAAGTAGAAAACTAATAGGGGTGCCTCGGTGGCTGAGTCCGTTGAGCCTCCGACTCTTGATTTCATCTCAGGTCATGATCTCATGTGGAGATCCGTGTCAGGCTCTGAGCTGGGTGCCTGCTTTGGATTCTCTCTCTCCTTCTCCCTCTGCCCTTCCCCCTCTGCTCATGCTGTCTCTCTCTCAATAAATAAATAAATAAATAAATAAGTTAATTAATTAATTTTTAAAAAAGAAATAGATAACTAATAAACTAGAGAGCTCTTCATTCTGTTCCTTGTCTCCCAAAAGTGTATTCTTTTCACCATACCATGTGTTTTTGTTTTTGTTTTGTTTTTATCTCTCTCTACTTTTCAAAGAGTCCAGATTGTTTAAGTACAAACAACCCAGGGGACCCCTCATGCTATTCTTTGGCTCCCAAGCCCTAGCTTTTGGGCACATTTTCCCAAATTCATGATATCCTTTAGCTATTCTGTTCATCTAATTTGAGTCAGCATGTTAGTGTTTAATAATCTGTATCATCCCCTCCAGATACTATGTTTATTTTAACAGGGAACTTCAACATCTGAACCTAAAGGGCAGTTGCAACATCAGGTAGAGTGGGAGGGGGATTTCTGGCCCTTGAACTGCACTCATAGTATTCCGCTGTATTCTCTCTTTGTGGACACCCTACAGGCTATGCTATGCGATTACCCAACATATCCAGGGACACAAATCCTGGATTTGAAAAAGTCCAACAAAGGAAGTAATTGAAAAATGAAAAGTAGAAGGTTGAATCCGAAAAGGCCATATACTGTATGGTTCCAACTCTATGACATTCTGGAAAGGGCAAAACTATGGATACAGTAAAGATCCATGGTTGCCAGGGGTTGGAGTGAGGGAGAGATGAATAGGCAGAGCATAGAGGATTTTTAGGGCAGTGAAACTACTCAGTACGGCACTGTAATGACAGATACATGTTCTTATGCATTTGTCCAAACCCACTGAATGTACAACACCAAGTGTGAATCTTAATGTAAACTATGGACTCTGGGTGATAATGATGTGTTGTTGTAGGTTCACTGATTTTAACAAATGTACCACTCTGGTGGGGGACGTTGATAGTGGAGGGAAAAGGACATGTGTGGGGAAAAGGGGCATAGGGGAACTCGTACTTTCTACTCAATTTTGCTATGACTCGAACTGTTCTTTTAAAAAGTCTATAAAAACCTAAAAAATAAAATTTTATTGTTTTTACTGTTAGTCTGGGGGTGCCTGGGTAGCGTAGTCAGTTAAGCATCTGACTCTTGGTTTCGGCTCAGGTCGTGATCTCAAGGGTCATGGGATCAAGCCCGGCATCGGGCTCCACGCTCAGCAGGGAGGCTGCTTGAGAGTCTCTCTCCCTCTCCCTCTGCCCCTCCTGCTCGTGCTTTCTCTCTTTCTCTAAAATGAAATAAATAAATCTTTTTTCTTAAAAAAATGTAGGTTAGTCTAGATTCATAGATTGTGTAGAAGAGAGGCAGACAGCAATGGAGGAGACCACAGTTTTAAGGAAGGCCTACATCCAACACCAGAATCCTTGATGTCCGTGCGGTGAGGAGCCAATATGGCACCTCACCAACAGCAAAGTCAATTTCTGAGCTATCTGTTTTCTGCCCAGCCTTGGACTAGATACTGGTGGTACAGAAATTATAAATGACTTTCCAGATCTACAATCCACTTAAGGAAACAACGTAACACACAAGAAGAAGAATAAGCGAGAGCAACCAATACAACCCGGGATGATAGAGATTGCTGACATGTGTGGTGGTGAAGCTAGGTGTGAATTAACTAGTAGGACAGGGGTGTGAGAAGTGGCTGAAGTGACAGTTAAATGATGCCAGGTGCAGAAGATAAAAGATAAAAGGTGCAGAATTGGGTGGGAGGAGTAGCTATCTTGGTGGGGATTCAAGTGAAGGTATCTTAGAGAAGCTGACTTCTCAGTGATGTGTTGGAGGGCTATTGCACATGGATTTTCAAAGACATTACTCTACTATCCAGGAACTTGACTTACTCCCCAAAGGCCCAGAAAATGGAGAGCACTCCCGTAGACAAAATGGAACATGCCTGCATAGAGAGACCTGCCTGGTGCTAAGTACTGGCTTTTGCAAGAGGACCTGGTGTTTCCACACAATCATGTACTCTGCTCCCAGACGGAGGCAGCCTGTGGCACCACCCATCTGACCCCAGCTAGGGGTTTCAGGAGCCCGCTCGTGATGCAGGTGAGGCAGGGCTGGTTTGTGGGCCGGGAGTACAGAGCCCAGGGCACTCAGAGGGCAGAATCAACTGCCAGACATACAACAGAAATGAAGGGTGAGGGGGCTGCTAAGGGGGAAGCAAATCGGGAGGAAGGGCCAGCAAGATAGAGACCCTCTGAGTTCAGAAACTCAAAAGCTGAGACCTTTTTATAATACATCACTCTTCAATGGGAAGAGGACGGCTAAGGTAGAGCCCTTAAGCTGTGCGTCTTCATACAGCTCCTAGCTGTAAAACAGGGATGATGACAGAGCTTACCTCATAGAGTTGGCATGAGGATTGGGTGAATTCAAATACCTACAGTCACTCGGAATTATGCTGAGCACGCAGTACGTGCTTAGTAAGTATTAGTTGTTGCTGCTGATGTTACTAAACCCAGACAGAGGCAGCAACGGCTCCTGGAAAGAAAGTTGCCAGAGGAACCCACACAACACTCGGTGACAAAGGTGCCTCGTGACAGCATGCTAGAAATGTTTTCTAAACACATTCTGCCGGGCTGACTGCCCTCTCCCTGCTGTAGGGATGGTCCATTCTGGCCCAGCGCCTGGGATCCTGCCAGAGGCTGTCTTGCCCCACCATCGGCTTGGGGCTGCCCGGGACTGGGGCCCACCGGGGACCATCGAGCGGCCACCACAAGCCTCAGCCCCCAGCACGCGGTCAGCAAGGAAACGCAGCCTCCTCCTTGCAGGGGCAGATGTGACCCGAGCAAATCACGTTGCCCTCATCTCTGGCACAGCTGACCCTGAAGCCTGCATTAATCCCCTCGGTTTGGCAAAGGAGCAGTTCCCAGGGTTATCTTTAGAATTCACCCTCCAAATGCTTTAGCAAGGAGAGACTTTTACTGATGAGTGAAGGGATGAAATGGGTTAGCTCAGTTGTCACAGTCGCAGAAGGAGGGGCCTCGTTGTGTCAGCAGGACAGAGAAAGTTAGCATTTAAAAAACACCAATGGCATCTCCTGAGAACTTTCTCTTTTGCCCTGCCAAATCAGGTCTCCTCGTCACCATCCCCGTTTTATGTGGCCAAGGGTGAAAGATGCAGAAGTCCTGGGAACCTCTTGCTTCTCTTTATAGAGACCCTCTCCCCACAACTATTCTTGGGCTAAAATCTGTGTTCTACTCTTTGGCTCAGCTGGCTCCTACACTTGGAAGCATTTAGCAATGTTGGTCACTCATTCAGAAATATTTATCAAGGACTTACCATGTGCCAGGCACTGTACTAGGCCCTGAGGGTGAAAAGATAAATAAGATAAATTGTGCTCCAGGGTCTCTGTCCACCTGGTGGGGTCACAACCATGAAAAAAGCAATGTAGTAAATTCTGTATCATAAGTTGGTTATCTTATTTTCAGACTTTGCGGAGTGTGCATGAGAGTCTATACCCATAACCCACCACCTGATGAATGTCTTACAGTTTACCCCTGTCAAGGAGAATTACGTTTTAATAAAAGTGCTGAAAGGCAGAAAGGCTTTCAAGACAAAAAAGGAATCCATCTCTGTGGCAGACACTCCTTACTGGTGAGAGAGATGGGGGGCAGGAATTTTCCATGCACTTTTCAGTCATCTGATTCCACCTTCCTTAGAAGGTATCCCCAAAAGCCAAGATTATAACTCAGATGCCCCACTTTCATGCCGAGCATCTTATCAAAAGAATCACCTATACTAAAGGTTTCTCTCTGGAGAGGGGAAGGTTTGCCTGCTGTTAAGAAAAGCAGTGTTTTTTACCATATCTTTACACTAAGGACACTATTTCTCCCAAGACTCAAACCCTTTCTCAGGGGAACAAGATGTCAGCAGTCTATTGTTAATGCATCATCTTCTATCTGCTAAGAGATACCGATGGGTCCCTGGCCATGGAGGTGGGCTTGTCGTGGGTCTGCCCTACAGCTTCAGCTAAAATTAGGCTTTATCTCAGCTGGAAGGGTCTCCTTCTTTTGTGGAAAGCTATTTGGGATGGAAAGGGATATAGTTCTTATTTTTTATGAGCCACTTCTGGCTAAGGATAACTTCACTGGGTGATCTCAACAGTAAGGAAAAGGGGAAACACCCTACACATTTTGGGTGTCCTGGGAAGAGCCCCCCTTTGAACTCTGCCCTGCCCATTGCCACTGGCCATGGCCAAAATTAGGGATAGACTGTCCTGGGGGCCTACCCCGGCTAGGTGGAGACACTCATTTAAAAATAAACAAAACTGGAGAAAAAGCTACTGGAATTGGGTCTGCTGGTCAACAGACTATCATTAGGACAAACACGGTATGAAGGGGTCCAAGAGAGAAGCCCAGGAGACACAGAGATACAGAAAGTTAACAACCTACCTGCAAATTCACCCCATAGAGCGGACACTATCTAATAGCCACCTCTACCCAAGGCCCGCTAAGTGACTGAAATACTAAGTGCTATAAAAGAGGAAAGAGCCAACGAGGAAAGCGATTCTGTGGGTCAGGGGGCAGCAAGTCAAAGAAAACTTACAGAGGACATGGGACTTGTGTTGGGCCCTTAGAGCCCAGACCAAAGTAAAGTAAAGCAATCTCAGAACCAACAACTGTAACTCAAATGATATTTTCAGGTATCTAAGTCAGGGATATGAATTGTATACATGAGGGGTATAGCATACTAACTTACTGAAGCTTGAGCTGGCTCATGTAGTAATTTTTATTAAACTATGAATTGACTTAAACTGGAAAATATTTGTTTTTTTTAAAATGACCAAATCAACCCAAGTGGAAATAAACCAACCATATTTTTCTAAGATGACCAATAAAAATTAAAACAAAGGCGTTCATTCATTCATTTGTTCCTTTGACAAACACTGAGTGTCTACTAGTGCCAGTCAATGTTCTAAGAGAATATAAGGTTCTTGCCTTTGAAGCTTACAGTTTGGTAGGGGGAAGACAGACAATAAAACAGATTGAATAAACAAGTAAATATCTGGAAGTAATAGGTTGAAAATAAAACCAAGTAATGTACTAGAACTATTAATTCAGATTGGGTGGTCAGGAAAGGATTTTCTGGGGGAAGTGACACTTGATAAGAAAAGGAAATGATGAGTAGGAGCTGGGAAGGCAAAGATAGGGTACTGGGATGATTGTTTCAGGCCAAATAAACAAGCATGAAGGACCTAAGGTAGGAGCACTTAATGTGTTCAAGAAACCAAAAGAGAACAAGGGCTAAAAAGTGGTGAGCAGGAGGAAGGTGGGACAAAATTAGTTAGGAAAGCTAGGAGGACCATGTCATGGTAGGCCTCATGGGCCACGGTCAGGGGCTTGGACTTTGCTCTAAGTGTGATGAGAAGCCACAGATGGTTTCAACTGCTGAGTGGAAAATGGGCCGTACAGAGTGAGAGGCGGGGGCAGGGAGGCCACACCAGGTGCCGTGGCAGTAGCCTGGTGAGAGAGGGTGATGGTTTGGATGAGGCATGCATGCCAGCTGACCCAAATCTCAATTTTTCCATTGCCATCATGGGAAAGCATCAGCAAGCTGTTCTTAAGTTACCTGGTGGTTGAAAAACAAAAATGAATTCTCCCAAATAAGGTTCAGTCAAACCATATAGGGATGCCCTTTTCCAACAAGCCATGCTAGAGTTGTCTTAGTCTCAGACAAAAGAATAGAGGAAACACCCCTTTTGGTGTCCTTGAATCTTTAACAGCTTTGGAATTTGAGAAGATGAGTTTGAACTAGCTGGACTGAGTCTTGGACAGCAGAGATTGAAAGGGAGTTTGGCTGCCATACTGAAGAGCAGGGGACACCCTGCATCTCCAGCTAACTAAATCAGCAGTTATCTGTCCTTTTGGTGGAGGATTATTCCTGTGGAAACTCAGTTTTGTCTTCAAAGGATCATAGAGAGTAAGGTTAGAGAACGGGAGTTGGGATTTGAGTATGAATCTCTTCTGATACATTTTGAGCTCTTCAGCAAATCACACACCAGTCTAAAACTGGTTCTTCTTGGCTGGGTGGGAGAAGAAAGGGTTAGATTTCATCAGTCACCATGTGCACAGAATTTTATATAATGGTCTACAAGATACACAGAAATTGTAAAATGCATATTATTATTTGCCAGATGCCAACTGTGTTTATATAACTTGATTTTCTTGGTTAGTGATCTCCATTTTGTAAATTAGTTCAAACCAATAAATCAAACTCCATTTCATGCTATGAGAGAGCTACAGATTAAGCTAGCAAGCCCTGTGTGGGGTTCTTTATAAAAGAATAAGAGAGTCAAACTTGTGTTCTTAATGCCCATTTTATATGCATGACTTGAGTTGAGTTCCTTATGCATAATTCATGTGGTCATTTACAGGCTTTTTCATGACTCTTCCTTTAAGGGTTAACTAACAAAGGACGTTATCAGCCATGGCAACCAAGATGTTATGCAAATCTATCTCAGAGCCAACGGAAAAGGGGGTGGGTTGATTAATTAAAAAGATAGAGGAGGAAAGAGGGATACACATCCCTCTTGATGTTACTCATCATTTATTAATGTATTTAACTGAAAAGAATTTTGAAGGGTAAATACGTGTTTGTGCATTTCCTCTGGGTGTGAGGGCGCTACTTATCCTGTGAGCAGCCATTTGAATGAATGCAAAACTACTGATTTCATTCATTTCATTTCCTCTCCCTCCAAGGAACAGCATCATGAGAAGGTGGATTTGGTATCAGGTGACACCAGATTTTTGCTCCCTTTAGCCCATTAAACTAATCAAGTCACTTCTTTTAACAACTCACTTTCTTGGATATGCAGTACAAATAAAAATATTTGTCCCTATTTATTTACCTTGGTATAGGGTGGGAGGGGACTACACAAGGGTATGAATAGGAGAAGACAGCAGTTATTGGGAGTCATCTGGAAGCTGGATGTCAGAAGCAGAGACCAAGAGAGGTGATTCTCCCAGAGCTATTGAGGTGATAGAGAACTAAGTGAAAGCAAAGTTCCAGCAAAGCATTCCCACCACAAAGCTCCTGACATAGCTGCTACTTCATTAAATTGCTGGAGAGAAACAAAGTGGGATCCTCTAACTTGCCAACTGAGACTTTGCAATTTTCATTTCCAAAAACTGATCCAAAAGCAGTGATAGGGTCTGACTCCTGAGTAGTTAAAATGTTTACCCTTTACCTGAAGAACAAATGTTTCCATCAAGTGCAGCTATAAAGCAAGACTGAATCAAGAAGCAAATTAGTCTTTCTTTTTTTCTCTCTCTCTCTTCCTCTCTCCCATTCTCCCACTGCCCCCCTGCCCCATCCCACCTCTCTCTCTCAGGCTTCCGTACTGATTGAGACAAGGTCAGAGCTCCTGTCCAGGAGAATCTTCCAGAGACAGAGAGCGAAGCCATCAAAGGTCTTTCTGGATTCCATAAACAATCCCAGAATAGCTTCAAATTAATGGATGACTACTCCTTGACTAATAGAATCCCCATGACAAGACAGCAGCCAAATTTTCTATGAGCTACCTGGCTTTTGACCTTATTTCCTGTACCTGAGAATTAAAGACACCTACTCCCATATCCCGAGTGTTTGCTCTTCAGCATATTCTATTTTAAAATTATGGTGTAATTACATTCTAATCCCACATTACAAAGAATTTGTGGATTGTTCTGAATCAACTGTGGAGTAGACAACACCTTGTTACTGTTCCAAAATAACCTCTGTTATTTTTTGATTATACAAATAATATATGTTTATTGTATAAATTTTGGAAAAAAAGAAAAGTCTGAATAAAGAATTAAAAACTCCCTGTCAGTATTTGATGTGTTTTCTTAGGTTTTTTTTTCTGAACATATGTGAATACATCTGTAATTACAACATTAAAAGCATGGTCTATTTCCCCATAGAAGAAAATTATAATTGGGGTTGCCTCTGATCTGGATTTCAGCACTTCATCCCAGGGGCCACAAATGATGTGCCATAAAACATAGCTACAACTACAGAGTTCTATAACCATTTAAAATTAGTCTTAAATGAGCAATGTTCATAATTCCTGCTAATATCCCAGATTACAATGAGGTCACAGAGGCTTCCAAGA
The DNA here is from genome assembly GCF_004348235.1 of Phoca vitulina. Lineage (NCBI taxonomy): Eukaryota > Metazoa > Chordata > Mammalia > Carnivora > Phocidae > Phoca > Phoca vitulina. The sequence goes on along the minus strand of NW_022589711.1, from coordinate 79,954,933 downwards.
CACTGAATATCACTAATTTTTTAAGAGGTGAGCATTCTTGGAACTAAGAATTCCCTTCCCAACCTTCCAGGAAGAGGAATCTCCAGAATCACCAGAACAATGGATTTTCAGAGCTTTGCTGTTTTCCCAGCAAAGTTGGTGCCCACAACCCCAATCTCTAAGTCTGACCAGTTGTTGGATTGATATCACTGGGGTCTTTGCCTGTCCTCTCTGGAAACTAGAAGCCAGTTAATCCCATAATTCCTTATAGTAAAAAAGGTAAGCCTCTCTCAGTTCCTCATACCTCACATAGTCTTAATTCTGTATTCCTTAGAGCTTCTTTCTCATCTTTTTCCACCATGATTTTTTTTCTAAGGAAACTTCCTACCATTCCCTTTGGAATCCTCACTCTGTGTAAAAAACGAACAAACAAACAAACAAAAACCTCCAAGTCTCCCATTTCTAGTAATATAGATTATTTGGAACAACATCCTGCTGGAAACAACTAAACAAGAGCTGAATTCACTTTTAAGTCTTCTTGAAAGAATCAAAGAAGTCAGCAAGGAATTATAAAACTGAAGAGAAATTCTGATAGCCCAGTGAGTTCAATAAGCAGAAAAGTTACTAAGAGCATGTGTCCATTCTGAAAATTTTGAACTTTGGTTTTAATGGCCTTGTGGGTGAAGGGCACATTTACCAATCCCTGGACCTGCACAAGACCGAGGGTCTAACAGGAGACACATAGACAGGCTCCATAGTAAGCTAGGATTTCCAAAGAGTACAGCCTGAGAGTGAGGCTAAACTGGCTCACCCTGGGAACCTCAATCCTTCAATCTACAAGGTGGTCCTAGGTTATTAGTGCCCCAAGATCCCAAGCAGAAGCAAAGAACATTCTTTCTGTAGAATTCATCATAGGTTTTGAGTTATTACAGATTTTTTTCAACTATAATGACACACACACAATCACAGCTAACAACTCCAGAGCAATAAGCAATAAACAAAAACCCTCGTGCACAACCTCAGATACTGAAAGTATCAGATAAAGACTATAAAACAATTATGCTTGTGTTTAAAGTTTATGAAAGACATGCTTGAAGATATCTGCAGAGAACATAAAACCATAAAAAAGCAATATAATGTATTTAGAAAAGAACCAAATAGAACTTCTGTGAAAGGAAAATGCAATAACAAATTAAGAATTCAGTGGATGGTTTTGATGCTGCTGAAGAGAGAATTAGTAAGCTGAAATATGGGTCAGAAAAATTATCCACAGTGGAGCACAGAAAGACAAAAAAATGGAAATCACAGAAGAGAAGGTAAGAAACAGAAGACAGAGGGATAAAGTCTAATGTGTATTTAACTGGTGTCAGAAGAAGCTAGATATTATTGGGGCAAGACAGTATCTGAAGAGATAATGGCTGAAAATGTTCCAGAGTTGGTGAAAGATGCCAATCCAAAAATTCAAAAATCACTACAATATTTAGCAATATACCTAAAAATGTTAGACACATTATAGTGAGCGTACAGAAAACTAGAGATGAAGATAAATAAAACCTTAAAAACCTCCAGAGGAAGAAAGGCATCAACTTCAAAGGAGCATCAATTAAACTGACAATTTCTCAACAGCAATAATGGAAACAAGAAGACAATGCAGTCCTATCTCCAAAGAGCTGACCAAAGATTACTGCCACTTGAATTTTATTTTTTTTAAAGATTTTTATTTATTTATTTGACAGAGAGAGATAGACAGCGAGAGAGGGAACACAAGCAGGGGGAGTGGAAGAGAGAGAAGCAGGCTTCCTGCTGAGCAAGGAGCCCGATGCAGGACTCGATCCCAGGACCCTGGGATCATGACCTGAGCCAAAGGCAGATGCTTAACCATCTGAGCCACCCAGGCGCCCCTAGAGCAAAGCTCTTTTATTTTCCACTGATATCCATGCCACCAAGCTCAGTCGCCCACTATCCGTCTTGATTCACACACACACACACACACACACATCCCTACCTTGGCCCATTGACTGAAAACACTGGCCCTGACTCCAGCTTTCTCTCTGACCCATCTCACAACATCGCCAAGAGTGACTTCAGCATCCACATGACAAAATCAGCTCACAACCCGCCGTTCAATTGTGGACACTACCCCCACCCCCAGTTTCAATACTCTTTGATCTTAACAACCCATTCCCATGGTCATATCCTGGACCCTAAAATGCTGTTTTAAATATTTTATCTTATTTTTAAAGCACAAAAGCAATACAAACTCACTGTAAAAGAAACAGTGTAAATACTATTAACTTTTTTTTTTAAAAAAAAGAGACAAAAAGAAAATTAAAATCACCCATGATCCCACCCTCCAGAAATAACAAAACATGGCTGTGTGTGTCTGCCCCCAGGTGTTTGGGTGCCTAAGAGAAAGCCAACCTGTCTTTCACAGCATGGGCCTGTCCTTTCAACTAAACCATGTGCTTGTCTGCATCATGTGACAATGTCTCTTGATAGTTAACAGCCAACAGTTAACCTGTGTTCTGTTCTGGATGCAGGTAGACCATTGCTTTGACCTTAACAAGCTGCCTCCTCTCTCTAGATTATATTGCCTTTTCTGTAGAACAAAAGCATTGCCTCTGATAGGTTTTTTTTTTTTTTAATTTATTTATTTGTCAGAGAGAGAGAGCACAAGCAGGGGGAATGGCAGGCAGAGAGAGAGGGAGAAGCAGACTCCCCGCTGAGCAGGGAGCCCAATGCGGGACTCGATCCCAGGATCCTGGGATCATGACCTGAGCCCAAGGCAGACGCTTAACGACTGAGCCACCCACGTGCCCCGACTCTGATGTTTTCTAAGGTCTCTTCTAGTATAGGATATTCATATTTCTAAGACTTCCCTAAAAGCGAAACTTGGAGGAACATCTACACAGTCAGCCTGGGCAGCTGGCTTACCGTACTATCAGAGCCAAAGGCCCAATCTGACAAACACTGTTATCATCCAGAAGGCCCGCTGTACGGATTCACAGCGCTGGTGGTATTACTGTGCATTTTTAATCAGGGGCTATTATGATGAACAGCATTTTCCCATTTCTATTTCCTGCACTCCCTTGACACCTCCATTCCCATTTTCAAAGGATATGGAAACAGCTCGCTTCACTTCAGATGTCAGTGTTTATTAACACTAGGGCAGGAAAGATGTGCATGTGAACCAGCAGAGATTAAATAATGGAGACGGACATAAAAGCTTTTTATGTTGATGTTCTTACATATCATTTATTGACAATACAATCTTGTTTAATGCTTTCCAATCCCATTTCGGGGTTTGTCAGGAGCATGCTGGGACATTGTTCACAAGCCATTTTGTACCAATTCCTTGGTAAGCAAGTGAAAAATCTTTGGAGGATGGCAGGCTAACAGTGGCCATAAGGAGAATTCAGACCGTGATTCTGTGTTTGGTGCCCAAAGGGTCTCTGCTCCCCCAAGCACTTGGTTCAGACAGCTCCCAGGCTCCATGCCTGAGTGAGGTCTGATCATCACCTTCCCCTTACTGAGCCCCTCCTGTTCACCCGTTTTTCTTACTTGCAGGTTGCATGAATGACTGGCAAAATTCAGGACTGTGACAGAACTCTGAAACAAGCAGGTGAGGCAGACAAAACGCCTCAGTCTATGGGAGCGTGGGATCAAAACCAGACATTACGATTTGGTGAGTAAGTAGAAGACTACAAACAGAATGCTAAAATCCCAAACAAAAGTAAAAGCAGTGTTTACATGGTACATCCAGTGCAGGGTCAAGTACCTCTGAGCATAAAGAGAGATCAGGAGCTGAGAGGAATACCAGGTGTGTGTACCCGCAATCAGAGAACCCCTGACCCACATCAACATAGCCCCACACTGCATATTTAATATGGAAATCTATTAAAAAATGGTTGAAGCATATTTAACATCAGGTTTCTTCACATTTACTGAAAGAGTATATAGTACAGTAGTTAAGGGCTCAGGCTCTGGAACCAAGCATAGCTGAGTTCAAACCCTACCTCCATGAACTATACTTTTCTCAAGCCAAATGGGAATGATAGTAATACCCCCTTCCTAAGATAATTGTGAAAATTAAATGAAAGGATGCACATAAAGTACTGCATATAGCACCTACCACATCCAGGAACTCAAAAATCATAAGCTATTGTCATGGGATGTAGGTGGGCTCTTTTTTGGCTACTTGAGATAAATGGTTAGAGATTAAGTCAGTTTCCTTAAATCTCGACCAATACCAGCAAACATATTGATATATATATAAGCTTAGTTCCAATACTTGTGATTATGATTTTCTTTAATTCCACCTATCTTCATCTTTACTTATTTATTTATTGTCCTGTGATGTTAGGACAAGGTTCTTTTGGTAATTTTATATAGTTGAAAGTCCCTGTAGAAATTTAAATGGTCATATTAATTTCTTTAGTTCTGCCTTTCTGAAGTAACTAGCACATAGTAGTGTGTCTCTTTAGAATAGGAACTTGTCACGTGTTGAAATTATTCTTTAAAAGTATAAACTTCTAGGGCGCCTGGGTGGCTCAGTTGGTTAAGCAGCTGCCTTCGGCTCAGGTCATGATCCTGGAGTCCCGGGATCGAGTCCCGTATCAGGCTCCCTGCTCAGCAGGGAGTCTGCTTCTCCCTCTGACCCTCCTCCCTCTCATGCTCTCTGTCTCTCATTCTCTCTCAAATAAATAAATAAAATCTATAAATAAATAAATAAATAAAAGTATAAACTTCTATACAATCACTAGGGGGTATTTTAAGTAAGTCATTTTTTTTCTTTCAATAATTCCATGTATGCAAAGATTTAAAACTATAGGCAGTAAAATTCATGGTCCAAAAGGGCCATCAAAGTTCAGGCAGCCTTAAGGACATGGCACACTGTCAGCACTGAATAATAATGTATCTTAACCATTAACATTGACTCTTTCTTCGCGTTTCGAGTTTTATGAAAATCTTGTATAGAAGATGTGCCAACTTGTGGGGATCGTTGTGCACAGTGCTCAAATGTGGAAGCCACAGACGTGCACAGTGTCATGGGGGTGGTGCCTGCACACCAAGTAGATTGGGGGAGACTCCAGGATTGATTAATTCAGTGCTGGATCACCAAGGACCCAGATTCTATATTTCCACTCTGCTATCTATCCTCACTGGGTCACCTTGGTCCTCAGGCTGCTTGCCTTTCTGGTAACTTCCCATCCAGATAGAAGGGTACCCAAAGGGAGAAGAGGTATCTATCCGACTTATGCATTATGTTTTAACTTCCCCCTCTGGAAGAAAAGGATGTCGCTTTCTTTTCCCACCAAACACAAGCCCCTTCTTAGTCCTCCATTCTCCCAATAGAGTTACATCACCATTTTGATTAGAGAGATATTCAGTGTTTACACTCTGATGACTATTTAGACATTACTCAGACTGAGTCAGATGTTATCCTATGATTTATAGTCTTTTTTGTAAAACTTTGGGCTTTCCCTGGAGTTTACAACTACCTATTTTTATTTACTTATTTTTGAACATACTTACTATTGATTCAACCAAAAAGTCTCCATTAATCATCTAAATTCCTCTCCAGATGTTCGGAAACATGAGAAATTTATAAAATCATATTCTTGAAGAATTTTCTCTTGGAGACTTCTGACCTGTTCTGATCAGAGCTAGCTGCCATTTGGGGATACTTGTTAACATCACCCTAAGATGTTCTTTTTTTCCGTCTCTTTTTTTCAGCAATTCTTTTTTTTTCTCTTTTTTTCTTTTTTTTGGTTTACTACTGAGTTTTTGTGGTGCACACCCTTCTGTAGCCTCCCTGAAAAAAAGGAATGGATCAGAGGTAAATTTATAAGGTCTTGGAAATGTCCTCATCTTCATTTGCTTGATAGCTTGGTGGGTATAGAATTATAGATTGTAAAACATTTTGTTTCTGATATATTCGAGGACATTTCTCCACTTTCTTCTAGCTTCTAGTTTTGCTGGTGAAAAATCCAGAACTGTTATGATTCATCATCCTTTGTTACATAATCTGTTTTCTTTTCTCTCTAGAAACTTGTAGGATCACATCTACATCCCTGTGTTACGAAATTTAATGAGACGAGGCCTTGATGTGAGTCTGTTTTCATTTATGCTGATAGCCACTCAGTGAGCTCTTTCTGTTTCCTTTAGTTCCAGAAAATTTTGTTGAACCATTTCTTTGTTGATTTTTTCCAGTTCCACGTTATAAACTTTTTAATTGCCAATGTAATAAGCAAAACACACAAATTTTTAAATGTTTGATTTTCATTTCTTTGGTTATAGTGATGTTGAGTATATTTTCATACTATCTTTACTGTTTTTATTTCCTATGTTAATTATCTGTTTGTGCCCTTCATCCATTGCATACCCTTTCTTTCTAGCAGGACTTTCCCTACTTTTAGGCGAAAGATTCTTCAGCCATTATTAAAGTATTAAAAAACAAGAAGAAATATAGGAAGACAATTCATATGATGCCACCACCCAAAGATAGCCAGCCACAGTAGATAATTTGGTGTTTTCTTCCATCCTTCTTTCCTTTTTGTTCTATGCATATATGATTGTGGATCATGTTGTTATCTGACAAAGTTGTGATCATTCTGTTTGTACAATTACGTGCTCTACAATTCTATTTTTTTATTTTTAAACCTCTGAAGAAGGCACTTTCAAATGTTGAGTCACTCAATTCTTTTTTAAATTTTTTATCAAAGAGTTCTATCCTAAAATCCTAATTTTCAGTAGGCCCACATAGCACTTGCTCTGAACTCAAGGCAGGGAAAGGGCTGTATACCTCTGGAGACATGTGTAATTGGAAAATTTAAAAATAGTTCTGTGACGAAAGGGAATAGGTTCAAGATAAGGGTTTTGAGTCTCTTAAGATTCCAAACTCAGGAATTCCCCACTCTTGGCAGACCTTCCTGATTTCTCTCTCTTTCCCTCAAGAACTGTACCTAGACCCTCTTTATTCTCTCCTTCCAATACTCAGGTCTTCACCCCACCTTTCTTTCCTCACTGCCCATTCTAGATCCTGATGGCCCAGAGGCCTTCACCCCTGGTGAAGGAATCTCCAGATTTCTTCCTCCAGAAATCTTCATGACTCACTCCCGCACCTCCTTCCAATCTTCACTCCCTGGTCACGCACACCCACACCCACTTGGGCCACACTCCCAATTCCCTATACCTTATTCCATGGTTTCTTTTGTTCCTAACCACGCAAAAGTATGGTCTTTAGTATTTATTCTGTGTCCCCTATCCACCCCACTCCTGAGGTTAGAGATCTTTGTTATGTTCACTAATGTATCCCCAGAGAGACTAGGACAGTGCCTGGCACATGGCATGTGTCAGTAACTTACTCATTTTGTTGAATGAATAAACGATCGCTCAAACAAGCACTCCACATGCCTTTACCACCCTGGCTCTCTCCCACCCTTACTGTGTCAATTTCCAAACTTGAATTTAGATAACACTCATTTTTTTCAGCCTCTGATGCTGTGGCTTCTACTATTTTCAGGCTGCTGAGAGTCTGCCAAGTGGATACACCACAAAATCATATTGCTAAGCCTCACGTGTGCCTTTAATCATACCTAACCATTTTTGTATTTAGCTCATGTTGCCTCCCTAGCAAATTCCACACTGTGATGTTCTAGAACACCTTTCCTTTTTGAATTTGCACAGAGCCAGATTGGAGTCCCACCTATAGCCCACGTTCAGACCTGAGCGGTTGTTTTCATTTTTGCAATACCTTTTTTCCAGCTCTTAATTTGTCCGTACATTTGTTGGCCTCTTTCCCTCATCTACTTCTAACTTAAGCACTCTTGCTGAATTTTCAATCTACTCACAAGCTGCCCTAAATCATTTTGTTTTAATAGAGAGAGTTGTAAGTTTTCGGTTTCTTCTTTTGTTTTTGTTTTTTTTTTTCTTTTAGTGTTCTTAGGTGATTTTAAAAGGCTCTATGAAGTTTAAGCTTAATGGCTGTGTTATATTCCATTATGTAATAATGTACTTAACCTATACTATGTTGGACACAGATATATTTTTCCAGTTATTTTGTTATCGTAAAAACTTAGAGACATAAATCTTTATTTTGCAGTTCTGCAAATTCCTTATGGTAGGTTTCTAGATTTATTGGGGCCAAATGGTATAAACACTTTAAGATTTATGATAAATTTTGCCAAGTTTCTTTTCAGAAAAGCTGTACTGATTTATGTTCCTAGTCACAGTGATCATTTCATTATACCCTCACCAAGACTAGGTGTTCTCATGTTACCATTTTTTCCCCAACTGGATAGCCAAAGAATAGTGTTTTATTTTAACTGCATCTCTTTGATCATTCAAGTTATATATAACATTTTTTCACATATTCATTAACTATTTGTACTTGTCTTTTTGCAAATTGCCTATTAATGTTTTTTTTTTCTCTTTCATCTATTGAGGTATTCATGTTCCTAAACATGATTATTTATTTATTTGACAGAGAGAGAGAGAATAAGCAGGGGGAGGGGCAAAGGGAGAGGGACAAACAGGCCCCCCAAGGAGCAGGGAGCCAAATTTGGGACTCGATTCCAGGACCCCAGGATCATAACCTGAGCCGAACGCAGATGTTTAACCAAGTGAGCCACCCAGGTGCCCCATGTTTTTAAACATTTTGTGTGTGCACTTGATAAATTTAGTGTAGTAATTATGTGTAACATTCAGCAGAAGTAATTTTCCAGTTTGATGATTGCCTTTTCATTCATTTCTGCCTTTTTATATATACACACTGTTTTTTGTTTGTTTTTAAAGACTTACTTATTTACTTGGGGGGGACAGAGAGAAGGGAAGAGAGAAACTTAAGCAGACTCTGCACTGAGCGAGGAACATGACATGGGGTGATCTCACCACCCTGAGATCACGACCTGAGCTGAAACCAAGTGCAACGTTTAACCGACTGTGCCACCCAGGCGCCCCTGTGCCCACTGTTTTTAAATCTTGTTAAAGCTATGTATCATTGCCTTGGGACTCTTCGCATTTGCTTTTAGCCCTGAAGAGTCTTCTCTGATCCAGAAATTTGATACTGTCCTCTAGTTTTTGTTTTTAATAGTTTGAGATTTATTCAAGTTGCTCTTCATATACTGGCATGGCAAGTGTTATCATATAAATTTTTCTTCCAACTAACCAACCACTAATGTTCCAGTTTTGGAGTTTTAGCTGGACCAACAAATAACACCATTTCCCCCTCGTGAATTAGAAACTCCTTAAGAGATAAGGATACAATGTGGGCAGATGTTGTCTTCTTAATGCTGTAAAGCTGATTAAAACATGTAATGTTAGATAACCAGCCAAAATAATCTGCTAGTGCACCTCCTCCCTGGATTAAGCTGCCTCCCCCCCAGGCCCTGATAGACGCCCAGTGAATCCCAGAAGTGCAGGAGCAGGAACCCTCTCACTAAGGGACCCCCAAGCAGAGGGCAGACCAGCATCCAGTTTATGTGCAGGCCAGCAGATCCAAATGAGGGAGGAAGGGCTTGAGTCACAAGCACTCTTGTTTCTCTTAGAATTCTAAACTCATCAGTCAGGTATTTCCCTCTTCCTCCCCTAGAAAGGAGAAGGTAAGGGCTTGGGAGGGGAGCGGGCAGTGTGATTCTAGTTGATGACCCCGTACCTAGAAACACACACTCAGGAAACCAGCTTCTCTCTATCCCTTCCTCCCACCCCACTTTCCCCTCCCCTCCCCCCACCCAGCGACATCCAGCACCATTCACTGAAGAACCTTTCACTGCTGTCCTGTTTTGTGATGCTATCTTTATCATCACCGTGGATGTTCTATGGGCATTTCTGCCCTCTCCTGTTTCACTAAACTCCGCTAACAGTAGAAACAAATTGATAACATTATTGCTATTTTCTGTTGTCTTTTACTTTCTGGGAAAGCCGATCCCTCCCCGCCACCCCTCTTCTTTTTCTTTCCTCAAAATGTATTAGTTATATTGTCTGTTGTCCTCTAGATGAACTTTAGAATGATTTTGTCATATTCCAAAAATAACCCTTTGGGGATTTTGACTGGAGTTATATTATAACTATAATTTGGTAGGAATTGACATTTTTATAATATTCCCTTCTCCCTCCCAAGAACATGGTATGGTTCTATTTATTGAAGCTTTCTTTTATATCTTGTAGTAAAATCTTGTCATTTATTCATATAAATCTTTCATATTTCTTGTTAAGTTATTCCGCATTTCATCTCTTTTGTTGCTATTGGGAATGCAATATTTTTCCCATTATGTTTCCTCACTGGTTATAGTTAGTATATAGAAAATCTAGGGGTGCCTGGGTGGCTCAGTCGTTAAGCGTCTGCCTTCAGCTCAGGTCATGGTCCCGGGGTCCTGGGATCGAGCCCCGCATCGGGCTCCCTGCTCTGCAAGAATCCTGCTTCTCCCTCTCCCACTCCCCCAGCTTGTGTTCCCTCTCTTGCTATGTCTCTGTCAAATAAATAAAATCTAAAAAAAAAAAGAAAATCTAGTAATTTTCAGATATTTATCTTTATATGTGTGTGTGGATCTTTCACATATTAAGTCATTCTTTTCACTCTTTTATTAATATCAGTATTTCCCCGGGCCATGCTACTAAAATCATCTCAGATCTCCTTGCAAAACCCTGTGTTCTCTGTTCAGTCCTTACCATCCTTGACTTCTTTGCTGACCACTCTCCTCCTTTTTAAAAAGCTATTATTTATTAAGTACCTCTTGTGAGTCAGGAATTATGCTAAGTGCTTCACTTAGATTAATGCATTCAGTCCTCATGATAGCCTTATTTTAAGTAGGTCTTATTCTACCCATTTTACAGATGAAGCTGAGACTTAGAAGGATAAGCAAAATTCCCCAAGGTCACACAATAAGTAAGGGGTAGTATTGGGCATTCATGTGTTCAAAACCTTTTCAATCCTTCGTCGTCTTCTATGACATTTTTTTTTTTGCCTTTTTCCTTTTATCCTGTATCCCTGTTGTTCATTTTTAAAATTTGGGACATTTTTGGTCATTTTTCTTTCAACTGTTTTTTCTGAAGTTTCCTCCTTCCACACTCTTTCTGGGACTCTGATGACATGAACATCAGACCTTTTGATATTCTCCCACAGGAAAAAGGGGCTCTGCCTTTCCTATCCCCTCCAAATCTTTTTTCTCTGTTGTTCAGACTGGATAATTTCTATTGATTTGTCTTCAAATGTACTCACTCTTTCTTCTGTTATCTGAGGCCTGCTATTCTGTCTATCTGGAGGGCTTTTTATTTTGGTGTTTGTATTTTTCAGTTCTAAAATTTCCATTTGGTTCTTTTATATTTTCTACTTCTTTGCTGAGTCTATCTTCCCACTCATTTCAAGACTGCTTGCCTTTACTTCTTGGAACATTTCTATAATCACTACTTAAAAGTTACAATTCCAAAATCTGTGTCATCTCAGCAGGGGCATCTGTCGCTTAGCTTTTCTTATGTGAGATGACATTTACCTGTATGACGAGTAATTTTGGATTGTACCTTTGACATTCTAAATGTATGTAATGAGACCTGGAATCATGCGTAGATCCTATGGGGAATTTTGATATTTTTGTTTTAACAGGCAATTGACCTGATTGGGGTCAGTCCACAAGTTCCAACCCGCCTTCTGTGGATTGTAGTTCCAACAACAGTTCAGTTTTCAGTGTCTTTGCAGGGCTATTCAGATCTGTGCCCTGTGTGTACCATCCAGTGACCAGTAAGGGACCAGCATGGTGTCAGTCCACAGGTCTGTTCTCATAGTCCAATAACCTATTTAGGATCACACAGATGCAGGTCCAAGTGAGCCCAGGAGTGAGCCCAGGGGTTCATAAACTATCTAATGGGGTTGATTTCCTGAGCTGTTCTACCTCCATGATCTTCTTGATACGTTTTCATTCCCGGGGGCTTCCCTTTCAATCTGGGTGTTTAGTCTCCTCCACCCCCTGGCTGTGTACTTCCCACAACACAGAGTATGCATTCCCAAACGTGAAATACACACTCAATATGATAAGGCCAATCTAAGTGCCGTGTCTCCCAGCCTCAGCCCCACACCCAGACCAGTGACAGTTTGCAGGGGGATGTCTTGAGCTGATTAGCTCACACCAGTTAGGATGTTCCTCAGGGGCTGAGGATGGGCTGGACATCTGACAAAATCAACGTGCTGTGAAGAACAGGGACATGGCTGCTGAGGAGAAAACGAGCAGTGTCTATACACTGCTTCTTTCCTCCTTTTCTTCCCTAAACCACTAAATGTTACCATCACCCTCCTAATCACTCAGGCTTTTAAAACCTCTGTGTTTTCTTCACCTCTGTGCTTCCCCTTTCCAACCCCTGTGAACATCCAGTCGGTGCTCAGCCTAAAGATGCCTCTTCAACAGGGACTCTCTCTTTGATATTCTCTGTCTAGCCAATTTTAAAGCCTCCTTTTATTTCCTTGCCCTCAGATTCCTCCTCTCCATAGTCAGCTTCCTTAGCATTGTGATCAAGCCTCCCCCCTCCATCTGCCCTCTGCCTTTCCAGAAGTATCAGTTTTGCATGCCCCTGGGGTCACCAGACACCCGCCTCTACCACATCTGCTACATTTGACTGAATGTCAGTCCTTAAACATACACTGCAGTTTCTGCCTTTTGTCCCAGCTGTGTCTTCCCAAAAGACCCTTTTAACCCAATCACATTAGCCAAGACTCAGTGAACACGCCATGTTCTCCCTGAAGGCTCAGTGACCTTACCAAGGTAGAATTTGTCTCTTTCCCCTTAGGTTTTAGGACATCTCTACTGTAGCTCTTGATCACATTTGCCCTGAGTTCTACTATTATTTCCTTCATCAGGGCATGAGCTACTTAAGATGCAAGACCATCTCTTATTCTCTTTTGTAGTCCCCAACGTATCTGGCCCAGTACCTCAGATGCAGTAGATACTCAAGATATGGTTGTTTCATTAGATTCAATTAAATGGGCTTGAATCTTTAGCCTCTACTGTAACATTCTTGGGATCAATGCAATCCAGAAAAATTATCCTCCTTCCAATGGACTTCTGTAGGTATCTTGCTCAGAAAGGAATTTAATAAGAGAAATTATTCTCTCCCCAACATAGCCTGGGCACTCACCTCTATGCCACTGTAGTTCCTTATAGTACTTCTCATTTTGTATCATTAATCATTGTTTAATTATTTGGTCGGTATCTCTCCTGCCCCAAACTTTGACATCATTCTTTGAAGGCAGAAACTGATAATTATTCTTCTCCACTGTATGACTAACACCTACCACAATTTCAGGTTTGCTGAAAGCACTCACAAATACTTATTCCTTGAATGGAGTTCAATAATTAAGAGCTTCTGAGAAGAAATAAACAGAGGTTTAAATCTGTTACATAGCACTGCAAATTGCAGTGATAAGAAATAAACTCAGAAGTCTAGAAGCAACTGAACAACAGAAAATAAGAAACACCATAAAATATAATCTGCCCTTATCAACACAATCTCAACTTATCCTTCTCCCATTCTCTTCACTCTTTCTTAACTTCCCAAATTCTTTCATTCTTTCTTTTCCTCCTTTGTTCATACATGGGGATGGGGTTGCCAATTGTCTCCTTGTTTCCAGTCTCATCTTCTTACATGTGATTTAGAGTTTTTAGCTTGTTTTATGGCTGCCTAGGTAAAGTTGATATTTCTTTGCCCCGTCCCTTGCAGCTTAGTGTGGTCATGTGACTAAGTTCTGGCCAGTGGAATGAAAATAGAATGATGTATGCAACTTTGGGGTCATACCCTTGAGGGAAAGAAGTATGCTCTCCCTTTCCACTTATCCCCTTCCCAACAGCTGAAATGCAAGTGTGATGCCTGGAGCTACAGCAGCCACGTTGACCCACAAGGTGGAAGCTACATGTTAGGGTAGAGCAAGAAGATGAAAGTAGCTTGGATCCCTACCCCCATGTAGTCACCAAACCCACCTTGGCTATCCACCCACATTGTTAAGAAAGTGAGCTAGAGAAATGCCTACCTTATTTAAGCTGCTGCTACCTTTGTCTTTAAAATAACATCAGTATTTACATCCTTAATAATACAATGCATGGGGGCGCCTGGGTGGCTCAGTCAGTTGAGCGGCTGCCTTCGGCTCAGGTCATGATCCCAGGGTCCTGGGATCGAGCCCCGCGTCGGGCTCCCTGCTCAGTGGAGAGTCTGCTTCTCCCTCTCTCTCTGCCTACTTGTGCTCTCTCTCTATCTCTCTGTCAAATAAATAAATAAAATCTTTAAAAAAAAAAAAAAATAATACAATGCATGGCCATCTTTATGACCATTTTTCCCAACAGAAAAAAAAGGGGGGGGGGGCGGAAATGAAGGTACTTTTTGAAAAAATCCTGCACCTATAGACCAAAATTCTTGGCTATTTACCTTGTGACAATACTTCTTTCATCTGGAACCTATCTCCAGAAGAGAATGGTATGAGCTATAGGTGCAAGATGTCTCATTCTCAAAGGATAATGTGTGTTACCACAAGGGAATTAATGCAAGCATAAGACACTTTGCAAGAAACAACCCATGTCCATCAATAGATGAATGCATAAAGATGCAGTACACACACACACACACAATGGATTTCTCAGCCATAAAAAAGAATGAGATCTTGCCATTCATGACAACATGGATGGACATAGACGGTATCATGCTAAGTGAAATAAGTCAGACAAAGACAAATACCATATGATTTCACTTACACGTTGAACCTAAAAAACAAAATGGACAAAAAGCAGAAATAGACCCATAAATACAGAGAACAAATTGATGGCTGCCAGAGGGGAGGAGGACTGGGGGATAGGCAAAATGGCCAAAGGGGAGTGGGAGGTACAGACTTCCAGTTATAGCATGAACAAGCCATGGGGATAAAAGGTATAGCATAGGAAATATAGTCAATGGTACTATAATAGTGTTGTATGGTGAGCATAGTATAACATGGAGACTTGTTGAATCACTATATTATACACATGAAACTAATGTAATATTGGGTGTCAACTATACTTCAATAAAAATAAATTAAAATATTGATAGCTTTAAAAAAAAGACATTTTTGGGGTTTCCTGGGTGGCTCTGTTGGTTAAGCATCTGCCTTTGGCTCAGGTCATGATCCCAGGGTCCTGGGATTGAGCCCCACATTGGGCTCCATGCTCAGTGGGGAGCTTGCTTTTCCCTCTCCTCAGCCCCTCTCCCTTGCTTATACACGCTCTCTCTTTTTCTCTCAAATAAATAAATAAAATCTTTAAAAAATAATAATAATAAAATGTAAAAAAAGATGTTTTCCAAAATTTTATAACATGCTCTATATCTTGAAAACGTATAGATGCTTGCTATCTTGTGATATTTCTATTAAAAAATAAAGTTGACCTTTCAGTATCTAAATGAGAAAAGAAAAGTTGTAATTGAATGTCTACTGAGAATCGTTTTGGTTTTAAGTAAAGGGTTAGAAGTCTGTCCCCATTTGGACTTTTGCGGCCAGAGGAAAAAAATCCAGCAATAGCATTACCCATTATTATTTAATGTTACTTTGAGTAGACAGCAAAAGAGGTTCTATTGAAAAAGCCTTCTGAATTACGTTTGTCTCTCAGGGTTCTGAATCTTTCATTCACTTCCCCCAAAAAAGAACTAAATACTTATTTTAAGGTCTGAAAAAAACAAGGGAAATTATTGGCCAAGGATCCCCCTAAAACACTTAGGGTGAGTACTGAGATACTGTGCATTTCATTAATTTAACTGCTGAGAACTGTGATTGCTTACTAATATTTATGCAACTTCTCAAACTTATTAATGATAATAACTTCATATTTTGTATTTAAAAGAAACAGTAGACTCTTAGCATTCTTAGATTTAACCTCCTGGTTTTTATCCATGAAAAACTTGGGATGTGTATAATATGATATGATCTTATATTTTGCTGCATTTCACAGAGGAAATCATGCCTTGAATGATCCATTTGACAGGTTCACAAAGGTCTATGAATGTCAGGATCTCACCTTCAGAATTATGACTATCCTCTCTTCAGCAGGAGGCTTGCCTGGTTCAAAGGACCTTGTTCATCAGAAATCTGGAGGGCTTCCTTCTACAGATCCTAGAGTTTACAGTGCCTGGAAGACCAAGAGAAGAGACCATCTCCTTTCAAAACCCTTTTGTTAGTCATTAATAATAGAGAGAGGCAAGTGTTAGTTACTGATCCCTTTTCTCTACAAATTATTCTCTTGCTAAAGGGACAGAGAAAATATTACTAGTAGATGTGCAGTTTGGAAGGAAGACTATCAATCAAGAGATCTCAAATGAGTGAGGCCCTTCTCAGTGGCTTCCTGGATTAGAAGCTCTGATGCATTCATTGCTCTGTTCGAGAACCGAGCACAAGGTCAGGTGCACAGGGGGTGCTCAACAAATATTTGTTGAAGGAATAAATAGATTCTATGGATAATTCAAGGAAGCATAAGAAATATTCCTGCCCTGAAAGAGTTTACCAGTTATACAGACATAATACATAAATAAAAAGAAACCAATTTTCTAAGAAGCTAAGAATTGGTACTGATTTTAAGTACTGTAGCTTTGCTGGAAGGTAGTTCTCTAAGGCTTAGATGAAAAAGTTGAAGGTGAGATGAGCCTTAAGAGAAGGGTAGGTACAGAGGAAGGAATTCCAGAGAGAAAGATAGGCATGAAGATGTAAGGTAGAGCCAAACACACTGGGCAGATACGATGGCAGAAGACGGTTGGGGTTGAGGATGAGGTTAGAAAAAGAAGCAGAGGCTGTGTGGAAGGCCTGAGCCAGCCAGCCTGAGCCAGCCAGACTTTTCTATGGGTCACAGGAAGCCCTTGTGGTTTGCTCCCCTGGAGGAGAGAGCCAGGAGGGGGCAGGAAGACCAACTGCTCTCTAGTCCGCATGTCCGGGTAAGAGTCTAACTTAGGGCAGTGGCAGGAGCAATGGAGAAAGGAATGACATCGGGAAGCACAGTGAACCACCCCTGTAGGATCCGTGAGATAAAGCTGCAACACTTTTCACTGGAATCACAGGAAGCGAGTCAGTTCACTGTGGGCTGCTCTGACATAAGATGCACTAGAATAAATTCTAAAGTAGGAAAAATCTTTTCACTTATAAAACAGTTCTATTAGCTTGGCTTAAAACATTTTTTCAGAAATATTCAAGTTCATTTATTTTCAAAAATACACAAGAGTAGGGGCGCCTGGGTGGCTCAGTCATTAAGCATCTGCCCTCGGCTCATGTCATGATCCCGGGGTTCTGGGATCGAGCCCTGCATTGGGCTCCCTGCTCAGCTGGAAGCCTGCTTCTCCCTCTCCCACTCCCCCTGCTTGTGTTCCCTCTCTTGCTGTGTCTCTCTCTGTCAAATAAATAAATAAAACCCTAAAAAATATATATAAATATAAAAAAAATAAAAATACACAAGAATATACAGAAACAAGTAAAAACTACCCCAAATCCCACTCCCATCCACCAAGATTACTGTTATTATTTTGGTGAATACCTTTCCACACGTTCTTGTATGCACAGATATATACAAAGTATGATAGAATTTTATTAATGTGTTCCATATGTGTTGTTCCACAATCGATTTTCCTCAGCCCCTAATATGTTGTAAACATTTTTCCGTGTTGATAAACATTGACCTACATATCATAATGTCAGTCTGCCTATATCACAATGTTCCATTAATGGATATTTAGATTCTCTCTGTGTGATACCATAAACAATCCTGTGATTAACCTTATTATGCATATAATTTCCCATCTGTATAATTATCTCCAAAATACAAATCTAAGAGGTTTTGGCTAGGTCAAAAGCATATATAATTTTATGTTTTGATACCTATTTCCAAACTGCCCTCCAAAAAGTACATCCCTTCTTTCATTTACTCAATAACTATTTCTTGAACACCTACTCTGGACCAAGCACTATTCTGTATGCTGAGAATAGGACAGTGATTAAAATGGACAAAGTCCCTGCCCTCAGGGACTGTACATTCTAAGGCAGAACAACAGACACTAAACAAACAACTAACAGGTAACATATTGTCAAGTAGTGGTAACTGCTAGGAAAGCAAAATAAAACAGTAGCAGGCTGGAGAGTCACAGAGTGGACAGAGGAAAAAGCGCATTTTACACAAAGTTGTGAGGAAGCAACGATGAGGAAGAAACATGTGATCGGACCTGTGAAGATAGCCGAGGGTAACAGTGGTGCAGAGAGAAGGAACAGGAAGTGCAAAAACCCTGCCGTGAGAACCTGCCCAGCACGTTCCAGAAAGGCAGTGACTCCTGAGAGTCGCAGGAAATGTGGGTGGATAGGGAGCCAGGTCAGACCTGAGAATGCACACTAGGAGCAGTGTCCGCGAGGGGCTTCGCAGCCATTCGTAGAGGTGTTTGGATCCATTATATCGGCCAAAGGGATCTGAGATTCTAGTCTGAGGACACTAAAAGAGAAGGGAGAAAGATGGGACCAGATCTACTTTTGTGTTTTGCCCCTTCTCGGTCTCCTATTCATTAGACACTCTGCTGAGCATGGAGCCTGACGTGGGGCTCGATCTCATGACCCTGAGATCATGACCTGAGCCCAAACCAAGAGCTGGACACTTAACCGACTGAGCCACCCAGGCGCCCCAAGACCTGTCATCTTAATAAAAACTCAGGCAGCAACATGGGCTCATGATAGCTGATTTATATTAATTTTCCCCAAGCCATCTAACACAGAATCTTTAACACAGAAGGTGGTATAAATATAAATATTTGCTGGATAAACAAAAGAATGTATTGACAAATCTTCTCTAAAAGTACCTTTACTTTGTAGGTGCTCTTCTATTGTTTTGATTAGCGTCAATTTCAGAGGTTACATTTTGACTCTCTTCTCCAATTCTGAAGATTTTTGAGGACAGCTCCCTGAGCCCTGCCCTGGCATCTTCTTACATCTGCAGGGAAGGTCTGAGGAATTTAAATGTGACCAAAGAGAGCACTGACAGTATTTAAGACACAGGTCTGAGTAAACCCAGGGCTTCACTCTGCCCCAACATATCTGCCTGAGATCACAATTTCTTCTACAGTGATACTTTAGAAGTCACACAGAAAAAAAATAATACTAAATAAGAGCATAAGAAATTTTAAAAAAATTAACTTCAGGAGAAAACGTGATTTGCTGACAATGAAAATTGCAATGTTGGTTAATTTACTGTTCTTCAAACAAAATTAATAATAACATTTTCTTCTGGTTATAAAAGTAATTCATACTCATTGTAGAAAAATGTTTCAATACTGAAAAGCATAAGGTAGAAAATAAAAATTACACAATAACCCATTATCCAGGGACAGCCACTATTGAAATTTTGTTGGATTTCTTTCCATTTTAAACATAATTTTGATCCTACTGTACACACATAGTCTTATATCTTTCTTTTTCCCCTGACAACAAATTCTGAACATTTTCCCAATAACATGTGTTTTTTTTTTTTTAAGGATTTATTTATTTATTTGAGAGAGCACGTGGAGGGCGGGGCTGAGGGAGAGAATCCAAGCAGACTCCGCACGGAGCGGGGAGCTTGATGCGGCTCGAACCCACAACCCATGAGATCAAAACCTGAGCTGAAACCAAGAGTCAGATGCCCAACTGACTAAGCCACCCAGGCACCCCTTAATAACATGTCTTTAATATTAGTAAAAGATAAAGTAATGTTCCAACTATGCCTTTGTCATAATTTATATTATGTGCCTATTATGGACGATTGTTTTCAACCTATATTATAAACTCTTACAGTGTTGCAGTGAACATTCTTGTACATGATCGCTGAACAAATCTCTAATCAATGCCCTGAAGTAGAGCCCGAATGTGTAACTGTTTGGCCAAAATATACGATGTTTTTAAAGTCTTTTGTTAAGTGTTTCAGAAGTTCTTTCTGAGTTTTATTATTTATTTTCTTTCCAGAAAGGTCGTATTAATTTACACTTCCTTCCTACTACCCTCAACCATCCCTGTCACCCACTCTTTACCCTAAGAGACTAGCAAGGATGTGCTGGGTTCAAATCCCAGCCCCACTCTCTTAGGGAAGTTATTTAACCTCATGAAAGCTCAATTTCCTCATCTGTAAAGTGGGGATAGTAACGGGGTATCCAGCTCATAGGCTGTTATAAAGATTAAATGAAATGATAACATAAAATTGCCTATTATAGTCCCTGGCACATAACATGCAGTCAATAAGTATTATCAACTGGTACCAGTAACCAGTAAAATCACTCCACCCGATTCACTCCTAACCAGCGTAATATTTGGGTGCAAAATCCCCTAACACAGTCGGGAAAAGTACCAAGCTTCCCTGTGTAATAAAACTGTTTATAGCTGAAGTCACGCAATTATTGTATCCACACACAAAGCCTCGGTATTCTAAAAATGGCAGCCTCTTTAGTTACCACCTGGAAGCAAAGAGGATCTTCTGAAAGGTGTTTTCTGCGCTTTATACATTATTTTCACAATGGTATTTTTCTTATTATTTCAAGGGAAACATATCCACTCCAGGGGCAATGGCCACAATTTGGAACTACTGCAGCACGAACAGCTATATAATTCATCAACAGGCCTCACAGGTATCCACCTACTACATTTTGGCCATAGGCTTTCAAAAGAAATCAATGCTTGTTCGTTTTAAAGTCCCTGAGCAACTTAACTAAGAATTTCATTCCAATTAATCTGGAATTCAATGGGTTCGCTATTTGGCTGCCCCGGAATTTTTGGTTGAGGTGATCCCAAGATAAATGAAATCATTTGCAGAGAGCCGTTTATCAGATGGAGGCCCTAAAACTTGCATGAAATCAGTTTAGCTCTATTTAAATCCAAAATAGATCATTTTCAGTTGTTTTATGAGAACACATTAGCTTAATTTTTTATAGAGATATTTATTGTGTGGGGGAGCATTAGTCTTCAGCTCTAGAGAGAAACAAAACTGTTCTGTATTTGTTGTCTGAGAGGATCTTCCTACCAGTGGCATGAATATTCAGAATGTGTTCTAGATTCTTTGAAGTTCCTTGACAGTGGGTAAATTTGTGTCATTATTTAGGAGAGAAACCCTGGGACATTTTACGTTGTAAAAACAACAGAGGAAATGAAATTGTAGGATATCAGTTAAAGGTCCGGGTTGTTGTTTTCACCTGGGACTTCTTTGGAAATCTACTAAATAAAAAGCTTGGGTCTCCTGCCAAAAGGTAGTATTTGGGAACAGAAAACTGATTCAACTCTTCCCTTTCAGAAGTACAAATATGCCCAGTGTTTTCCTGTCCCATTTTCCTTCTCCATACTCTGAGATCAGTGTTATCAGACCCTATAAATTTCCCATGCAGTGGGTCACCAAATAAACAGAGATATATGATACCAAACAGTTGAGTTTAAATGTCTTCCGGTTTAACTGTTTTGGCCAGAAGAGATGGGTCATTCCTCCTGTGCGATGGATTAGGGAAAAATTCTCATTTTGAGTTGTCCAGAACCTGATTCCACCCAGATCAGCTTCCAACTCCCTGCCGCTACAAAGAATGACTTGCTGGACGTCCTCATGTATGTCCCTTTGTGAGCCTGCATAAGAATCTCTTTGGGATAGACACCGAAGGTAGAACACTGAGTTATCAGATGTGCATGTATTTAATCTGACCGAGTCAGATGACAGGACATAGCTGCATCGGTCTACTTGCATTATATAAAGTATTCTGGAATCCGACATTTCCCCCCCGACACTTGTCAGTATCCAATGTTCTAATTTTTGCCAATCTAATAGGTATGAAGTGGTATCTCATTCTTTCTTTCATTTGTGTTTTTCTGATTATAATATATCCGGGCATCTCATTATGCTGGTTAGCCTTGGGGGTTTCCTCTCTGTAAATCACTTGTTCATAAGCTTTATCAATTTTCACTGGGATTTCTGTCTTTTTCTTGTTGACTTGCAAGAGGTCCTGGTCTACTCTCCTATGGGACAGTGCAAAATATCTTCTCCCCTTCAGTCAGCTGTCTGTTAACTGTCCATGCTTAACAGAAATTCATACTACAGAAATTCTTAGTTTTGGGGCACCTGGGTGGCTCAGTCAGTCAAGCATCTGCCTTCAGCTCAGGTCATGATCTCAGGGTCCTAGGATCGAGCCCCACATAGGGCTCTCTGCTCAGTGGGGACCTGCTTCTCCCTCTCCCTCTGTCCCCTGCTCATGCTCTCTCTCTCTCTCTTGATCTGTAGCTCAAATAAATAAATAAAATCTTTTTTAAAAAATTCTTAGTTTTTTGGTAATCAAATTTATCAGTATTTTGCCTTATGGCTTGGAGCTTTGATGTTTTTAAGAAGTCCTCCCCATTCATGAGTGACAAAGATAGCCTCCTACATTGTCCTCTAGCACTATAACAATTTTACTTTTCTTATTTAGTCTTTAATCTGCTTCCAAGTGGATTTATCTCTGTATGCTGTTTTAGGTTGGAGTCCAGTTTTATATTTCACCATATAGTGAACATTTTCTACTAAACAATCCATGTTTTCTTCATTGACCTGGGTGCCATCTGAATCTTATACTAAATACTCATATGTACACGTCTGTCTCTAATTTCTCTATTTTGTTTCAATGGTCTATTTGGCCATTCTTTTGCCAAACACTATTCTTATTCCTATTGTTTTGAATGATGTCTTTATATCTGGGCTACTCTCCCTGTTTATGACTCCTTTACAAGTTTAGCTTAGATATTCATGGGCTTTTATTCTTACATATACATGTTATGGTAGGCTTATTATTAAGTTCCTCAGAAAATTATTTGTAATCTGCATTGGGATTGCATTGAATATGTGAATTAATTAAGATAGACCTGAGCTCTTTATATATTAAGATCTTCCACCCAAGGGTATGGAATGTGTTTCCATTTAAATTAAATCACTCTATGTTCTTGATTAGCCTTTAAATTTTTTTTCCAAAGACTATTCTATACTTACACTAACTCATGTAATAATCACAACCACCATTTAATCTTCTAGTATCACCATTTTCCAAATGAGGAAACTGAGCCCAGAGAAATAAGGGACTTGCCCAAGAACTCACTGCAAGTGAGTAAAGTAAGTAACAGAGCCTACATTCAAATAGTTTATAGTCCATACTCTTAACCACTGTATTGCCTCTCAATTTACAGGCAGTAACTTTATAAACTTTATAGTTTGGCTGCTATTGTGAATGGTATCTTCTTTGTATTATTATTCATTCATTATCTGATAAATTATTTTTATTATATTTTCTAATTTATTGTTGCAGTTGTAGAGAAATGTTGTTCTTTTTTTTAATTTTTATTCCAGTATAGTTAACATAAAGTGTTATATTAGCTTCGGGTGTACAATATAGTGATTCAACAATTCCATACATCACCCAGTGTTCTTTTTTTTTTTTAATTCCAGAAATGTAGTTGATTTTTAAAAGTTGATATTTGCATCCAGTGAAGTTTCTGATTTTTCTAATTTGTTTTATGGTCTTTTTTTTTTTTTTTTCCTTTTTTTTTTTTTTTTTTTGGTATATCAACTGTCAATAATGGCCATTTTGTCTTGTCCTTTCCAATTTTTAAGTCTTCTCATTCCTTTTTCTTGCCTTATAGCATTGGCCAAGACTTCCAGTAAATGGTAGACTCTCTGTAGAAGAGATCATGGACAAAGAATGTCTCTTAAAAAAAGCAATGTTGTCCCAGAAGAAGGTTTTCATTTTATCTTGGCTATACTATATGCAGCACATCAGAGAACTGTTTCACAGAGTATAGGTTAGAAATTGTGTCTGGTGGTCAAGAATCCATTCTAAGCAGACAGGCCCTGTGCTTATCTATGCCACAGAAATTACTTTTCCTTAGGAGATAGCCCTTCCGGGGGAGACATAGCTCAGTTGTGATAAATTTGACTTCATTCTGACTTTAAGTACATTTAATTCCATCCTAAAGCCCTATAGCAACAACACAGCTCTGCACCTGTCACTTGCTTCACACAATCTGCTAGATGCAATTGCTTCTGACAACACACTGGTCTCCATCCCCATGGGGGAATTCACAGACAGCAGCATTGGAAGGAGCCTTAGAGATCAAGTGTTGCTCTCATTTTACACACATCTGAAAGTCCCTATAGTGGGTGCCTCATCACCCTTGAGCAGATGATACACCTTGGGGGGCTGATGCTAACAACTGAGAGAGCTTGAGTCAGACTAGGGGCTAACACAGCTTTCTCCTAATTGGCTTCATCACTCCAGCTTCAATTGGCCCTGCTTAGCATTCCTGGCAGCATCTCAAGGCTTACAGTGTCTCATCCATCCTGACTTCAATGGGGACTTAGAGGAGAGAAAGAGGAAACATCCACTCTCCTTTCTTGTGTCCTCAAGGCTTTTCCCTATTCAAGATTGGCTCATCTGTACAGAAGTGGGTACTGGTGTCTCCATCATGTAGTCCTGGAGCCTGAGCACAGTCAGACCCATCAGAAGCTCTGAGTAGGTGACCAAACACACCCCTTCCTTTTACACATACCCAGGGTGACTAACACTTGTGGTAGAGATGAGTGAACTGAAAAGCCCCACAGGAACCTTACACCCAGTACATCCAAAATGGAACTTCTCACCATCTCCTCCAAAATCACTCCCCTCTTACAGTAACCCCTGCCCGGGCCCTGGAACAATCTCCGTTCCACCATCCTCAGCACCTTCCTGCCCATCACACCTAAGGAGTTACCAAGCCTTGGCCACTCAGCACCCTGAGAGTCTCTCTGGCCCACTCTCTCCTCCCCATTCTGATTGAGGCCTTGGCCATACCCTCCCAGCTGCTCCCTGTGCTCTACTCCTGACCCCTGGGATCCACCTTCCATACTACTGCTGAAGGGAATCTTCCTCATGCCTCTCTAACCATGCCTCCTGCCTAAAACCTTAGAAGGCTCCCCACCACCGTCAGAGCAGATGCTCCCTAGCATGGCAGCTACTACTCTCATAGCACAGCCCCGTTGCTCTCTCCAACCTCACACCCTGATGGCAGGACCCCCAGATCCCCACTTCCCTCTACCCTCCCTGACTGTGCTTCTGATCCCTGTTCCCCCTACCTAGAACCTGCATCCCATTTAGTGGGAACAGTCTAATGCCCCTAGAAGCATGTTGGGGGGCCCTGCTCCTGGGAGCCTTCATTGCCTCCTCACCCCCTTGTCCTGCTGAGGTGCCCTCTCTCTGGGCTTCTCCTAAGACCCTGTGCATCCATCCCACTAAATTATAACATTCTCTCACTGTAGGAAACCGGATTCTCTATGACAATAGTTTATTGCATAACCAGTCTGGTTTCATCTCTGTTCATATTTAAGATACAACCGTGAATAAAATACATGGAGTCAGATTTAGTGTGGGAGTGCCCCCAAAGGGACCTGTTCACCACTGGGTGTCGAACGCCTAGCACAATGTCAACCTGGCACACGGTGGCCCATCTGAATGAACAAATGATGAGTGGATGAATGATGAACGCCCCTTCAGGACTGGGTGGGCGGTCACGATCAGGGCACATGCTGGATGTAGATAGATAGTGAGTGGCACCACTCGGCGCTGCGTGGGGAGGGGGCGCTGCAGGGCGGCGGGGCGAGGGCTGGATGGCTAGGGGCGGGGGCGTCTGAGGCCGGGGACCGAGGGTGGCCGGCGAGGGCTCGGGCTTGCCCGCGGACCCTGCGCCACGACTCTGCGCGAATTTCGCTTTCGCTTTGGGCCAGCTGGAGGCGGCGGGGCCGTCCCCAGAACAGCTGCGGCCGGGCACCGTGGAGTTAATCCGAAAGCGCCGCAAACCCCGCGGGCCGAACTCCACGTGTCACCGAGAAGCTGATGTAGAGAGAGACAGAGAGAGAAAGCAAGCAGGAGACCAGAGTCCCGGGAAAGTCCTGCCGCGCCTCGGGACAATTATAAAAATGTGACCCCCTGGGTCGGCCTCCCACCACCGCCCTCACCTGCTGCGCCCTCAGTCCGCGTCCAGCGCCGGCTCAGTGTCCACGCAGTGCCCGCTCAGCATGTGCCCGCCGCGCGGTGAGTACCCAGCCTGACCGGAGACGCCGCGCTGGGCGCGCTCGCAGGCGCTCGGGTGGGGAGGGGCGGCAGCCGGGGAGGAGGAGGCAGAAACTTGGGAGCCGCTAAGGGAAGACTGGAGGGCAGTGCGCAACCTCGTGCAAAGGTGAAAGAAAGAATGACTGCGTGCTTACCATGCCCTAAATAGGACACTGTCTCCTTATCTAGAAACAGCCTCGTGGGCTATCATTATGCCCACTTCACAGGTTTGAAACTGAGGCCCCACGCGGTACCTTTCTTTCTCAGGGTCCCTCAGCTACAGCTATGAGAGGGCAGATTCCAGCCAGCTTCAAAGTGAGGCTGTCTCCCCACTGTTTCCAAAACACTAGGCCATGAGTCTAGGCTAGTCACTTCCCTACCTGGCCTCAGTCTCCCTACTGGTGAAATAGAGGCTTTTTCTGGGTGAGCGCTGAATCCAACATCCTTGTCTGAGCTCATTAGGGGGCCCTCACAGGTTGGCTTCTAGCCCTACAATAGAGCCCTGCCTTCCAAGAACTTGATTCATTTCTCAGGTGTTGAAGAAGATTGGAAATGGTGCAGGGAAGTTGGTGTGGTTAAGATGTGGATGGGTGGAGATGACCAGAATGAATAGAAGGTAGAGGCAGGCCAAACCAAGCTGACAAGCTCAGCCTGCTCCTCTTCCTTTCCAGGCCTCCTCCTTGTGACCATCCTGGTCCTCCTAAACCACCTGGACCACCTCAGTTTGGCCAGGAGCCTCCCCACAGCCTCACCAAGCCCAGGAATGTTCCAGTGCCTCAACCACTCCCAAAACCTGCTGAAAGCCATCAGCAACACGCTTCAGAAGGTGAGTTTTTCAATATTCTTGTTCCCACTTTGCAGCCTCTCTAGGGAAGGGGCTTCTCTGAACCCCTGGTCACCTGAAAAGAACTGCGGAGAAATTGGGGACGTTAATCAGGAGCTGTCAAGACGGGGAGACAGAACTTTACAAAGGGCCCAACTATTAGCTAAAGAGTCTCAATGGAATTGTGTCTCCAGAGAAAGGAAGAGTGGTAATAAATTATAATGGCACTCATTTTGGCTATGTCTACACAGAGGAAAGTGAATATTTACAGTGTTCCCTGTAGCCTGCCAACAGAGATGGAATTGTGTCAGGCCCACACTGTTTTTCTGACACACTTATCAATCCAGGAAACCATTATTAGGTGCAGCCTCTGTGCTCTAGGGGCTACAAAGATGAATTAGACTTGCCCCTCACATTGCTCACCAGCTTCCAGTGTGGTAACACAGTTCTCTGTCTGAGCAACACATTCCAGGGGGCCTGTGACAGTGGGCATCCAGCCTTCATTTTCTAGGGAGAGAGTTATCTAATATTATTTACAGCTTCATTCATTTTTTTAGGTTTCATATTTTAATGCAAAAACATCTTCTTTCCTTTTAAAAGTACTTCTATACCTATAGCTTCTGCTGGAACAGCCGAAGACTGATGTTTTAAAAGTTGTCTTTTGGCTTCTTGTTCTCTAGTAAATCTTTCCTGAATATTTTCTAGCTTGTTGTTTTATGAATATATTAAAATAAGCTCAAGGCCACAAGACCTTCTAAAGAATTCTTTTCCCCCTCTAAGCTTTCACAATGTGCTGCCAATTGCTTCTCACAGTTCAATCTTAATTAAAAAGGCCAAGTGAAAACTGCAGAGAAAAGTGCTTTGACTCCTGAAGAAAGTTTCAATATGGATACAATTGAGGAGCTGCAATTTAAATAGATGCTTTATGTGAAAAAGCTAACTCTTCGACTCCCCAGTATAGCACTAATGGTCAAAAGATTGCAGAACTCAGTTTGATATTTTTTTATACCATTCCTTTGTCAAATTAGCTAGAACAAATCAGCTGGCTACTTACAGAAGAAAGAGGTGGCAAATGCATGCGATTCACAGCCCACAGATTTGTAGAGTTTGGTCCATACCTTTTGTCTTTGATTTTGAGTTTGATGCCATTGAAAAAGAGGACCTTTCATATAAGAATCCAGATTTCCAGCTTCTCTTGAAAAGATCTAAAGAACTACAACAGAGGGACCATATTTCCAAAATGTAACTCTTTACCACCTGCTCAGGATGGTGACTGCCCAGGTGTGTGTGAACACCTCCAGGACCAGTGTGTAGTTTCCTGTTTCTGCTATAACGAATTACCACAAAGTAAGCGGCTTTAAACCACACCAATTTCTTATCTTACAGCCCTGGAGTTCAGAAATCTGAAATAGGCTAGAGTCCAGGTGTGAGCAGAGCTATGTCCCTTCTGGAGACTCTAGGGGAGAATCCATTTTCTTGCCTTTTTCAGCTTCTAGAGGCAACCCACATTCCCTGGTGTATAGCCCCCTTCCATCCTCAAAGCCAGCAATGGCCAGTTGAGTTGTCCACATGCTGCATTATTCTGATGGTGACCCAGGAATTACATTGGACCCACCCAGATAATCCAAGATAACCTCCCTATTGTAAGTCAGCTGATTAACAACCTTCATTTCATCAGCAACTGTAATTCCCCTTGGCCGTGTAACATATTCTCAGGTTCTAGGGGTTAGGAAGTAGATGTGCGGTTGGGGGATAGGGCATTATTCTGCTTACCACAGAGATTTTACTACTTGTTTCCAAACATGCTCTGCATCTCAAGTCTTGATTATGGTTCATGCAGTTCCCTCTGCCTGAAATTCTCTCTCCTCTGCCTGCCACCTTCTAATCCTCTTAATGCAGATGTCTCATCTCTGGTGAAGCCTTCATACCCTTCTCAGTACTTCTCACCTGCTGACATGACTCCTCATCATTTGGGCACTTTCCTGTCTCTGCAGTTGAACTTGGAATCTGGGAAGGGAGCAGCAGATGATAGTCCTTTTCTTTGTCATGTTCCTTAGTACAGTAAGTCCCCCCTTATCCAAGGGGGATACTTTCCAAGACCCCCAGTGGACCTCTGAAACTGCAGACAGTACCAAACCCTATATTGTGTTTTTTTCCTATACACACATACCTATGATAAAGTTTAATTTCTAAACTAGGCACAATAAGAGATTAATAATAATAACTGATAATAAAATAGAGCCATTCTAACAACATAAGTTATAGGAATGTGATCTCTACATACCTTACTGTCCCGTACTCACCCTTCTTCTTGTGATGATCTGAGATGATATAATGCCTACGTGATGGGGTGAAGTAAAGTGAGTGACACGGGCACTGTGACGTAGCATAAGGCTACTAGTAACCTTTTGACTCCGCGTTGGAAGGAGGATCGTCTCCTTCCGGACCACGGTTGCTGGCAGGCAACTGAAACCAAGGAAAGTGAAGCCACAGATAAGAGGGGGGACTGCTCGTACACCTGGGGCTCAATGAATAGAAAAATGATCTCAATCTTCAATCAGATTTACGGACTTCTTAGATAAATTTCATAATTCTAATTCAACAGTGCTTTCCAGCATGCTCGTAAGATGACATCTGTGTGTGTGGTTGTGTATGTGTATGTGAACCGCAAATTAAATGTCCACTTGTGTTTAGGGCTACACGTTTGTTATATCCATCAGGTTGGGACCTTAACAGTTCTGCCTTTAGAAGTTATACTTGAAAAGGATATTCATAAAACACAGGTGCTTTGGCAAAAGGAAAAAACTGTCTTCACCAGAAACGAGTGTCACAGCATGGTGTAGATGCTGATTAGCATAGCCTGTTGAAATGATTTATAGTGTTTACATAATGGAAAAATGGATCATCCAGAGAAACAGGTCCTAAGCAAAGGGAGAGGAGGGATGGAGAGAGAATGTAAATAACCTGTTTCCTTTTGTCTTAGGAAGATCCCAAATTTCCTACAGGTCAAAGAGATGGATGTCAGAAGCAGCCAGCTCTCTCTTTGCTGGCACCCTGCGGGGCCAGCCTTATATGAAGCCAGGTGCCTTGTTAATAATATAAGCTGGGTTACTCTTTATGTTTTTTACAGGCCAGACAAACCCTAGAACTTTATTCCTGCACTTCCGAAGAGATTGATCATGAGGATATCACAAAGGATAAAACCAGCACAGTGGAGGCCTGCTTACCATTGGAATTAACCATGGTATAGATGATTTTCTTCCCCAAGCATGTAATACAGTTAAGAGCTAGGCATCAAACCTCATCTTCTTCCAAAAATGTGCATGTTTCTGGTTTCTATCATCGTGAGATTTTAACAGGTCCCACTTCAGAAGTTGAATTTAAAAAAAAAAAAAAATATATATATATATATATATATATATATACAACAAATATGTGTTTTACAACAATGTGAATATACTTAATACTATTGAACTGTACACTTAAGAGTAGTAAAGATGGTAAATTTTATGTTATGTGTTTTTTACCACAATAAAAAAGATATGTGTGAGAAAAGCCAGGAAGACGTATATTAAGAATTAATATCTTTGATGTGATTTTTTTTTTTCTCTAGAATGAGAGTTGCCTGGCTTCCAGAGAGATCTCTTTGATAACTGTAAGTCAGAAAATTAAAGGTTTCAGCCTATACGATGAATTCATATCATTGATGTCTCATTATTTTTTCTTCTAGAATGGGAGTCGCCTGGCCTCCAGAAAGGCATCTTTTATGACGGTAAGACACAAATACTCTTTCTTTCCTCAAATGCAATGTGGGGGAAACATTTTTAGCCATCTCAGTGGTTCTTTCCCCATTTTGTCATATCACTTAGACCCTGTGCCTTAGCAGTATCTACGAGGATTTGAAGATGTACCAGGTAGAGTTCAAGGCCATGAACGCAAAACTTTTAATGGATCCTAAGAGGCAGATCTTTCTGGATCAAAACATGCTGACAGCTATTGATGAGCTGTTACAGGTAAGACCTTCATACTACCAGTAAGAGCACCTTCTTCATGCTGAGATGGCTAGTCAGGGTCCATGATGAAGTATAAAATCGCCCCTTCCTGGATTGGGAGAGGCCTGAAATCCCCCTCCTATATCCCCTACAGAGCCTCTTGACAAAGGGCACTCGTGAGAGGCCACGGCAAGAAAAGCAGACTCCCACTTGTTGATCATGTGGTATACACCAGCCTCTCTGCAGATGTTTTCATAGATTTTCTCTTACCATCCCCATAACAACCACATGGGGTGTGTACAACGGAGAAAAGCCAAGCTTAGAGTCAGCCGCTTGTCCAAATGGCTTGTAAGTGACAGAGCCAGGATTGAAACCCCCATCAGAGAGATTTCACGAGACTTATCTTCTCTCTCACTTCTAAAGGCTCCAGGATGTGCACTGAGGGGCCAGCATGCATATCTGCAAATACTGTCAGAGAAAACAAGTGGGGTAATGCCTGGGTATGACCCATTTTGAACTAAAATGTGTATGAAATAAAAGAATGACCTATCACCTGGGACATCCACAGTGTCACTCATAGACAAGAACTGGCTTTGTAATTTTCTGAATCACCATAGCACATGATGCTAATACAAAACAGAGAAATATTCACATAAGAAAGAGCAGGGTGACTACCTTGGTGACCAGGGCATGGAATACAAATAAGTATGATTTCTCTCTTTGTGCCAAATCACTGTTTGAAAGGCAATGAGCTTCCTGCAAGTATCAAAGAATGTTAGCATCTCGAGAGTTATCTCATTTTCGGGGGTCCAAGAGTCGACTTGAGCATCGGAATCCATTCTACCAGGAATCAGCCAACCATGCCCAAACCATTCACCCCCTCCGGGAGTCGGTATTTTCCCTTGTAAAATGGCGTGGCTTTACCCACCTTACCTTTCTCTTGGGCTTTTTGCAAGGAACAAGTGGAAGTATTGATCCTTATGAAAATATAAGATCTTGCATTGTGTTATGAAATGAAAGGGTAAAACTGAGAGATCCATTGCCAGGTTTATGTATCTGGTACAAATGAGTGTCTGCAGCAAACAGGTCTGTTACTCAAGGAGTTCCGATCAGTAGCAATTCATCACCTCTCTGTTCTAAAAAGGACTTAGCTTCTTAGTATAACATACAAAAATTAATTAGGTATTGCAGCAGATGTCATCTGAACAGAATTGTTCCTTTCTAAAATGCAACTCCCACTGATGATTTTCTAAATAGCTTTAAGTGTCTTTTCAGAGCCCACTGAAGATACATGTGCTTGGATAATGAGTATTTCTTCTCTCAGGTTCTGCCTGGCCATCTGGCTGGGAGTAGATTTGGGTCGGGTTTAGGAGATATAATGAGGGAGTGGGTTGCAGACTCTGAGACATGTATTGGCTTCACCCATTTTTACGGATGAATGTTTTAATTTTGGAATACCATGTATGTCATCCTTAATATTTATCCTCATAGGCCCTGAATTTCAACAGTGTGACTGTGCCGCAGAAATCCTCCCTTGAAGAACCGGATTTTTATAAAACTAAAATCAAGCTCTGCATACTTCTTCATGCTTTCAGAATTCGTGCGGTGACCATCAATAGAATGATGAGCTATCTGAATTCTTCCTAAAAAGCTGAGGTCCCTCCCGACCTTCAAGTCATTCTTATAATAATGTGAACCAAAAATATTTTTCACGGGATGTGGGTTAAGAACCAGGGAAGGGGTGGCTTGACCTGGTCCTACTTAAGCTAGTACAATAATTCTCATGCTTGTTTACATTAGTTGCCCCCGCAAATCTGAAAGATGTGACTGTTATATCCACAGGCTGCCTTTGATCAAGTAGATTTCACATTTACTATGGATAAGTTATTTTTTAAGTTTTCGTGAGCAAATTGCTAAAGAGGGAAAATGTCCTCACTGAACATGTTTTTCTTTTCCCTTTAATAGAAGAGCAAGAATTTATAAGCTATTTCTGTACCAAAGTGTTTGTAGAAACAAACGCTCAAGCATAATTTATTTTAAAATAATTATTTATATAATTTTGTGTTCATGAAGGCATGTGAATTAACTTATATTTATTTATGTTATATTTATTAAAGTATTTATTATCAAATGGATTTGAGAAATACCTTATGTTCTAAAAATAAAATGATTGAATAAAATAAGTCTCATATTTTTTCTAATATAATTGGAATACTTTAAGCGTTAAAATACACATTGTGGGAAAACTGAAAACTCCAATGTGAACAAAATTCCCTTGGAAAGAATGCCACGATATTCTTACCCAAGTCCTACTGCCTCTAATCTCCCATTTTAAAGGGAGACTTCTAAGACTAGATACGCTTTAATACCAAGGCCATCGGGTGAGTTACGGTTTTTGAGAGTATATTTTGTTCAACACCTGCATCTAAAAGTAAAATACATAAAAATGTTTTTTCCCCGTTAACCACAGCCCCATAACATACTGCGTGCATTAGACAAATACATAATAACATCCTCCAACTGGGAAAAATATCATTTAGAGGTCTTCTAGTTAAATTATTCTAATTTTTGTGACCCTTTGGGCCCTCAGGGGGAAGCTGTTTCCAAATTACAATGAGAAAAATTCTCCATTTGCTTCAAATGATACAGAACTTTTGCCTGAACCACATGGATAATTGCCTCTCTTTGACTTAAGAGATGTGCTCTTAATGACCCAATATTAAATTCCATCTTTTTAATTCTCTAAACCATGTGAATTTTAAAAGATTCACCTGGCAGAATACCATGTAATTTTAGTGCTCTGATAATCATCTTCCTCCTTCGTATGAAAAGGCTATAAGAAAGGCACTATTTAGGGGGTCCTGCCCCCTTCCTCATGTGACTCCTCCCCACCACATCCCAGCTCGTATCCTTGGGGACCCCTCATCTATGTGGCAGACTGACTCATTTGTTGAGATTCTCACCCCACTTGGTATACAATTAGATAGAAATCATCAGAAACTAGATCCCAACACCTACTCCCTTTTTCTTGAGGAATTCCTCCACAACCTTGAATGACCTGCAAGTGATTCACAGACAGGAGTTTCTTGCCTTTAAGTGTTGGGTTTAGGGTTTCAGTGGCTTTGATAATGGGAAGAAGAGCTCGATGGCATGATGGGCCATCCTTACTTGGAATGACGACTCGTCCGTGGTCTGTGCCCAGAAACAAGGAGAGGCAAGCGGATCATCTGTCTATGGACAGGGTTTGTATAGAAGAACACAGGTGTTACTTTGGTTCTAGAAATTACCATGACTGGCCCAAGAAACCTCTTCCCAACTAATTCCATTCTTCATTATGTGGTTAGTTTGTCTCTTTTTTCTTTTAATCCTGGGCCTACAATCTACAAGTTGTATAACATGACCAAGTTGTTTTAACCTCTCCTTGTTTCCTAAGAAGGGAAGACGATGCTAGAACCTACCTCAGAGGATCAGAGCGAGGGTTCCATGGAACAGCTCATGCAGAGCACTCACACTGCACCCGACATGTAATACATACACCATGTGAGCCATTTTTGAAAATTATTAGCAGTCTTTGGGCTTGGTGACTGGGCCAAATTGGTGAAACCCTCCTTTGCTACTATTTTCTTACCTGTGAAATTCAGAAAACTGTAGGCCCTATTTCAGTGCTGTTGTGAGGATTCGATGACACAGTACAGGGCCAGCATCGAGTCAATGCTCAACATCAGTTTGTTAAAAGTGTTAAGATTGTTTAGATTTCCGCAATGCCCTGTCCCTGCACAGCACTCAGCACATCATAGGTGTTCACCAGGTGCCTGGTGCAAGTCCCTGCCTTCACAGAATAAAGGATGGGGAGCAAAGGAACTTAATAGGACCAAGGCCCCTCCTCCCTAAAAATATTCCCCAGCCCTAGCTTGTTAGAGATTCATTTGATCAACAAATTATTTTTAAAAGGAAATAAAGAGTGAAAGTGTTTCTCACACCTGAGAATGACTTAATCCGAGAATCAGCATGAAAACAAACCGCTGACAGCTGCCCCACTGAGGGCCCGGAGCTTTGGACAAAGGGAACAGTTCTGGGGAGCAACCTGGCCAGACATCCAAAGGCAGGTATTGGACAACTCAAGAGATGCAAAAGCACCTTAGACATCCTAATGAGGAAAGAAAACATGGGGACAGAAAGAGAAGAAAAACCAGCTTTTTTTTTCTTTTTTTAAGATTTTATTTATTTATTTGAGAGACAGCGAGAGAGGGAACACAAGCAGGGGGAGTGGGTGAGGGAGAAGCAGGCTTCCCGCTGAGCACGGAGCCCGATGCAGGGCTTGATCCCAGGACCCGGGGATCATGACCTGAGCCAAAGGCAGACGCTTAATGACTGAGCCACCCAGGCGCCCTGAAAAACCAGCTTTGTCTGGGGCGAGCACCGACAGACGGGTGGGTCCCCTTGGCTGTATCACCCTGAACCATTCAGGTGCTATCTTTGTTTGAAGACTAGACGCTTGGTTCTAGCCAGCATGATCTGGCTTCCTAGTTTAGGACAAAGTGCATTACAATATTGCCACAGAATGAATGTTTGTGCCCCCTTAAAATGCCTACGTTGAGGCCCTGATCCCCAAAGTGATGGTACTTAGAGGTGAGGCGTTAGGAGGTGAGTTAGGTCATGAGCGTGTTGCCCTGATGATAGGATTTGTGCCCTTGTAAGAAGAGAGGGGGGAAACCCCCACCCCCCTGTGGGAACACAGTGACAGGTGGCTGTCTGCAAACCAGGATGAGAGCCCTCACCAGATACCAAATCTGCCTGCACCCTGACTTCAGACTCCCTAGCCTCCAGAACTGTGAGGAATGAATGTCTGTTGTTTAAGCCACCCAGTCTCTGGCATTTTATTGTAACAGTCTGAGCTGACCAAGAAATCTATTTTAAATAAGGGAGAAAAAAAAAACAAACAAACCCAGCCACATTTTCAAAAATTGAATTGTATCAACTTTTTGGTTGAAATGTATTTGGTGAGAACAGGTTAAAAACTTCAGTTGTATTTATGTTTCTTTGAATATGATATTAAAAATATGAATGTGAGGGGCACCTGGCTAGCTCAGTCTGTAAAGCACATAAATCTTGATCTCAGGATCGTG
Source organism: Phoca vitulina (assembly GCF_004348235.1). Taxonomy (NCBI): domain Eukaryota; kingdom Metazoa; phylum Chordata; class Mammalia; order Carnivora; family Phocidae; genus Phoca; species Phoca vitulina. The sequence continues at coordinate 79,918,946 of NW_022589711.1, read as the reverse complement.
AGTTCAAGCCCCACGTTGGGTGTGGAGCTTACTTAAAAAAAAAATATGTAGGGGCACCTGGGGTGGCTCAGTCAGTTAAGCATATGACTCTTGATTCTGGCTGAGGTTGTGATCTCAGGGTCATGGGATCGAACCCCACATCAGGCTCTACGCTCAGTGTGGAGTCAGCTTGGGACTCTCTCTCTCTCCCTCTGCCCCTTCCCTCACTTGTTCTCTCTCTCTTATTATAAAATAATAAATAAAATCATTTTTAAAATATGAATGTGAATTATGACATCAATTTAACATCAGAATATATTCACGTGACCTTTTTTAGAAGCAACATTAACTAATGCTTACCGGGTGCTAACTAAATGCTAGGCGTGTTTCTAAGTGTTTACCACAAATGCATCAAATCCTCCCAATAATCACACGAGGAGAAACTATTACCTTCCCCTTTTTATAGATGAGGAAACTCAGGTAAGAAACCACATAAGCTTGCATGACGAGTAAGTGATGCGCCATGATTCGACCCCGGGCGGCCTGGTTCCAGCCCATGTAGCCACTGCAGCCTTTCCCCTTACTGGGTAGTAAGGGCCCAGTAAGTCAAGGGACATTTTCATCATAAGCATACAAACACCATCATGGTTATTTATACATCTCTCCCCCTCGAGACACTATGAGAACCTCAAGTACAGGAAATGCCATGTTGTTACCCATGTCTATGTGTTCTTAGGCCCTGGCACTGAAAGGTGGTAGAAAGCAAGACAAGGCAAATCTTCATGGGCTCCCCTATGTTTCTCATTTCTTTTTCTAATCTGGGAATAAAGAAGAAAGTCTTTAGTCTTTAAAAATCAAAGTATTCCCAATTACCAAAAAAAAGTTTAAAATTGTAAAAAAAATGCACACATGTGCTTAGTTCAAAACAATTTTACATGCTTATGCTGGAGAAAAATCTGAATTCATAAGCCTGTTGATTTATGTAACCCACATAGCTATGGCTTGGCATTATGTGGTCACTGTCCTTCAGAAGCCACACGCCAACACATCACACTGGTGAACCGAACAGTCGTCCACTTCCCCGTGCACGGGTCTCACACACACACACCCCTTGACGGTAGTTCCAAGAGGCCCAGGCGATCACGTCACTGGCTGGTTCCCACACTGCCCCTGACTGGAGTGGTTCGGAGATCCAGCCAAGCTCCTCGACAACCCCCCATAGCCCTCAGTAACCCCCCAACCAGAGAAGCTCCCTTTCTGATCGCTTTACCCATGCAGGTTCCAGACGAGATTTCACAAATGGCTTTTACAGCTAAGGAAAAGTTAAAAACTCACTGAACTAGTCCAAGTCTCTCCTGTAGTTGAGTTTTTATAAGTCACAAAACCGTCTCTTAGACTTCCCAACTTGCTTGAAAATAAAGCACCACTGTAAATGCACAGAGCATACCTTTTTTTTTTTTAAGATTTTATTTATTTATATGTCAGAGAGAGAGAGCACACACAAGCAGGGAGAGCGGCAGTCTAAGGGAGAAGCAGGCTCTCCACTGAGTGGGGAGCCCGATGCGGGGCTCGATCCCAGGACCCTGGGATCATGACCTGAGCCGAAGGCAGACGCTCAACCGACCTAGCCACCCAGGCGTCCCTAGAGCATACCTGTTCTAAAAATGAAATTCAAGCCAGAGGTGACAGCAAACAGCAAGAATGGACTTCCACAGAATAAAGATGGCTGACTAACTCCAGGATGTCTTGTCTCACCAGGAATCTACATCATGACAGGAACACATTGGATCTAAATTCCACTGGGGGGCTTCAGGGCAGAGCTGGAGGTCCTCATTAAGAAGCAGGAAAAACCTCAGAACTCCGTGCTCAGAATTCAACCCCAGGACCTCCGCTCCAGAGCCGTTATCAGAAACACTCAAACCACAGGCTGTGGGCTGGAAAAGATAGAATCCCAGCAGTTCTCCAGTTGGGATCACACCCTTCAGCAAGCCATATGCTGCTTTAGCCCCAAGAAGAACTTCCAGCAATGGGCAACGGGTTAGACCAACAGCTGAAAACCACCCTCCTCATGAGAATCCCTTTAAAAATCAGCAAATATGATGGCCTCTTCAGAAAATGGGAGTGAAAATGTGCTTCCACAGGACAAAGCAGAGGAGGAAAATTTTCCCCTAAAGCAATTCAATAAAACTACAAAATGAGTCCCTAATGTGCAGAAAAATCCCATTAGGGAGATGCACAGGTGAGGAACTAATATGAACCCACCTGGTTTTAAATAAAAACACACCTTCCAATAACGAGGGGGAAGGGGTGTCGTGACACACTCAGTCATTTCTGGAGTGAGGACAGTTACGGGGACAAGGGGATGGGCAAACTCTCCTGAATTTCTACAAACTCCCGGGTGAACCAACTTACCGTGGTTTATGCTCAGTCCCAGTTCAAAAACTGGAGAGCTGGCTACAAAACCAACTAATGCCCAAACAGCCAGGATAACAGCAATCGAGAAATATGATGCTTTTAAAAAATACTTTGTAAGTAAATAATAATACAAAGAAGACACATGAGTACTGTACAAATGCAGATTTATTTTTCTTCCCTTCATCCATAGTATGAAAAAGGTTGAAAATTGTTAGGAAACCGCTTACATACAAAGCACCTCTGAAATTATGCTTTTCTTCGGAAAACAATTTATAAAAAATAATAAACATTTAAAAATTCAAGTCCTTTAATAAAGTATTTTACACTCCTGAATGTTAAAACTCCTGTGTTTCCTAAAATATAGTACAATTTAAAAAAAAAACTCATAAAGTGACACTGATTTGAATTCCACAGGATCCCTGACAATTAAAAATATGTTCTCCCCTATAAAGTGAATCTGTTCTTCACAGGCAAAACAATATTAAAGTGTATTTCTCTGATTAATTCATTGAGATTTATTTTATTCTCCAGCTAATTCTTACAGTAGACTAATGGTAATTTATAGTTTCTTCAAATAAGTTAACAAAACATATCCAAAATGTTAATCACCACATGCATGATTCTGGGAGAGTGACAATATCTATACATACCCCAAAAAACCATTTCACCAATTAACAAGAGCCAATGTGGCTCATTATTCCCTGGGGCAAATCTTCTTCAAGAAGACATGACAGTTTTCCCTTGGTCCTGCTACAGCTATTTCTGAGTGGCATTTTTCCCCCCAGAAAGTAAATGATCCCAGGGTGAAAGTCAAGAAATGTAGTGTTTAGCGTTGTGATTTTGGAATGTTGATGAAATTTCTAGGGACTCTCTGACCATCCATCTATCCTCACCACATGAGATAAGATCGCCTCTGAGCGTGCACCCCAACATGTGATGGGGACAGGATTACCTTCCTCTCATCACTCTAGGACCAGGTAACATGATTGGTTTACCGGTTTAACAGACCACCAGCCAGACAGGTTGGTAAAGTGAGCTAGGGAAAGCATCCCACCTAAGGAGATATATTGTACCTGGGGGCATGTGTGTCTGTCTGAGTGGGGGCTAAAAGAACTCAGGAATCTCTCGTCATTATTAATGTCACGATGAAAAAAAGCTCAACTAAATTGGTGCAAGTCTAAGCACACTACCACTTAATTGCTAAAAAGTTTTCAAATACTTGATATGAATTTCATAGTTCACAGACTCCAAAAGGAAAATTACCACATTTCTCACCTGACTGAGTGGAGTCATTTTAAGCACCTTTGTAAGGATAGATGTTGGATGGGGAAGCAGGGCAGGATGGTGTGAGCAAGAGGTGCAAAAAAAAAAAAAAAAAAAATCTCGATGTTGTGAAGGTTTTTTTCTTCCTTTAAGTTTTCTAAATATTTTACATTTTCTGTGCCCCTGAATAATGCGAGCTGCAGAGTGGCTGCCTGTGTGCAAGGAGCTGCCTCCAGACTGTGAAGTTCAAGGTCTCATCAAGTCCATACCCAATTACCAGTTGAAGTGGTCTTTGCAGATAAAAGTTCCTGAGGCTTCCTTTTTCAGTTCATCTGCCAAACTTCACCTTTCCTGTAAGAAACCTAACAAAAGAAAGAATCAAACAAATTCAGGGATTCACTGTTGGGGAGAAAAGGGAGCATGCTTTTAGGGAAAATCACTTGGCCATTTCAAAAAGGATCTTCTGCAATGGCTGGGTTTTCCTGAGCTGAAGATAAGCCACTGCAATTTAAAGACTACAGTTACAAGATAATAAAACATCCTGATAAAAATACAAAATTCCACCAATTAACTGGATATTCTGGCCACACAAAGGCACAAAATATTGGTAAATTTTGATTTTTTTTTTTGCTTGTTTGTTTTTAACTCAGAAGAGTTTTGTTTGCCTATTTAATGAGGGAATTGGGCTAATAAGCTAGCTTTTATGATCTCTTTCAGTGCTAAAAAAAAAATCTCACAAACCCCTTTATGGTTCTAATGTATCAACAAGTCAAGTGTCTAGTGAGATCAGGAGCAGAGACAAAAAACAAAATAACAACCCATTATAAAGATTTTTCTGTGAGAGAGATTTTTCAAAGCTTATTACTCTGAAGGAAGAGGCTGTGATTATTTGGTTATGACAACACAGAGGCCATTGTTGGCAACAGGCAGAAGCGCCTATATGCAAATAAGCAGATTTCCACACGTGGGCCTCAGTAATTTACAAAATTTCAACATATCCAGGAATATGAATGAAAAAATCGGCACCAAACCTCAGTATTCTATTTGAATAAGCTTGAGGCTTCTGCATCCAAAATCTACTGGGGAAATATGCCCACAGTATCTCAAAGAATCGGGACAGATCACAGAATGATTTTACTGTTCATATAAACTTGTGGGGCATTTACACATTTTTGCATCCTTTTTGGAATAAAAAGCCCAAACAGAATTCCAATAAAGCCCTCTCTCTGACTTCCTGAGGCTTTGGAGAAGTAACACTGCATTTATCAACTACAGTAACAATAGGTAATAAAGGTTTGAAGTGGTTTGACCCATGTGCCAAATCAAGCCACATACACAAAAAGAAGTAATTAAAGACAAAGGAAGGAACTGTGTAGTTTTCTGTATTAAGCCTAGAAACTTTAGCCCTGCTCTGGGCTCTCGGCTTTTCCTCTTCTCTGCTACTGGAGGTTCACTGGCGCCACCCAGTGGCCTTCCCCAGCACTGCTTCAGCGCCACAAGGCCTAGAGGCTGAATGTCTCAAGTACCATAATGTAACATCCTTATCCACCCCTTAGCGAGCCTTACTACCTGCCTGGAGCTTTCCATGCATTATCTTTTTTTCATTCTCACAATAAACCCAGGACACAGGGGTTTTTGCATCCATTTGCCAGATGGGAACACAGAGGTTTAAAGTTAGGTTGAGAATTTGCTTAGTCACAAGCCAGCCAGCACCTGAGATGGGATTTGAACCGTTCCTCTGAGCCCACGCGCAAATCAGCCTTACTTAGATCTCTACTTATGGCAGTCCACACGCTTACTCGACCTTTACATAATTCTCTGAACCCAAGCTCACAAATAAAGCAACACATTCTATGGTAGAAAGTTGCTATTTGCAAAGACACAGCTTGATTCTAAGTAAACGACTAAGATAATTTTCTGCTCACCTTTCAGCACATCTTGGACTTCAACAGAAACGTTTTTCAGGCACTTATATAAATTCTCGGCTGTGGCATTACCCTGCTCCTTTTCTTGCCACTTCTTCAGCATCCTAAAGTTACACATCGTAATGTCTTCTTTCTTCTCCCGGATATCATCAATATCACCAATCTCCAACTCCAGGTTGGCAATGGCAATTTTTATCCACTCCTTCCCCAGCTTCGCGGCGAGGGTAATCAACTGTGCGTCTGTTAACAGCGTTCTGGTCTTTGCTCCATCTAAAAGCAAACAAGGAAGTCCACCATTCCTTTCAGCATGTCAATCATTTATAGCAATTTATAATGAAAATGTATTCTCCTTATGTAAGAAAGGACACCATGATTTGTAACATTAGCTGCCTTTAAAATATATTTAAGTCTCCCTGCTTTCCACACTATTATAAGGACTGAAGGGAACGATTTCATATAATAACATTAAACTGGGGTATAATGTTCACAATGGTAATTCAGTAACTCAGGGAATGAGACTGTTTTACAAAGCAGCACAAATTGGGTGGGAATAAAAAAAAAAACAATCAGACTCCAAAAATAATTTATATAGCTCAAAAAGAAAAATATACAGTTACATCCTTGCCCAGCTCTGTGTCTTTGTCTGAATGTTAGTGCCACACATAGACGCTACCTTAAGGGCCACTAAAGCGGGCAGCAAGAGATCTGAATCGCAATTTCCATTATGCCATCTCCTGGCATTCGGGGAGAAGCACAATCCACAGAAAAGTCATGAGATGTATCTGTAATATCTGTTGAACTCTAAAAAACAGCATCATAATCTTGGAGGGACATGTGTCTGCTACTGTTAAACCATCGGCCCCATGAAAAATATGAGCCCTATCACTAAGCTAGATTTTTCTCTTTTCATGTTTTTTAGTTGGTTGTGCAATAGTGTAGCAAAGCTCACTGGTCGCCTAGATTCAGCGAAGGACCATAAAAGCATTACAAATACTAGAGGTGAAATTAGAAGGGAGTGAGAAGTAGAGTATTTTCTGCCCTTCCTCCAGGACCACAATACCTCTGCTCACCTACAGCTGACAATTTACTAATAGGAATGTAACCTTTGTGCTGGGACCCTTCCCCACCTCACAGATCCCTAACCTTCTAGATTGAAGAATGGGTCTAAGCAATGGCCTGCGCCCTCTAGTGGCTTCTTGAGACGTGGTGCATTGCTCCTAGCTCTCCCAATGGCCGCTGCAATGGAAGCTGCGCGGGCAACCTAGGAAAAATCCAAGTTCTCAGGACCATCCCCAGATCTGTTTCTGATTCCGAACCTAAACTTTAACAAGATCTCCAGCTGATTCTATTGAGCCTGAGTGCTGACCATATTTAAAAAGCATCAATCACACTCATAGAGTAAATCTAAAACCACCAGGATGGTGGTGACTTAGTATCTCAAAGAACGTTGTGGAAGTACCTAAAACAAAGTAAATCCTTATTAAATTATTTAGATACCACACTGTCAGCTCCAAAAAGGCTGGAAATCCTTAATCTTTCTAGGGAGCATTTAATAATTTTAATTCTATTTCTACCTACTTGCTATTGGAGCTAATTTTAAAAAGCCAGAAGTTAACTGCATGTAACAAGAAACTTATAACTGTGTCCCAGTTATAAGATGAATACGGTCTGAGGATCTAATGGACAGCATGGTGACTAGAGTTAATACTGTATTATATACTTGAAATTTGCTGAGAGTAGATGTTACATATTGTCGCCACCAAAAACAAAACAAAAAAGTGAGGTGATGGATGTACTAATTAACTTGATTGGTAAATATTTTACAATGTATATGTGTACCAAATCATCACATTGTACGCTTTAAGTATACACAATTTTATTTGTCAATTACATCTCAATAAAACTAGGGGGAAAAAACGTATTCCAATATAGTTAGGTTTTTAAAATAATTCTAGAGCCTCACTTATTTTGATGTTTACTTAACAAAAATAACAATAAACATTTCTATAGTGATACACAATAAAAATCATCCACATGCCACCCTCACAATGTTCTAGAAAGTAGAGAGTTAACTTGCTTCACTTTACAGAGAGTTTATCTGCTTTCAGAGATTCATACCTTACAAAAATAGTAAAAGAATAGGTATTTTGATGAAGCAGTTTATTTATGGAGTTATATGAGGTTCCTGAAGCCTTGAGAACTTGAGTCTCATATAATTTGAGTCTGTTTTTAAACTTAAGTTTGTAAATTCTGGCTGGACTTGAATTTTGAGTACATACTCCATCTCCTGGTTCCTTGGAGTACTGTTGTTAAACATTTAAATCTCGTATTTTCACAACTATCAAGCCTTGGTCTCTGCCATTTAATTGGAAGAAATTGAGACTTGCCTCCAAAAATTGAGCTGGAGGCTCTTTACCCCAGATGTAGCTAGTACCCATGAAGCCAATGAATGCACACATGGACATTCACAATTTCATTCAATCGACATTCATTGTCTTCTACATAAAAGGCTCCATGCTCATTGCTACAGGAAACATAAAGATGGACGGTTCATAGCCCCTACGCTTACAGACTATAAGGGAGCTCCCCCTGGTGCCCCATTCTATTTAGACTGAGTGAAGGGGTTCCACTGGAGGACTCAAACTGGAAAAAGGGTGGGGCTGACCAAGCAGGACCATTCTCCGGGCCTGAGGAGCTGGGACACAGGGAGAAGGTATCTGGGAGGACAGGCACAACTGGGATGCGGCTCCAGAAGACTGACCCAACAGCCGGGCTTGGATGACTATCAGTGGGGGAAACCAGGGAAAATAATTTATAGCCGCTGATGATCTTTTTACACACCTGAAGTGTCAACCTGCTTCATTCTCTTGTCATAGACATCCTCATCAGGTAAGCTGCTAGTCATTTTTCGCCGCCTGTTACCTTAAAAAAAAAAAAATATCAACAAATTGGCTTTCCCTTGTATTTCTTATTTTCTACCTACCTTCTTTTTTTAAAAAAAGATTTTATTTATTTATTTGACAAAGAGAGACACAGCGAGAGAGGGAACACAAGCAGGGAGAGTGGCAGAGGGAGAAGCAGGCTTCCCACCGAGCAGGGAGCCCGATGCGGGGCTCCATCCCAGGACCCCAGGATCATGACCTGAGCCGAAGGCAGATGCTTAACCGACTGAGCCACCCAGGCGCCCCTCTACCTACCTTTAACCTGGATTTTTAAGGAAATCATCATTCAGGTAGAAACAAATTGAAAATTTATTCAAAGGTTGTTCAGATGATTAAGAGAATAACAGAATACTTAGCAGATCTTTAGTGATACCACATTTGCCCAGCAAAATAAAAATTCTAGTGGATAGAAGGAACAAAAGAATAGGTTAAAACTCGTTCAACGTCCAGTTAACTAGCACTTACAATTTGTGCTTCTTTTCGAAATGTTCTGATTCTGATCATGCTGAACCCAGTCACCTGTTAAAGGATAATAAGCAGCAATTGGAACAGACAAAACTTGATTTAAAGCAATTTATGAAAGTGTATGAAGCTCTACAGTCTTGGCAGTCTCTCTCAAGTTCAAATATGAGTTTGGGGTTTTAACTTGGTATGTAGGCCAATGCACATATCTTTGAGATAAATACCGAGCACCCCTTCCAACAGGTCCTACAAGACAAATGCTTCCCAAACTCAAGTCATCTGCACACAACTATCCCAATTCTTGCCAAACCCATATGCCAGGTGAAATGCTACTTATTCAGTATTTCTTTACATCTCTAACTACTGTAAACAGAACACTGGTATCACTTGCTATATGGATAAGGAAGTCATAAAGATAAAAAATGTTTATTTTAAATGTTATTTATATGTACTCCACCTAAAACAATCTCATATATTATCATTCTGTACTTTGGAACATTGTACATGGGGAGTTCTTTCTGAACACATCATTGTGATTCTACATCACGTCCCCTGTTTGAGATGCAGTCCCTGCTCTGTAAGGTGTCTGTGCCTCATCCAGGCCTTCTGTAGGCGCCTAGGGTGAAGATGCCTTAATAGTGATGAGCAATCTCAATTAACCATTAGTTTAGCCCCTCCCCCCAAAACACTGGAGACCAGAAACACCTTACAATGCAGAGTTTTATTAAATATGTTTTTAAAAACCAAGCATAAAAGGTCTTATAAAGTGGTCTTTAAAATGACCAAGAGACTTATTCTTAGCCCAGAAAATGTGTTATTCAGATTGTACATGTTGAGTACCTCTATTACAGCGGCATTAGCTGTGGCCAAAAAGTAACATCGAGCTAACTTAAGAGTATAATACTGGGAATAAGAATCAATCCCATCTACCGAAAAGGCTCGTGCTTAAACAAGGACTGAGAATTCCAAACTGCTTCGATCGGGTTTCACTGCTACAGTATAGAGACACGACAGGAAAGGCAGACTCTGCAGACTGTAACAGGCAGCAATCTGCATGGCGGAAAGACATAAATGTATGACCAGCACACAGCACGCATCCCACGTCATCATTAGCAGGGACCTAATTCATTTGTCTACACGTGACCCAATGGGTACAAAAGAAACTAGCTGAAAATGGACTCTAATGTTGTTCAGATGATACAGAGACTTATAGAATACTTAACAGACCCTTGTTATTATTACATTTGTACAGCAAAATAAAAATTCTAGAGGATAAAATTAATAGAAGAGTGGGTTAAAATTCCTTTGATATCCCGCTAATGGCACTCACCGCTTGTGCTGTTTTTTGGAATGATACTGGATTACGTATGATACCGGGAAAGAGTTAAGGTATTATAATTCAATGCAAATGATGCAAAAATAATTTCTACTACAAACATGTGGCATTGGCAGGAGGGACCCCAGTGCCATGCGCAGAGGAGGATACAACAGCCACAAGCAGGTTCAGGGTCTTGCCCACACTCACTCACAGAGCTGCTCAATTCTAGGGCTGGAACTAGAACTCATAGGACCTCACTCCCAACCACTCTTCTGCCTCCCTTTTGGCTCCAAAATGTGCCCACTAGACATATGTCTGTTGTTTTAATAACTTCCTTCAAAGAGAATTGAAAGTCAAGGTCAGATCTGCCTGAGGAGGCGGCCAAGGGCAGCTATGGGATGTCCCCCTGCATCTCCCCTCTTCCAGAGGAAGTCCACATCAGCTGCAGCCCTCTCCAACTCCTCCCAGCACAGGGGAGGATGTTGAAAAGGTGACTGCCAAGGGACTTCCCAGCGCAGAAATCTTAAACAAGGGGAATGCGTTCCCACAGCAGAGCTGTAATCACACAGAGCAGGGCTACCACCTGCAGATCAGATAGGCAGGGTGAGGCAAATGAGACAGGAAATCAGCCAAAACACAGATGTACATCCAGGTCATGGGACAGACTTTGTCAGGATGTCCCTAATTCACATTAAAGCATCTGAGATCCAAACCTCAGAATGTAAGGGGGGGGGGAGGGAACCAAACCCTCTATGGGCTAAGCCCACCCGCTGCCTGAAGCTTCCACACCTCACTGAACTACCCACTGACCAAGGGGTCTGGCTGTGGGTGCCTGAGAACCAGAGCCTTGCCGGGGTCTTTGTGTCTCTTAAATCAGATTTTTAGATGTTATGGTAATGGAACAATCACTCTACTTGTTTGCCCACCCAGACCGCCCCCCCAAACCCGAGTTTTCATTCAAGATACGAAACACTTACATTCTCTCAGTTTTGCTTTCCATACAATTTCCTCAGAATCCATTTCGACCAAAAGTAATTTAAACTCCACTGGTTGCTCCAAATACACTTCAATGTAACTTTTCAATTTTAAAAGTGAACCATCAACAAATTCAATTTCCTTTAAAAAAAAAAAAAAAGTGATTTTTTTTTTTTTTTTAAATAAAAGCTGCATTAGTTGACAACATGAAATGTCAAATAAGGAATAATAGAAGGGTCAGTGCTGACTTGAATGCTCACTGAAATTCTGATGCTGGAAATCTCACTCCTTAATCACAGACCCTCTGATTCTCTTGCTTCTCCTAGTCCCTCTTTACTCAGACCTGCTTTTCTCCCTCATTGAGGCTTCCAGTACTTTGGCCCTATTTTTTTAAGGTGTAACTTTTCAGCCCTTTCTTGGTTTCAGTGTTTCATGTTCCCACACTAATCACCCTTTCATAAGTGCTTTTAAGCTTCCTCACCATCTTTCACTTCGATCATTCCACAACCTGGAATTGATTCAAGACATTTACAGAACTACACTGTGTGTTTCATCCACATTGAATTCCCTCATCAAATACCACCTTGCCCCAGCAAACCCTTTCATCGCTATTTTATGGATAAAGGATCTCAGAGAAACTAACTAACTTGCCCAAATCCACACTAGGAAGTGGGAGAACTGAATTCGCATCCACACGTTCTGACTCAACCACCACATTTAACCTCTACATTTATCCACTATAGAGACTGCCCCATGCCTTGGACTTCCTCTGCTCCTCTCCAGACTGGCTAGCAAGCCTGCAGGGAGAAATCTACTTTAAAAAAAAAAAAAATCATTGAACTGCACTGGGCATCACCCTTAAAAACCAACAGTCTTACCCTGTCCCTCTCCCTTTCCATTATAAACCACTACCATTATCCTCACCATGGGTCACCAAGGCCTACAAAGCCAAGATCTCTCTCTCCCAAAGCCCTCTGCATTCCCATTTCTCATTCCCATTTCTCTGGTGCCTTGGGCCTGGCTGCACATCCCCATCACCTCACTTAGGCACTTACGGTTCCCTCTTCCAGGAGGGCTGTCTCTCCCGGTGAATCCCTCTCCCTTCAAACCCAGAACAAATGTCACCACATAGGAACACTTCCTTCCTGGAAACCCACTGCACCCATCTCTATGGTAATACCACATTACACGTTAAAATTATTTCTTTACATGACTATAGTATGTCTCTCTCTATACTGGCATCTTTTGAGGGAAAAGATCACGACTTACTCATTTTAGCTCTTCTCCCAGACTGACCTGTAATTGGTACTTTTGATAAATGTCAGTTAAACAAATCATTAATGGTCTAAAATCTGTAAGAACACCTTAGATTTAACAGTTTCACAACTCTCAGAGTACCCCAAAACCATTACCTTATATGATCATTAGGGCAATCCTAGAAGATTATCCCCATTAATCCAGAAATTTGGTTAAGAGAGAGCACAAAACTGGTGACAGAACTAGACTATTTAAAGCCCTCCCACCGTCATCATCTTGTGTAAGCGAGACCTCTGGGGACCATCTGAGTCCCTTCCTAGACAGATTTACCCATTCAATGTGTGTTATTCCCTCTCCTAGTGGCTCTTAATCTTGGCAGCACATTACAGTCACACTGGGAGCTTTAACAAGCTCAATGCCGAGGCCACTCCCAGACCAATTAAGTCAGTATCGCTGGGGGTAGGACCCAGGCCACAGACTTTTTTAAAAGCTCCCCTGGGAATTCCATTTGGCAGCAAAGGCCAAGAATCACACTGTTCTAAGCAAACCCTTCGAATTTCATTTCACGTCCCAGACAAGACTGCAGCTGGCTTCTCGTGATCATCTTGAGGTAGCATCTGCCAGGGCTTGGTCAGCTTGCAAGGGCTAGGAATCAACCTCTCAGATCCCAGTGGGAAGACTGCGGCATTAGGGGCCACGGGCAGAGTGGGCTCAGGGCCAGGCTTGTCTGCCACCTGGGCGTGGGACCTAGGCAGTTCGCTCGCCCGCTTTGCACATTAGTCCCTTCAGCTTCACTGTTGTGAAGCTCAAAAAAAAAAAAAGAAACAAAAAAACACACCAGGTGGGAAGAAACCCTTTGCAACTGGAAAGGAAGGTATAGAAGGCTGTCTGACCAACCTGACTGCTTCTACAGGGCCCGAGGCCTCTGATAATATAATAATGCAACATGGGCCACCGCCATCAGCTCTCTCATGTTTCCTATTTTAACGTAATGGAATCCAAACATATTTTCAACTTTTCACAAACTATAAAACAAACAAAAAGAGGTGTACAAAAAGAATTTCCACACAGATGTCTAGTTAGGTAAGCTACAACACGCATTCAGAGCACGCAATGAAAATAAGTTTTAAAAATAACTTTGTCACTTTACAGGAAACCGAAATCACTTACAAATGTCATGATGTGTACACTGAATAGTTGAAATCTAGTGACAATTGGTTCCCATAACTATTTTTCAAATGCCTCCCAGTAAGAAAAAGCCAGTATCCTTGTTAGCAACTCTTTCCCATTAACCTTCAGTGTTCTGTGACTTAAAATTAAACTTAAGGTTTTTATTCCTTTGAAACTAACATTGTTTGAAGAATTTAATTTAAAAAACTCAAGAAAATTTAAAATCTTTTTAAAGGGAAAAAGATTAAATAGTCTATTTTTGCGACGGTGGTAGATTAATCCTGAAATTCAACAGCATCTTTGGAATAAGCTACAAGTTTAGCAAAACAATTGCTTTCCTATAAATAAATTAAAAATGAGAACAAAATGCATTCTTCTAAAACTTTCAAAATAACTTATCCACAAAATATACATCCCTGCTGCTACTCCAAGTGGTTTTTTAAAATACATACCTCTGGGGTGATTTCAGCTTCTGGTTCACTGATCAGTCTGTATTTCTTCCCGTTCTGCAATAACTTCTGGCAAACGGGAGGCTTGTCAATTTTCATGAATTTCTTAGAGGAGTGCTTTACCGACTTGGAAATATCCTACAGGTAGAAATAGGTTTTGGCTGTGAAATGTATCAGCAACAACCAGAGGAACCATAAGTGCCCAGCAGTGCACGTGCCGCCCTGCATTATCTTCATGTCCCCCTACAGAATGACAGCGATGGCAAAACCTTCACAGCGCTCTAAAAAGGAGGCTAATTAGGCACCTTGGACCCATGCTGCAGGCCTCCAGGTCTCCAAACATCTTTCTGCCCAAGCGCACCAGCCAGAAGCAACATACGTGCCCTGTATGGGACCGAAAGTTTGCTTCTGAAGGATTTGAGAAAATTGCATGAGCGCTAGCATTACACATTTGTGTCGATTATCTGCCCATCGTGTGAATACAAAGCAACGATTTTATTGTATACAGTTCTGCTTTACCCAGAGCTTGCTTCTACCCAGCACTTTACGTGTTTCTACCCTCAGTTTCCCCACTGTCCCAGAGGGGTCGCTGATTTTATATGCGCAGTTCGAATGCCCCGAGGAGGCAAATGGAGACTTTGGCCCAGGCTCACTTGTAAAGCAGTTGTATAGCTGAACATGAAATCTGGGTTTCCTGAATGCAAAGTGCAAGGAAATCTTCCTACAGAGGAAAAAAAAATCAACCCCAGAAGGTGTAAAAGTATAGCATCAATAGGAAGCACACCCTGCCCTAACCATGCCATGCTCCTATGGTTCCAGCAACATAATCAGCTCCTCACCCCCGCTTCCCAGGAAGTAGAGATAGCACCCTTTTAATTAACTGAATTTACTTTTAAGAAACATAAAGTTCATTGAATAATGGTACTTATTCCAAATCCATGCTAATTCTACTTTACTTTACTCTACTTTTTACACCATTTTGAAAAGTAGTTTCCCAATTGAAAGTATGAACTTTAACAGGATTATAGGAAGCATATTTTACCTTCTTAGGAAGAAACTAAGAACCTATTACTCAATAGAGTTCTTAAATTTTAATATATATTGCCAATTATAATCAATATAACTTATGTTTAAAGATATCAAAACACTGTAACCTAAAAACACTGGAAATAGGTAGCTTGATACTGGAGGGGGCCAAAGTCTGGCTATGCCAAGATGAGCCACTGTGGCATGAAGATCGTTTTTAGTTAAAAAGCAATCAAGGGTGGGGGTTGGGTGAAATATGTGAAGGGGATTAAGAGTACACTTATCATGAAAAGCCCTGAGTAATGTATAGAATTGATGAATCACTATATTGTACACCTGAAACTAACATAATCCTGTATGTTAACTATACTGGAATTTTTTAAAAAATTAATTAATTCAAACAATTTTTTTAAAAAAAGCAATCCGAACCCAGCAGATTCAGGAAAAGCTCTCCCCCACCCCCTGCCTGACAGCTGCCTAAAAGAATCTGCATAGAGGACCTGCTCCAGGAAGAGAACTGTCACCACAGATAACTACACTAGCACATGAACTAGGTAAGAGAGACAGGGAGGGGAGGAACGTAGCAAGGCCTGTGGGATCAAAGTCCTCTACGTTCCATGGCTTCTGAGTGGCCCAGCAGATGCTTGTTTACCAGACATTTACTCTTTTTCATTTTTCTGTGAATTGCATTTCTTCCCTTTGAAGTCCCAGACCCCTGCCCCCTTCTCCTTAGATCAGAATGACCGCCCTCCAGGAATCAGAGAACTTGGCACGCACCTAGGCACCGACCCTATAACCTCTCTAGATGAGTGCCAGATGAGACCCACAGCAGGGGGACACTTCAATCAACAGGAACGGGACCCACAGACACATGGCATCATGTTTGAACACAAAGTAGTCAACACTTACTATTCATTTTCATTAACTTTACCTTGATGAAAGACTCGTTATTGGTTGCTATGTACACTCGAAAAGACAAGGATGGGTTATGGTCAATGGCTTTGTAGAGAATCACAGCCCCATGGTGGTATACGGTCTCTTCACTTTGAATAACAGGTCCCACAGGAGAAAGAGAGTTCACACGCCATTTGACATGGGTTGTAGAATGATCCACGGTAGATTCTAACGAGGCCCCAGAACTTTTAACATGTAAGACTTTGAATGTCATATTGGCATCATGGTCTGTTAAAATATGAAGGTAAATTAGCACTCCAGGCGGTACACGGGTTGCACACATACTCTCACATATACACACACGTGCACACGAATTACTTTTAGGAAACAAGTACTTACGACCCAAGCAGAGGGAATGTGGAAACTGAATGGAGGTAAGACAGGTTGGGTCACACTTAACATCAAACAAGGGTCCACCGACAACCCAGGGTTTAACAACCAGGTCTGCATATTTGCTCCAGGACAAAACGCAATACTTGATGTCAACTTTTCTGTTAACCTCAAATATCAGACCAGTTTCCGTGCACTGGTAAGTTCCCTCTGTGTCCAACTTCAGTCTGCATTGGACAGATAAGAACACCTTTTTAGTCCTTATGTTTGGTCAGGAGAGGACTTCTTAAAATTATTTATGTTTTTAATCTCATTCAAAAGCACTAATGAAATTCTATAGCATTTTGAAGAAGCATCACTACCAAAGAAAATAGTCCAAGTAATTACATGAAGTATGTGAAATTAATTACGTTGTTTTGTGTTTCCCCTACCCGGGGTCATTTTTATGTACGAAGTTAAATTACTGACGATGTTAAATTTTCTCTATTCATAACTACTTACAAAAACTGTTCCCCGGAAAGGAGCCTGGGGGTCACTTGTTCATTGTGTTTCTGGAGAAAGTAATACACAAGTAAATGTTCTTTTCTTAAAGCAAATTAGAGAATCATATTCTATTAGCAAGTAATACATATTAGCAAGTAATACACAAGTAAATGTTCTTTTCTTAAAGCAAATTAGAGAATCATATTCTATAATGAAAAGATACTTACATTTTCAGCATTACAGTGTTCACAGTAAGGTTGGATCTTTTTCAGTTCTAAACGATAGAGAAAAAGTTTCACTCACATGAATGTGATCGGCATTTTCAAATACAAATTTTTAAATAAATATATGTGATATGACCAGATGACAAAATTCAGAGGTACATGCCCCTTCAGCAGTAACAGTATTTAAAAGAATATTTTGGAAAATGTCAGTTTATACCTGAATGTGAATGATCTTTGGGCAATTCTTTATCCTCCCAGTCTTCCGCTGTGAACGAGATCATCACACATGCATCGGCACAAGTCAGTCACAGGGTAAATGGTGTACTACTCAAGCACCCACCTTCAGCTTCCCAACCAACAGAACTTTAAACATGTATTTAAACACCTCCACAAGTCGATCCAATGACACATTATGTCTGTCAATCCCACTGTAGGTCTAAGGTGCAAAAATGAGCTCGAATGTGACTCGAGTTTCAGTGTACCCTATTTTGGCACATAAATCTTTATGTGATCTTTCTATGCGGCAGCAAAGGCTTTGTCATCATCCTTTACACCTGACCCTCTCACACAAGCATGAGAGAGAAGCAGAGGAAACCGCATCGCCCGGTTCTTACTCTGAGCAGAAGCTTCCTCCGTGCAAGACCCTCCTGGCTCCCCATCTGTGAAGACAAGAGGGGCATATGAGCAATCTCTTCATTAGTTATTCCTCACCGGGGCCAGTGTCTCCACTGGAGAGCTGCAGCCCCCACTGAAGATTCCTTCATGGCCCAAGATAATGCCTGGCTGGCATCAGCCCTCCAGCTATTAGGGCTAGAGATTAGCCTGGAAGAAAAGAATTGACATCCGATTTTAAGCATATTTAAACTGGAACGACTGTAAGAGTCTCTGATTTAGCATGCAGATTCCTTCCACATGGCTCAAGGCCCTATACGATCTAGCCACCCATTACCTCATCTCCTGCCTGCCTCCCCGCACCTGCTGCCCTCCAGTCACTACCCGCCATTTCTCCACCTCAAAACTCACTCCTGACTGAGGGCCTTTGCACGGACTGTCTCCTCTCACAAATATTCATGTTGTTTGCCTCCTCACATCTTTGTGGTCTCTGCTCAAACGTCCCCTTATCTGAGAGGCTTTCCTGACACACATGCACACTCCCCCTCCCTGAAACACGGCCTGCCTGACATACTCACTCTGCCCCCTTCATTTTCCTTTGGGGCATCTCCCCCACCCGGCACACTGTAGTTTAGTGTTTTCTGCTTCCTGTTTCTCTCCCTACTAGAATGTAAGCTTCATGAGTACTGTACCGCAAGGGCCTGGTAAGTGCTCAGTCACTATTTTCTGAATGATTAGAATTCTGTAATACAAAAATGTATTAAGAAAGGGAACAGCAGGGGCGCCTGGGTGGCTCAGTCAGTTAAGCGTCTGCCTTCGGCTCAGGTCATCATCCCAGGGTCCTGGGATAGAGCCCTGCATCGGGCTCCCTGCTCAGCGGGGAGCCTGCTTCTCCCTCTCTCTCTACCCCTTCCCCCTGCTCATGCTCACTCTCTCTCTTTCTCTCAAATAAATAAAATCTTAAAAAAAAAAGAAAGAAAGAAAGAACGGGAACAGCAATGAATTTTTCTATTATCTACGTTGGTCACTAGTTGCATGAGCTTGGGCTCTCTGGCGATATTACTAAGCTCCCCATGCTTCACTTTCCACATCTATCCAATGGGGATTAGAATAATACCACCCCCCCCAAAATTTAGGAAAATTAAATGACCATTCCCTAATGCTCAGTAAGTGTTAGATAACTATTATTAACTATTATTTTGCTATGGTGATAGGTGGGACTCATTAAAAAAATTTAAGAATTCTAGACAACAACCCTGCCACTTAAGGCAAGACCTAATGTGTCAAATGCTTGGATTTATATTGTAAAGGTCTGAACAACCTTTGGGAGGGTCACCCCATGGGTAAAGCACTCCTCAACACATATACAAGGTCCTATGCCATCAGCAATGCCCAGGAGGTACAGACATCCCCCGCCCCCAGGATAGCACGCTCCTGCCTAATCTCCTGACCTATAGGGTCAGTATCCAAGGACCAGGGCTTGCAAGAAAGAACCAGCTTTAAAAAAACAGCATGAAGATAATGTGGCAAATAGAGACTAAAAGTATTCAGGGTCCTGGACTCAGAACACGATAGATCCGAAATATTGACCCAACTCCTGCATCACACCATCCTCCGATCATATTTCCTCAGTTACTGTCCTATAAAGGATCATAAAATTCTAAATTATTGATTGGCTGTCTGTCTACATTGTATTTGATCCACAGCCCATGGTTTTCTGCCTTAGGAGCAGAGGAAGTGAAAGAGATCAGAGAATCCTATCCAGCTGGCAAACACTGAGTCTCTGACCAGGTCTTCCCAGCCGAAGCAGAGAAATTGAAGCAATTCTCCCCAATTTATCAACCATGGCTTCCCTTCAATCCATCGGACGTGGGTGACCCCACATTCATGCCTGTGAGTAGAAAGCATATCCACTCAGGAGGAGGACGGGTGGGCCTGCATCGCCGGCTGGCCCACAGAGGAGCAAACATTCCAACGTGGCCTACCCGGTCTTTCCACCTGACCTGAGAACAGAGGTGAATGGGAGGGTACCTCTCTGATCTCTCCCCTAATGGGAAGGATCAAAGACCTTTTTTTTTTTTTTTTAAAGATTTTATTTATTTATTTGACACAGAGAGAGAGAGAGGAATCACAAGCAGGCAGAGTGGCAGGGAGTGGCAGAGGGAGAAGCAAGCTTCCCGCGGAGCAGGGAGCCCGATGTGGGACTCGATCCCAGGACTCTGGGATCGTGACCTGAGCCGAAGGCAGACGCTTAATGACTGAGCCACCCAGGCACCCCAGGATCAAAGACCTTTTAACAATGAGAATAATCTTGGGGGAAGGCAGGACCTCTTCCACGACCTGGGGCTCCAAGGACAAGCATCCTCAGCCCTCCCACAGAAAATGCCAGGGCACTTTGACTGCCAAAGAGTACCAAGATGTCTGACCCAGTCAAGGGCCAGCCCCTCCGAGCTCCACATACGCCCTGCTGACCACACTGACCCCACCCACCCACCAGATTTTGAGCCTATCTTGAGCCTCATTGACTCCGAATGCCTTCCACCTAGGTTGCCTGCCCTGGTGCGGCCCAGGCCTAGCTTCTGGACCCTGAGGGTCCTGACCCTGGACTCCACGTCCCTATGGCCCATTACCCAGTTGTTACCAGGGACAACATCAGAAACCTGGTCCCTATGCCAGCTTTCTAATTTCATTTCTATCTTAATCCAACCTATGAGGCTGGACTTTTGACTGCATTTTGAAGGATGAAATAATCCATAATGTACAGAGAATTGCGGGTGAGAGGGTTGGCACACATTTTTTCTTTATGGGTATCAGAATAGGACATTTCCACGAGGGTGCTACACACATCATTCCAGCTTCTTATCAATGTATAACATGATTTCAGGAAACTTACAGTTACCATCATAGGTTCTCCACAGAGAAACTGTGGAGAGAATCAGATCATATACAGGACTTCTGAATGAAGAGATTTCATTTATTTTCAAGTACTGCAAAGGAGCCCTCTGACTGCCTTGCTACAGTGTTCATGGGCAGATCAGAGTCTTAAGACCTGGGGGAAAAAATCCTACAGTAAAATAAAATCACTTAAAATACAAGCTTAGTCACTCACAAAACTTTAGACAAAAACCATATTTTATTTTTAGAATCCATCCCCTTCAAGTGGTTTCATACTCAAGTTGTTCACAAATAGCTAGAACAGAATGCCAGAAACTCCAAACCACAAATGGTACATCTGGAGCGGCAAATAGTTGCGTCGGCCCTAATCTGTGAGCAGCGAGCACCGCAGGAGGAAGCTCGGGCCACTTGCGGCCGGCCTCTCAATCTTTCCTCCTTAGGGCACCTAAGAGCAGAACAGCACACATACTATCTTGGTATCGATGCAGATCACGAGCATATGCTTTGTATGCCCGGTGTAGGGAGCTCACATTCTCAAAACACTTAGAGAAGTTTCCTAACGTTTACCTTAATTTTGCACAGAAAAAAGATAATGAGCAAGCGATCGGTAATGTAAAAATCCCAAAGGCTATCCTTCCCTTTCTTCCTTTCAACAACAAAAAATAAAATCGGGAGGAAGGATATACTCACTTGTTTGTTCTGGTTCTGGTTCCTCATTATCTACAAAAAGAAAAAAAGTCTAAATCAAATTCTTTTGACAACCAAGAGGAAACACAGGCTGATGGGAGAATAGGTAAAATGTTTGGCTTTCGCCAATAGCAACCATTTCCTGCCTTTCTTCTTCAGCTCATCCTGTTCTCCCACTTCGCTTGCCAACTAGAAAGTATTTACCACGTATGTATTTCTTCAGGACTTCACAAAACCACGCTAGTAATAGGTCCTCAAACAATATAAGAGATGTGTGCATTACTTTAAGATAAAAGTAAAGGTTCATAGGTTTAACCAGAATTCCGTAATTAAGGAAAGGCATACATTACTCACCAGATTCACTTTCAGAGCTGCTCTCAGAGCTGCTGTCCTCCCCTGAATAAAAACATACACCACAGGAAGTACACAGTGAATAAAAAATATTTTTTTAATTATACCTATTATAAAATAGATCCGAACTCAACTGATTTCTTCCTAATTTAATAAATTCTCATTGAGTCCAAAACTAGTCTGGTTCCTATAAGAGGGGGCTTATTTTTCTTCGGAAGTGGATAAAACATACTTGAGTTATTTAAGTATGGCTTATTTTTCTTCGGAAGTGGATAAAACATACTTGAGTTATTTAAGTATGAGCTCCGATCACCCTCTGGCTGCAGTAACGATTTCATCTGGTCGTCACGCAAGCCCTTCCCAGTCGTGACTTGCCCTCGCTGCTCCTGTCTGGCTCCTGCATTTGCACATCTGGACAGTTCACACGCACAAGGCCAATGACACAACCATGCAGAAATTCTGGAGTGTGTGCCATTGACTGAAGCACAGGACAAACGTAGTCCGTATTATCCAACTACTTCTGGAAAGAGTGGTCCCCAAGAATGCTCCCTCCACTTCCTCACCCCCGACTCAGTGCCTCAGCACACTGCAATCACGCTTCTGTTCCCACAGCTAGCTGGAAATCCTCTCCCTGATGTCCCCAAAGGACCACTAACCCCCAGAAAATGACTCCCACAGGTAGACACCCACCACTCCCTCCTGCCCGCATGGCCCTCCTGTGATGTCTATCCTGGTTCCCCTACCTCTCTAAGTGCTCTCCCCCGGGGCGGCCTTGCAACTCCTCTCTGCCACCACCGCCCTCCCCCCCAATTACTAACGCCCCAGGCCCCACTCCTCATTCCCAGCCTCCTTTCCCCCTCGAGAGCCCTCAGAAGACACGGCACCCACTCCCCAGTCGGATCCTGACCTCCACCCCCAGGGGCACCTGGGCCTCTCCTGGCAGACCCCAAGAGCTCCCCAGGCCCAACCTGCCAGCCAGGCTCATTCCCCACTCCCACTCCTCATCCTCTCCTCCTCCCAGTTTCCAGACACTGCCTCCCCCTCCACGCAGGCTCTGGATTCAGCATGCACACACATGGAAAGCTATTAGCATTATTCTCAAACCCTCCTCCCTACGTCCATAACAAAGGAGTGGCAGCAGTTACAAGGAGGGAGGAAAAGATCTGAGAATAATGAGAACAATAATAACAGCACTAATAGCAGCTTGTTTTGAGTGTTCCATGTGCCAGGCATGTATATATGTTTACTAGTTTACATGTACTTACTCATATTTATTTACCCATTTTGTATATGTATACTTCACATATATTTATGTAAAATGCTTCACTTGTATTTACGCATGTCTCCTCACGACTGCCCAATGATGTAAGCGGAGGCCAGACCACTCCCACCCTACCCCCTCACCCCGCCCCCAGGAAGTCTGGAGCTAAGTAAGATTTCAACTCACGCAGTCTGGCCGGAACCTGCACCCTCAACCACGTTGCTACACTTACACACATGCTTATTATTACTCCAGCAAGTCAGCCCCTGGGAGCTGGTGACTGATTGGACATGGGCCTAGAGGGGGTAGTGGGAAGCAGGTTCCTGTATGAGAGGATGCCTGCGGGGAGGTGAGGCACTGACTAGGGACAGACGCTGGGAAATCAAGTGATGGGACGTGGCCTTGGTCCTCCAGGGCTGGAAGCACAGAACAGTGGTTCTCAACCTTGGCTGCACCTTGGAATCACCTGGAGAGCTTTCTCAACACATCCATGCCCGGGACTCGGCCCTTCCCTAGAGGTTCTGATTTAGCCGGCCTGGGGTGGGGCCTGAACAGCAGTATTTATCTTTAAAGTCTCCAGATGATTGCAATGAATTTTAACCACTCCCCTGTTCCCCAAACTTGAACGCCAGGATGATTGCCACTCCTCCAAGCCTTTCCAGATACCTTCCCACTGCCTGGAAGCCCCTCCCCCAGGCCCCACCTCCAGAGTTCCCAGGGATCTGTTCAGACCCAGCCCAAAGTCACATCTGCTGTCCTCCACCCCACCGAGTTAGCCACGCCTCCTCGATGATCCCTCCTGCCACATTTATCCTCTGGCAAACGGCGGCTGATTGTCTTGCTGTTGGTCTGCCAGGCCTGGAGCTATGTCTTACCATCTTGAATGTATGAATGAACATCTGCCCGGCTTCTAAGTACCAAGCAGACCAAGACCAGCCTCCTAGGTCAGTTCCCTTGCTTATGGAAACTGCCACCTACCAATCTGGAGCGGTTTGCCTCCTTCTTCAGTCTCTCCTTGCCCTCTGTGTAAGGAGGCCAGCTTGCCAGCCAGCAGCCGGGGAATGCCTGAATGTAACAAAGCAGCTGCAGTCCATAAGTAAAATAAATTATAATTTTCTAAAACTGAAAATGCTTCATACAGTATCAGTTTTTTAATAACTCAACATTGACTTAGGAGTACCATACCTTTTTCTTCTGAAGAGGCATTGTGATGGTCATCACTAGCACAAGAAAAGAAAAAGACTTTTAAAAACTGATACTAATTTTACATAAAATAATTACGAAAATCTTCAAAATGATCATTATATTGTTTCTCCAGAAATGTTGCAAATTAAAGAACTCTCTCCCTCCTCAATGGTTTTCCTGCCCCTCTCATTCTCCACCTATGGGCTGACTCCACCTACAGCCAAGCCAAACACACCAGTAGGGCTTGTTGGATGTGCACCTGACCCCCTTCTCGTCCCATCACACCCCCAGGAGCCAGCACCACACCTTCAAGGTTCACGGGATTGCCATTCCATGCCCAGCCATCTGGCTTTCCTCTGTCCTGTCCCTAGGCACACAGTCCTAACTGCCCAGCCTGCACTGGCCTCCAGGCCCTCCATCTGGTTCCGTGAGTCATCCTCCTTCTCCCAGGTCGTCTCATTCTGCCTCTCTGGCCTCCTCCCTCAGATATGGCACCCTGAGCACTGAGGGCTCTAGAAGTTCTCTCCCTTGTCCTCACCACGGCCTGAACTCTCTGTGCCCTACGCACATGGTCTCCACTCTCCTGCTCCCCATTTTCCCCTGGACTCAAAGCTACCTGGCTTCTGCTCTCCCACGCTACCAGTGACTCCTGGCCAACAGACCCAATGGGCCCTCTTCAGTCCTTAGTGACTATGGCCTCATTAGATGAAGTAGGTGGCGGGCTTCTCCATGGCTTCCACGTCCCTTCTTACCTGGTCTCCTGACACCTCCCACCTCCCCTGTGGCAGTGACCTCTCCCCTCTGTGTTCTTCATCCACTGTCTCCATCTGCTCCAGCCTCCCGGGCAGCGACGTGACCCGGAGTCACCTCTGCGTACCCTCCTCTTCCCACCTCACACTGCCTCAGTGCGCCCTTCACACCAGGGTTTCCCATCCTAAATCTGCACCTCCTTCCCAGGCCTCTTCTCTGAGTTCCAGGTGCCCAGGGCCTCGGGGGCACTTCAGTACTTTAAATTAACCACAGTCAGCACTTAATCGTTGCTTTCCATCTTCATCAGAACCTGCTCCTCCTTACCTACCTTTGCAGAGAATCACATCCCTGGGGCACCTACCTGGAACCTCCGGCAATCACCAGCTCCTGCCCCCTCTTCCTCATCAAGCAGCCAATCCAAGTCCTCCTGAGCCTCCCTCTAGACATCTCTCAAATCTGTCCCCTCCTTGGCATACACTCTCTGCCTCAGTTTAAGTACGTTCCCTCTCTCTCTCTTCCTCTCTCTTCCTCTCCCTCTCTGTCTCTCATCATTGGCTCTCACCTGGTTAGTTGATTATAATTTTCTCATACTTAGTATACGTGCCTGCAGTCTCCCTCTCTTGGTTCATCATGTGACTATCAGTGTGATCTAATCACGTCTTTGCTTATACCCTTCTGTGGCTTCTCAGTGCTTTCTGGCTAAACCTAAGTTCCTAGGCAGGGCGCACAAGGACCTCCACCCTGCTCCCTTGTCTCCCACCCATGCGCTCCCCCAGAGTGAAAGATCCTCAGTGTCCCAAGCACACCCTGGATAACACACACACACACACACACACACACACACACACACACACACACACACATATACACCACTCTCTCTGTATCACCACCCCAGCCAGGGTCATTGCCTATGGCCTTGCAAGTCATATGCCCCAACTCTGGGGGCTCCATGAACATGCACTATGACGTTGGGGCACCCCCTGGAGTTGTGTGTGCATATAAGTAACAGCCCTGCCCTCCCCTTGATGCCAAAACTCCTATTTATCATGTAAGAACAGCACTTCTCAAAGTATAGTCTGAGGAACATTAGAGCTATATGAGGTACCCTCTAAAAACAGTTGTTCTGGGCCCACTGAATCAGAATCTTTGATGAATAAATAAAAATACAGGAAGAAAACAACACTGATGTTATTTGTACTTATACGTGTTTAAAATCTTTATTTTCTCATTCAATCGCCCCAAAAAGCCTCTGAAGGCCATTTTACGAATGCAGAGAGAGGCTCAGACAGGTTAATTAACTTCCTCAGGGTCACAGAGCTAACAACTAGAGAAGGAGCACTTGACTCTAGGCCATTATGACTTCAAAGCCCACGTACTTGCCTGGCCCAAAGCCTCCCCACCCCCCCCCCCCCCCCCCCACCCCCCCCACCCCCCGATGCCCACCACTCCACCCCCAGGTCCCAACCCTGGCTGCAAACTGAGGACCAAGACAGCAAAGGCAGCAGACCAACTGCTTTCCCTTTCCTTCCTCTTCTTCCCCCAAGTCAGTTGGGACCCCCAGATGTTGTAAACCTCCTTGACTCAGGATTTTAGCTGGTAAACTTCCCCAAGTATTTGGTATTTCCCAAGCTCCATGGTTCTAGGAAATACACACATTCTCGTTTTCAGACTTAAATCCTTTTGTTTTTTAATCCTCAACTCTTGCTCAAAAGGTCAGGCTGTGGTGGTGAACCTGTAATTGGGAAATGCTTCAAGAAACCAAGAAAGGCTAAAATATGGTTTTTAATGAAATTTATAAAAGGACAAGCCAAACATGACATCTTTTTTCTCTAGACTCCTACCTCTTATAATGCAGTCACTATGCCTTTTAATTTGAAGATAATTATGAGAACATGGATTGAAAGTTGGCCATTCTTATTGCACAAAATATGCCTGGTTAAAACCCACTTCTGTGTTCTCAACAAAACTGTGTTTTTCTCCTTACTAGCACTTTCATTTTCCCCTTTCTGCAGCTGCTTATCTGTTTCCAGACATGTATCCATCTGCTTAGATATGACAACTTTTGCTAAAACCCAGAAAGCCTCTGCATAAAACCTTCATTTTCTCCGTGAAGTAGATGAGAGTGAGTGGTGTCCAAGATGAGATTAGTGAGGCTGCGGGGTAAAAGGCCAGCTCCCGACACAGAAACACCCGACACGAACGCCAGGACAGCGGAGGGGGAGGGGCTTAGACGCAATGAGCAGGAGCCCGCCCCCAAGGCAGCTCCCTCCCACCCCCAGCCCCGCCCCGCCTTAGGAAAGCCACGTGGGGCAGGCAGACCCTAGTGGACCCAGAGCGCTCCTTGCCACTGCATGAGTGCTAGGTGCCCGCCCTCTCTTCTATCATGGACACTGTTCTAAAGTAAACACCACGGCAATCATGGAGAGAGAGCACCCATTCCGAATGTTCTCAGTTTAATTCAGGGACCAAAGATAAGTAGGAAAGCGGCATGGACGTCTACTCAGCACTTAAAACTCCTTAAATGTTGACGTGGACTCCATCATTATTACTAGGTAGAATTTTACCGCAGTTCCAACACCAGCATCAAATATAAATGTTGCCTCATACCTGTCAGCTTCCAGGCCCCAGACTCGCACGCCCCTTCCCTTAGGGGAAGGGGGAAACAAAAACACCCTGCATCTTGGCACAGTAAAATCCCTGAGCTGCTGCAGGACGGAAAGAACAGGCTTAAAAACCTCAAAGGGCTAATATTAAATGAGGGTGTTTACTGAATGTTTGTTGGAAAAATGAGGATTCTATGAAACTATGTGCAAATGAGCAAAACCAATTGTTGTCGGAATTAAGTCATAGCTGCAATGAAATGAAACCTGAGAGCAATACCAAATCTTCATGTAGGTGCAGGACCTTAAAACTTCCAAAGTGCTTTCAGACCCACGAGAGCACCAGCTCCTCACATGAACTCTGCCAGGAAGGCAGGGCAAGGACTGCCATCCCCACGTGCAGATGAGGACACTGCAGCTCAGAGGTGCCCAGTCACGTAGCCAAACCCGCACGGGCCGGTGAAGGATGCACGAGAACCAGAATGCCTGGACAGGCTGATATCAGGCATAAGAATGATTTCACCCAATCTGGCTCCGTAAGTAATAATTCTCCACCCAAATATTTTTTAACAATACTTAAAGTAAAAATAAAACCTTAATATGATAACAGCTTGTATTTGTTAAATGTTTACTGTGTGCTGGAAATTAAGTCAAGGACTTGGCATTATGTCAATTAGCTCATTTAACCATCACGACCATCTTTTAAGTGCCTGACACTGAGCTAGTAGTATCCCCATTTCACAGAAGAGAAAATAATGCTCAGAGATCTTGGGTAACTTATCCAAGAATCCTGGTCCATCTGATTGGAGAGCCCAAGCTTTTACCAGTACAGTTTTACAACAGAAAGCTAAAAATTCTGCCAAGTAGAATTTTTCACCAGAATTAAACCAAGCAGTATTTTACTTCTTTTAGCCCCTATCAACCTTCTAGAAAACAGACCATAACAAGTAAAGTAAAACCCATAAGTAAATCAGTTAAAGAAAGTGGAAAAGATTTTATGTTAGTCACAAACCAGAGTTAAAATGCACAATCATGAAATAACTATACTTCCCGGGGCATAATCTCAATGCAAGTAATATTCTCTATAATATAGATCTCTTTTCCATCAATTCAAATTAACAAACGCCTATTTACCATATGACAGATGCTGCGCTAGGCAGAGGGGATATAAAAGTAACACAAGACACATGAACCCTGTCCCCAGGGGGCACCCAAATGGAGGAGGAGACAGATCAGAAAACAAATATATATGTATACGATGCAGGAAGAACAAAATAAAAATAAACATAAGCTATAGTGTTAGCCCAGAGCAGGCTCTGAAGAACTAGGAAGAACCAAGCTCTTATGCTAAGATCACAGGCACGTGACTGACTACACAGCCAATTAAACCATGATGCTAAGGCCATCTTGCATTTTCAAAGAGCACTGCATCCCCACAAACAGGATCCTCCAGCTGTTAGGCTCAGAAAAAGCTGAAAATGAAAGGAACCTACAAGATCTTCCAGTCTGATGCATCATTTTACAAGGGGAGATGGGAAAATAGGAGAGGACAAGTGAATAAATACCCACGATCACATAGCTAGTTATAAGCAGACACAATCTCACAACGTGTCTCAGGTCTCCTGGTTTCCTTATCAATTCATTCATTCAGCTAACACGTGTGGAGTGTGTGTGCCAGATATGAGTGAACAAAGCAACTGGTCTGTGCTTTCCCCAGCCCAGCAGCCTGATGGGGAAGCCTGACTTCCTGTATCTAAGACAGGAAGTGCTTTGAGAGAATGACAAGAGAGCTCCTCTAAGATTGAGGAATTGGGGAGGGCTCCCTGGGGAAGTGACATTTAAGCTGAGCGACCAAGGACAGCAGAAATGGACAAGAGAGAAGGACTGGGAATAGTGGGGGCAGCTCCTGTCTGAGACAGGAAGGAGTGGATCAAGGTCCAGGAACAGGAGGAAAGCAAGTGTGGTCAGGGGGAGAGAAGCAGGAGATGAGGAAGGTCAGGGAGGTGGAGAAATCCTAACTCTGTAACCAAACTGATGGTAACCCCAAGGATGCTAAGTGGCAATTATTCAGTCTGCTGAGTAGTGTCTGTATTTCCATCTTGGGAAGATTGACATCTTAAAAGTAGAGGAGGAAGTCAATAGTGCAGGGTCCCAGAATCTGCTGTCCTCAATGTCTTACATGGGGACCACGTGAACCCGTGCAACCCTCTGACAACCTGCAGGTTAAGACACTGCTTGTGTTGAGTCCAGAGACCTAAGCGTTTCCCCAAAGAAAACCTCAGTCCCCCAGGCCACAAGAGCCAGTCCCCCTGCCCAGGCAGTTGTAGTAGTAGGTGACAAAAAACTCCCACGGGGCTGTGTAACTTTAAAGCACACTCCAAGGAAACTGTCTGCATTCAGAACTGAGCTCTAGAAGCCAAAAGTGCCCTCCATATAAGCCAGGACAGAAAGACTTCCATCCATGCCAAGCTCTCCAAGACCAGCCCTGGGGTAGGTCAGAGACTCAATAAAGGGAAGGTGGGGGCAGGTGGAGGAGTGGGGGACAGGAGAGATGTGGGTACCCTAAGCCACCAGCTGTCCAAAACCTTGAGGATACTTTCTGAACCAAATCGGCTTCCGATCATGACCTAGTTTCTTTTCTTCTTTCTTCCCAAAGATCACCACTTCCAATCAGCTTGCCCACAAAAGAAGCTATCCTATGGGTTTTTTTCTTCAATGTTCAGGTCCCTGAATGAGAGCACAGTCTTGGGTTCCTCCAAAGGTACTCAGTGCTGGTAAAGATGGAAAATCCACAGGGCTGGCTCAACAGGCTGGCTCCTTCACCTACCCCTATCCCCTTTTTAAATTTCTCCAATAGGAAAAAATAATGGTGGAACTGGTAGATCTTTGGGTACCAAAAGGCTAAAGGATTCATTGCATATTATTTGTAATAGGCAAAAACTGGAAACAACTACCATGCTCATTAAGAGTAAGAAATGGATGAACAAAATGTGATATAATCATATAATGGAATATTATGAACAATGAGAATGAAAGAACTGCTTACACACAACAATGTGGATCAATCTCACAAACATAATGTTGCACAAAACAAACCAGACGTGAAGGTTATATGCTATATGCTGCTATTTTTATAAAGCTTACAAATAAGCAAAATTAATCTCTCATTCCTTTGGGAAGGAGAAACAGGACTGTGAGTAATCGGAGTATGAGAGAGGCTTCTAGAGTGCCATATTTTATGTATTGACCTGGGCAATGGTTACATAGATGTGTTCACTTTGTGATGTGCCACTTAAGATGCTTGTGTTTTCTCTATGATTGTGTACACACACACACACACAGGTTTTCAGCATCTTGGAAAAGGAAAGTATCTAGAACTTTGGCTTTACAGGCCACAGTTGTGAATGGAGAATAACCCTGGCTGGTAGGGGAGCAAGATGAAGAAGCTAAGTGCATTGAGGATATGGCCTAAAAGGCAGCTAGCTGTGGGGTGGCAGGAACTGGGGGAAACAGTTTCAGGGTTTACTCCCTTCCTCCTTCTTGTACCTGTCAGTGAGAGCTTAGCCTAATGTACTCCAAAGGGAAGTGGGGCCAGGAGAGAAAAGGGCTGGGACCAGGCTGGCAGGGAGAAGGGAGGCCGCTGGGACATTTCCAGCAGTGAGAAGACAAGGAGGGAAGGAGGAAAAGAGAAGAGAAAGAAATCCTGAGTGAACAAGGAGAGCTCTCCTGAGCTGAAGATGTGTGGGGTGGGGAATTGCCATGACTCAGCCCCGCAGAAGGAATTTCTCTTCTCCACTCCTTGAGCCAATAACATCTCATGCACACCTGGATTAATGGAGTTATTGCACTGCTCTGCGGTAATTTGTTTACAAGTCTGGGAACTGATAAAACAATGAGTGCGAGCGAGGGGGTGTGTATAGCCAAGGATTCCACATCCCCAGCATCCGGCACATGGTTTGGCATATAACTTGCACCGAAAAAAAAAAAAAAAAAAGTTCTTTGAACAAATAAATGACAGAAAGACTAGGGTAGACATAAAGACTCTATTCCTCAGTATTTAAAAAATCTGTAACAAACAGCTTAAATGGTCAAAAATATGAGAAGGGAATGCTGTGCAGCTACTAAAAATTACAAGCAACTTTACAGCTTACAGAGACTTGCACCTCACCCTTGGCTGATACTGAATTTTATGGACTTTGTTGCCATGCTGAAACATGAAAATGACACATTAGCAACAATCTCCCTGAAGAGGCCAGGAAGATCAGAGATGGAGGACTAAGGAGTTTTCGTGGAAAGAGGTGGGGAGGGTACATATCCTACAGTAATACCAACAAGGGCTGGTAGTTCTGGGTGGCCAGCAGAAAAATTCGGTTAGCTCTGTTTGTGTAAATAACTGTGTTAATGTCACATACTATATTTCAATTCACTTCCTCTCTTTATTGCTTTGGCAGGGGGAAAACTTCACTTCTAGCAATAATTTAAAGTTCTCTTTAACAATCATTCCCAAGACTTGCTGTTGGGTGAACACCTCTGTAAGAAGAGCTTTTGATTTTCAATGTGGACTCAGTTCGTGTCCTACTGTGGTTTTTGTTCATGATCCGAACGTCAAGAAATCAAATAGTAAAACCTATCTACACACAGACTTTTCTAGGCTGCCTTCCTGATTGCAACAGTGTTTTAAAGAAAGGACAGTGGCAGAAAAAACAAACCTCCCTCCTCCCTGTGAGAAACTGGGCCTAATGTTTAATGATCCACGAAAAACTGAAGTCCTGGACACTTTAAACCTTGGCAGTCTCTCCTTGTTCTAGTTGTTCCTGTAGAAACTTGGTTTTGCAGCAGTGACTGTCCAAAAAGAAAATTTTCTGCAGTCTGAATCCTTGCTGAGCGTTTATGCACTGCTTTTGGGTGACTTCCTGCAAGCGCTTAACGGCAATGAAAGGATTACCTAAAGGATATATTACACAAACCGCCCATCACACGTCTTGCTGAAACACCACATCCGATGCTAAAAGCCTCCTTCTGCAGATGACAGTAACTCTGGAGAACACGCCCACAATATCCTTAGAGCATCCCCAAACTAGCTCTTAATAAACATTCCCATGTAAAAAGCAGCTGCTTTTAAAGCTCTGGTGAGGGACGCCTGGGTGATTCAGTCGGTTAAGCGTCTGCCTTCGGCTCAGGTCATGATCCCAGAGCCCTGGGATCGAGTCCCGCATCGGGCTCCTTGCTCAGCGGGGAGCCTGCTTCTCCCTCTGCCTGCCGCTCCCGCTTGTGTGTGCTCTCTGACAAATAAATAAATAAAATCTTAAAAAAAAAAAAAAAAACTTAAAAAAAATAAAGGTCTGGGGACAAACAGAAGCATTGGCTACCGCGGCAGGAATAGCAGAAACCCTGCAAGCACTGTTGACTGGAGCTTTCTGTGAGCGAGACGTTGTGTTAGCGCCACATGGGGGGTGAGGGGCTGCCGGGGGTGGGGCCTCCACGCATCGGCAAGGGCGGCGGTAAGGGAACTAATTCTACCCTCGACTCAAACAATTTAAAAGCCGATAGTGTTCAGCAAAACCCCGGGCACCCTCCTGCAGCGAGTCCTCTTCCAGGTACAGAGGGCGCAGGGGCTCCCGAGAGCTGAAGCCCGGGAGCTAGGGGCAGATGAGGACAGCAGAAACCGAGGCTCGGGGGCGGGGAGTCACCGCGGAGGCGGGAAGCGCGCGAGTCCACCCGCGGGGAGCAAGGGGGCGCCGCAGGGCGACCTGCCCTCCCCGGCACCCGCCGGCCGCCCGCAGCCGCCTCCACCAGAAGGATGTGAATACATCGGGCCCACCTGCCGCCGCGGCGGCGCGGAGCAGCAAGCGCCCAGGAAAGCGCGGCCGCTGGGAGCCGCAGCGCCGCCTGTAGGCCCCGCCTCTGGGCCGGGAGCGCGGGGCCTCCGGAGCTGCGCGCCCCCGCCTCCCGCGCGGGCACCTGCGCGCGACCCCGCCGCCGCCTGCCCTACCCAGGTGCGGCCCGCCGAGACCCCGGAGCCAGGCATTGAGGGGGGTCCGAGTCGGGCCCGGGGGACGCACTGGCTCCCCACGCTCTGTGCCCGCGCGGGGCAGGCGCCGCCCGCGAAGTGTGCTTTGTTTGTGCGGCCGGAGCGGGGATGCCGGGACGGGAGTGGAGCCCTCGCCCCCGCCGGCACAGGGCGAAGGGCAGAGCCCGGGAGGGGCCGGGGGTGCCGAAGGGGGCAAAGCCTCTTCTGCAACGCGTCGACGTTGGGCCCGGCCGTCCCCCGACCCTGCTCTGCCCTTTCTCCTTCCGAACCCCCCAGCCCCGCAGACGCGCTCACCTGCTCTCCACGACCCCCACGCCGCGGTTCATCGTCGCTGTGCCGCTGGGAGGGGGCGCCACGCGCGCCCCGGGCTCGGCGCTCAGTGCGCACCCGGGCGGCTGCTGCAGGGGCTCGCGTGCGGAGCGCTGCCCTGCACACTCGGAGGCGGACGACGCTGCGCGGGGAGGGAAGAGGGCGAGCGAGAGCCACCGGGGGAGGGGACTGACTGGGAGGGGGTGCCGGGCGCGCATCCGCAGCGGCGGCCGGAGGCTGCCGAGGCTCCGGTAACGGAAACGCACGCTCGCCGGCGGCCCCGCGCGTGCACACCAACGTGCACACTCGCACACGTGCGTGCGCACACCGGACCAGCCCCGGCTGCTTGTCGGCGCCCTCGCCCCGAGGGAACTCGGCTTGATGACCCTAAGCGGCGGTGTCTGTGAAGAAGGACCCGCGCCATTCTCTCAGGAGGGGTCAGAGAGCTCAAGTCCTCCTGATTGGGGTCTGGCTACTCCAGTATCTGGGGATTTTCACTGGGGACATGAAACACCCCCACCACGAAGGGGTTCCCAGATTTGCTTCTTAGGATCTATAAACCCCCTGAAATTCTGTCAGGTTTTGTATCTAAAATACAAGTGCCTGGAATGACGTACCACAGCTTTTATCAAATTAACGGCTTTGAGACCTCCCCCCGCCCCCAAAAAACCATAAAGATGGATGGATTAAACCAGTGGTTCCCAAACTTTGCAATGTATTAAATCACCCAGAGAGTTTTTTAAATAGCGATGCCCCACGTAGCATCTCACACCAATTAAATCCGTGAAGTGGGACCCAGGCATCACTATTTTTAAAAAGTTCCCATGTGATTCCAATGCTCAGGAAAGCATGCGAACCACTGCCTAGACGGTTGGTGGTCCTCACCACACACTGTTATTTAACGAAGGTTATTTAACGAAGTGGTGGCTGTCACAGCACCTAGCCCAGGTCTGGCTCACTTCAGGGCGACTGCAGGAAGGAGGCAAAGGCAGAGTCCAGGATGGGTCCTCTAACTGGCAGCCTTCTCTTTGCTGTTCTGAAATTCTCCACAGACTGAAATACCCCTGACCTCCTGGAAATGGCCTCATGTAATGCCTGAAGCTGGGGAAGAAAATGGCTCATTGCAGCTTGAAGAGACATCTGTCTTTGAGATTCCTCCAAAAGGCTCAGCCCCGTGCCTGCCTCACTGTGACTGGAAGGTCCTGCACTGGCAGTGTGGGTGAGCACAATCAAAGTCATAACCCCTACTGGTGGAATACCTGTGAGTCCAACACTGTAGTCGACACTTTATATTCTAAGAAAGAGCTGCCCTGGCACTGTTACTGGGCCTTGGTGTTCTCCCGCCGAACATCAACAATTTCGCAGAAGATCAACACCAGACAAGGCCTCTCTGGGACCATGATGGATCAAGACAAGAACAAGATCACTCAGCAATCATGTCGGAACACAGACAAAATGTGAACATGGTCCAAGCCACAAAATACCAAACATACAGCTATCCTGGCTAATAAGAGGGACTGCTGCTTCTTGGCCACTCATGCCCTTAGCCTTACTCGAGTCTGCCCTCTCTATGGCTAAGATTTATGAAGATACACATTCATAGAACTACCCCTGCTTTCTTAAGCCTGCCCCCAAGTCAGTTAACAAGAGCCCAGATCCTTTAATGATATTTTCTAACATCCTCTCACTGAGACACCTTTATGGTGTCCCTCACCAATGAGTAATAAATCCAGCTTGTATAACTACAGGTGTATTCCAAGTGGTCTTTGGCAAGAGGACATTAAAAATAAATTATCTTGCTTAATCATTGCAATAACAACACAAGGTAAATATTACACCCTCTTTACATACAAGCTAACTGGGGTTCTAATAGGTCCTATAACTGGAGCTCACACAGGGCCACCAGCTGTCAGTGAAAGCTGGTTCATGTTCACATGGGCTTGTGGGGAGCCAGACTAGTCTGTTGCATACCCACACAAACTCTGGCTTCCAGATGAGCCTGAGCTCCAACCCCAGTTCTGCTATGGGAATTTGAGCAAGTTATTTAACTTTTCTCATTCTCAGCTTCCTTGCCCCTCCCCCCAAAGGGGGGGATGTCTAAGAACTGGTATTTTTTAAATTGAGATATAATTGACATATAACATTGTATCAATTTCAAGTATACAACATAATGATTCCATAATTTGTATATATTGTGAAATGATCACCACAATAAGTCTAGTGAACATCCATCACGGCACATAGTTACAAATTTTTTTCTCATGATGAGAACTTTAAGATATACTCTCTTAGCAACTTTCAAATATATAATACATTATAATTAACTATAAGGAATTGGCATATTTTGTATAAGTTCCCCAAGTGGCCCAACCCAGCACCTGTTGGCCCACGGTGGTTTGGGATCTACTGGCCCTATACTCCCTTTCCCTCTTTCCCATTCACTTCTCAACCAATTGTAACATTGTTCCTGACCCACTGCCCACTCTTGCTAAGGTCAGCAGTTACCTTGCAGCTGCTAGATCTGAAGTATACTTTTCCATATGCTATTGACTCACTTGACCATTCTCCCCTTCCTGAAATTCTCCTTCTTTGGCTTCCAGGAGGCCCACGTGGTATGATAAGCAACTGAGGCCCAGAGAACTAAAACACTTGATCCGACAGCCTGTGAGGCACTAAAGCCCGAAAACAACCATGTGAGTGAGCTTGGAAGTGGATCCTTTACCCCAGTTGAGTCTTTTCATGACTGCAGCCCTGGTGGGCCAAGCTACTTCCAGATTCCTGACCCACGCAAACTATGACATAATAAATGTTTGTTGTTTTAAGCTGCTAAATTTCAGGATAATTTGTTATACAGCAGTAAACAACTAATACAAACAGGAAACAAGATCTTACAGTTAGTGCAGTAGAATCACATCATTTGCACTTCAACTTAGGTAAATTCAACCTTAGTTGGTTTGAAAAAGAGGGAGAGAGAACAATTTACACAGTGTCGACAATTCTGCCTTCTATTCCAGTGAAATAACAGGATAAGATGAAAGAGGTGGGTCTGGTTTCATTAATCAGTCCATTCCAGTCCTGGGCACCTCTCACAGAGGAGAAAGTCTTAATGCTGGCTGTGCAGCTCATATTTTAACTATCCATATTTAGTACAAAGTGGGGGAAATGAGGCTAATTCACTGACTTGGGTTCGATATATAATGTAGTCAAAATAACCCCTGAAATCCCTTAACTCATCAGGACCTGAGCCCAGAAGTCCCCAAGCAAAGAACAGTACTGACCTTAGGCCAGGGCCAGCCCTGGAAACTTGCTTCAGGTGGCCCCACCGTGGCCCTCCTCCATTCGTACCTCCCACAGGATGAGGAGCCAATGAGGCCCAAGGGATGTGCCCTTCTGGAGACTGTTCCCCCCCACCCAACTTATAGACCAAATTCAGGGGATAAGAGATCCCAAATTCCCTGTCCAAATGGTCCTGAGCCCACTTCTAGGGCCTGCATAGGCCTTTTTCCTAGGTCCAACTTTCTGTGGGTGGAGCATATCACCAGAGGGTACAGGCCAGGGTAAGAGAGACCAAGGGCAGCTGCTTAAGGGGATATGGATGGCGCTTGGGTGGTCCACATGGGAGCTGAGTGGTCCACATGTGTGTACAGAGCCCTTCACCATGCGGACAAGGCAAGCAGTGGAAAACCAAGAGGGTGGCCTATGGACCCCGATCCAGCTCTCCTAATGCTGCCTCACACTGGTAATGGACTCTGAGAAGTCTAACTTGACCTGATCTTCCACATCATTTTACAGGAATATCTGTCAGGTCAGGAAAATGGAATGTATTTCATTTAACAGTGGGCTAGCTTGATTTATAACTTTTAAATATTTAGACATATTACATAGGGACATTCATCATTACTGTAGCCTTGGGTCCAAATGATCAGGAAGCTCTGGCCAAGAACCAAATTGCTTGTATTTACTTCAATTTACTCTAGTTTTGGCCTCTCTTTGCCTGAGGAAGTGGAGGCCAAGGCATCATTTGAATGGGAGAGGACACCGCAATAAAGTGATTACTTTTCCATCTCCTTCTCCTTTTATTTAAATATATTTGTTTATTATTTTTCCCAACACATTTGGTTAAATCCATGAAGATGGTGTGTCTTCTCTCTCTGAGGCCCAAATGAAGCTTGTTCTTGGGAACCCCTGTTGGTAAAGTCCATACTTGGATTTTTTGTTTTGTGGTGGTTGTTTAATCTTTTCCCTGGGGTAAATACTCATCTCAGGAGTGTTCATTCCAGACTATTTTCCCCAAACCTTCCTATATATTGTAGAAAATACCATTTTTATGTATGTTTGTCTCAAAAATTGTGTGACGCGTGCACTGCTTTTCAGTTTGTTTTTACTCTACAGTGTATCTCAAAGGTTTATCTATCTTAAGGACAAATTTTGTTATTTATATATTTATCACTATTTGATTTATATAATTTTTAGTCTCATTTTGATACTAAAGATACTATATGAAATTTGTATGTGAGTCCTGCTTGTTTTTAGATTAAAAAGTAAGTTTATTTATCTTAATTTTCGGAGAATGGAGTATTAGTAGAGAGAGATTTGAAGAGAGGACTTCCTGAAGATATCTTGGAGAATTCCTTAAATACTATAATATCAGGGGCACCTGGGTGGCTTAGTCGACTCTTGGTCTCAGCTCAGGTCTTGATCTCAGGGTCGTGGGTTCAAGCCCTGCATTGCGCTCCATGCTGGGCGTGGAGCCTACTTAAAAAAAAAAAAGAAAAGATACTGTAAGCTCAGAGTGAGAATCGTTCCTTGAAGCTGTGAACAGGAGAAGATCAGGCATTTCCTGATTTAAGTATGTCAAAGACTACCCAGTTTTCTCTCCACATCTGTTTTCTCTGTGTCATAGACTCTTATCTTCTGTACCAGGCCTAGAAAAGCAGATGCAGCCAAGATATCAACACTAAGAAGTTCTTTTGCTACTGACATTATCCAGTAGAAGTCTTTAGTTATGTATTCAAACAACTCTTGGTTTTCTTCCTAAAGGCCATTGATATATTCTCTTGGGTTCTGGACTACCTTAGAGCTTGCCGTGTTTGTTTTCTAGAATGAGGGCATCCAGTTTTTTTGTTGAAGATGCTTTTCATGGCATCCTAGGACTTGCTATGCACCGGTTTCTCCAAATGACAAGACAAGCAGTCCTCCAGCTTCCATGGAGGAGTGTTGCCCCCCGGCTTCCCCATCAGTCGGAGCTCACCGCAGTACACCTTCCTTCCAGTGAAACACACCACAACTGACAACATGGCCCTTTGCCCAGAACTAACAGACTTCCAGCACTGAAGTTAAATCATTTATCTAGAAGAATCTTTATCTAGTTGTAATGGACTGAATGTTTGTGTCCCCTGCCCACATAATTTAGATGTTGAAACCCTACCCCCTGCTGTGGTGGTACTGAATGTGAGGCCTTTAGGAGGTAATTAGGTGTACATAAGGTCATGATGGTGAAACCCCCCCCCCCATAATGAAGTAAGTGTCTTCTTAAAAAGAGAAAGACAGGACACCAGAGCTCCCTTTTCATCTTGTGAGGAAATAGCAAAAAGGCGGCCACCTGCAAGCCAGGAAGAGAACTCTCACCAAAAACCATATCTACTAGCACCTTGGACTTGCCCAGCCTCCAGAACTGTGAGAAATAAATGTCTGTTGTTTAAGCCGCCAGGGCTGTGACATTTTGTTATGGCAGCCCAAGCTGACTCACACACTGGTCTTTAGGCTTCTGTTGTCAACCGATGTTATTATATTTTGGGGAGGACTATTCTGTTTCTGCCTTTATCTGGCTAGACTTCATCTCTTTGCTTCATTTACTTTGAGACAGAAAGTATGTGAGGAGGAATTTGAGGAAAGTAACTTCAGCTAGGAAGTTATCATTCTTCCCTCCTACAACCCCTGACATCCCCATTCTAATCGTGCACCTGAAGATGTAACTACTCAAAGAGTGATTTCCAGATCTAGCTTTATGACACATCATCATGTCTCCGATGAACTCTAGGGCTGCTACAGAACAATAAAATATTGCTCAACACAATTTTAACTCGCCTTAATTTTTAAAATTAAAAATCATCTGGGTTTTTTTTTAGGAGGAAATAGGATAATTATAATTCCAGAAAAACTGGAAATTTTCCTTTTAGTGTGATTTACTATCATTTTATGTATAAACCCTGTCTTCCCGTTTGTGATGACAGAATCCATAAGTACAGGTCAGGATGTTAGTTTGAGCTGAAAACAAATTTAGTAAAGGCCTTGCTACACAAAGTGCGGTCCACAGGCCAGCAGCATCAGCATCACCTGGAAACTTGTTAGAAATGCAGAATCCCAGGCCCACCCAGACCTACTGAGTCCCAATCAACATTTTAACACAACCTCCTGGTGATTTGTAAGCACTGCAGTTATGAGAAGCACTGATATAAAGATATTGGGTAGTTCATAGACTCTCCAAGAGGGCCAGAGAGCAGATTTGGGATATTGCTGTCTGGAACAACACCCCAATCATTCCACAGAGGGGCTCAGTGAGGACAGGAGCCTGGACAGCCACTACTGGGCAGCAGACTTCATTCACCTTTGGAGCCCGTGTGGGTCCAGTCCCTTTTTCATCTCTCTAGCTTCCAAGCCGAGGCATAAGGCAGATGCAGAAGGTTGCTGGGGCCCACGTGACAGCCGCCCCCCCAGCTTGGGGGAGGCCAGGAAAGGGACTGGCATTTTCAATTTAAGTAATGACAGGAGGGGTGTGCCTCCGAAGGGGAGGGAGTCTTCAAAACATAGGCAAGGAGGTTCAGCTGCTGGGTGGCCATAAAAAATGGCAGATCTCCACTTCCTATGTATTTCTTTTTGGAGGAATGGTGGAGTCCAGCTCTGCCATTATCTACCCAGTCACCTTTAGCAAATCCAGCCTCTATTCCATCATCTTTCATATTATTTTAGTATGATGGCTTCTATTTACACAGAGCTTTATAGTTTGCAAAGCATGTTTTCCTTTGAGCCACAGAACAACTCTGGGTGATAGATAAGGAAGGGAGTATAATCTCCACTTTATAGGTCAGAAAAGAGAGGCACAAAGTGACGTGTCTGCAAGTGCTGAGACCACGAATCTTCGAGCTTCAGGTACTGTAACCTGGAACCACAGTCAAATGAGTTAATTCATGTGAAAGTAAATTGAAAGTGTAATGTGTTATTCCAGTGAAAGGTATTTCTTGTCACTCCGGTATTGTTCCACAAATACACTTCCTGGTGGACTGAATCACCCACCATGATTCTGTGGGTCCCAGAATCAACAATCCCCTTTCTCTCCTTGTGGTATGGTAAAACTATCGCCAGGAAAAGTTAATAATTAATATCAGTGCTGGTGTGAATATTAATGAACAATAAAAAATACCACAGGAACCCAGATGGAAGAAGTGACTAAACTAAAATTGTTTCACTGTTTACAGTCATTTGCAGAAAGTGACTGAGAAGACATTAAACGTTTCTTCTGAACTATTTTTGAAGAACTAAAATGGCCGCCAATTCAATTATTTGTTCTTTGTCCTCATACTTTATAAATTCTTCTATAAGTTCCCATGTCCAATTCTAGGAGGTAAAAAGGCAGCTAGAGAAAGGCCCAGGACAATGATTAGACCAGAATTCAGGTCTTCTGTTCTCAAAATCAATGTTTATTTTGAGTTCCTAAATAATGAGGCTTTTCTATTTTTTTTTCTAGAAAGACACAATAGTTTCCTTTTATCTCTTTTAACAGTAGGTCACACCGTATGGTTCCTTCATCATCTGTTATGAATTCTACTAACTCCAGTTCTTTCTTTGTCATTGATGTTACATCAAGTGAAAGACTTTTCAACAGGGTTTTTAATTGGGTGAGGTCTCAAGGTCAAATGTCTTTGGCAAAACCTACCCAAGGAAATAAGTTTTCAGCTAACATAGTGGAGGAAAGATTATTACACTTTTTTTACTATTATGAAGTCCCTCTGTGCAAATATATGATAATAAATGTTATCACCATCCCCTCTAAACTGAAATAATTTTATTCACATTCACTTATTTGCCTAAAATTGAGAGATTTTACTAAGAAAGAAAGGAAGAATGATTATTAGGACAACCAGGAGTCTTCTCTTCCTTGAACCTCACTGCTCTGTGACTGTGACCTTGGACAAGTAACTTGTCCTCTCTGAGCTTCAGTTTTGTTCTTTGTACAATGAGAATAGTAGGATCATAAGCATATTGTTAGGATTTAGCTAGTGTGTGTAAAGTAACTAGTTCAGTGCCCGGCACAAAGTGAGTGCTCAATAAACATTGACTACTGCTAATACTGAAAAGGATTGCATGACTGAAGCACTAGATTGAAGCTACTATGAAGAGAACTGTATGATGGCTACAAAACTTGAATTAGAGTGTGAGCATATAACAAGGATTATTTTGCTGGGTATTATATTATTGCTGAGCTTTCTCCTATCGCTATTTCAAGGAATTCTGGGAGCTAAATGGAATATTAAGATTAGATAGTTTCAGATTCTTGGACAACTGAGGTTTAATTTCCCCAGGTAGAAACGGCTACCCCAGGTAGAAATGGTAGAAGAGTTGGATGTGTGTTAACCTGCATTATCTAGATACAATATCTAGATAGTAGCCTAGAACAATGACACTCAGCCTCAGTTTGACAAAACTTCAGGTTGTCTCCAGATATTTGTAAGCATACGACGAATTCTTCAAAATGAACTTAACTAAAGATAAATGTTTATGCATGCAGTATACACTGTGTTCTGACATTATTTTATGCAACTTTTACTGAGCTCTGACCACGTACCAAGCACCCTGGTAGGTACTGCAGATACAGTGACAAGTGAAAGTAGAGATGGGCCCTGCCTTCCTGGAGTGGGCAACCTCTGAAGGGAGAGACACTTTAATCACATAATTGCCCAAGTCAATGTTAAAATTGCAACTCCAGCATTATGAACAGGAGGTGCATGGTGCTCTGAAAATATACAATAGGGTAAAAAGCTACACAGGAAGATAAGGAAGGTTTTCCTGAGGAAAGTCATGCCCTTTTTCCGTCTGAGGCATGAGGAGCATAGTGGACATGTTCTCATGCGATCTGGAATTAATCCAGGTTTTGTGGGGCCTAAAAAGCATATAATTTGGGAAGTTCTCTTTCAGAAAAGGAATACAAACATATTTTACTTTGGAAATTTTATATAAACACATTGACCCGGGGTGCCTGGGTGGCTCAGTCATTAAGCGTCTGCCTTCGGCTCAGGTCATGGTCCCAGGGTCCTGGGATCGAGCCCCACATCGGGCTCCCTGCTCGGCGGGAAGCCTACTTCTCCCTCTCCCACTCCCCCTGCTTGTGTTCCTTCTCTAGCTGTGTCTCTCTCTGTCAAATAAATAAATAAAATCTTTTAAAAAAACCACACACACACACATCAACCATGCAAACACATTAAGGGCCCATGTAAGTGAGCAGCTCTGAGGCTCAAGCTTCATCAGTTGTAGGTAACCCTCTCAGGATGGGATAGACTAACTTGGTGATGGCTTTTGAATGAGCAAGGGAAGTTTCCAGACCCTGCCCAAGGAGACAAGTACTCCAATTCCCTCTTAGAGCTGGGGACCAGTGAGAACTTTTAGAGCAGTCTTTATAGTAACCTCAATTTTTAATTAAAAGGCCCAAAAGGATGGGATACGTGGGTGGCTCAGTCAGTTAAGCGTCTGCGTTTTTGGCTTAAGTCACGATCTCAGGGTCCTGGGATGGAGCCCCACATCTGGCTCTCTGCTCAGCAGGGAGTCTGCTTCTCTCTCTCATTCTCCCTCTGTACTTTCCCTCCCTCCCTCTCTCTCTGTCTCTCAAATAAATAATCTTAAAAAAAAAAAAAAAAAGGCTCAAAAGGGTTTGCTGGGTTACTCTAGGGCCTGGACTGTAACTTTCAGATTTTTTGAAAGTGGTATTCACGGGCAAAGAGATTTTCCATCCTTCATACCCACGATGTGCAACTCAAGGCAAAACTCAACTAGGGTGACCATCCATCTCAACTGGCTTGAAACTCTCCCAGTTTTAGCACTAAAAGTGCCTATCCTGAAGAAACCCCTCAGGCAAAAGGGGACAGATGGGCACCCTCACCCAGCAGAGGGCAGCTTGTGAATCCTTACCACTGGGATGCCTCTTCTGGTGGAAGTGGGTGTGACAAGCATTAATTATTGCTCACCCACTTTCCCTTCCCCTCTATTTCCCAACAGGAAGGAGGTGTACACTTCTCTGTTCTTTTGAAGTTAGGTGATGTCATGAGACTTGCTTTGTCCAATAAAACATGAGTGGAAAAAATGTTTGGGACTTCTGGGTAGAAACACTTAAGAACCAGTATGTGTATTTCTCCATATTTTCTTCCTCATACCATGACACTGGCAATGTCTTAGATGGTGGAGACTTTGTCAACCTGAGTCCCTGAGTAGGGATGACATGGAGCAAAGCCCCCCCACCAACCCTCAAAGTCATGCAGTGTGTGGAATAAACTATTATTCTTTTAAGCCACTGGAATTTGGATGACTTTTGTTACTGCAGCATAACCCAGTCCATCCTGACTGATACAGAAAGTAAAGCCAAGACCCTACTTAGAGTCTACAGAAGTAGTATGGTTTTAATGATTTTCTTGTGGAAAATCTTCTATATTATTACTATAATAAAACTGTTGTACATATCCTGATAGGATACTGAAAGAAGAGAAAACCAGTGTCACTCTTCCAAACTCTCTGGCAGGAGAAAGGTCCTAGACTATCCTGAAGACCTAGTGAGAAAAACTCCCTGGGCTTGGGATTCCTCTAGCAGGTGTTGCCCTCTTGACATCACAGGATTAGGCAGGTGCATGATGCCCAGACCCTTCAGAGAAAATGAGGCTCTGCCACAAGTGTGCTGCACTATAGATTACAAAATTTAACATGCACTCTGATAGTAACAGGGTTAAATTAGATATGACATATAAATATTTAAATAAGTTT
The DNA here is from genome assembly GCF_004348235.1 of Phoca vitulina. Taxonomy (NCBI): domain Eukaryota; kingdom Metazoa; phylum Chordata; class Mammalia; order Carnivora; family Phocidae; genus Phoca; species Phoca vitulina. The sequence goes on along the minus strand of NW_022589711.1, from coordinate 79,874,071 downwards.
ATGGAGGTATCATTTACATACTGTAAAACAATTATAAGTGTACAATTCCATGAGTTGTAGTAAACTTGCCAGGTTGTGCAACCATCACATTTTCACCCATTAGAACATTTCCATCACCCCAAAAAGATCCCTCTTGCCCAATCATAGTTAATACCCATTCCCACGTCCAACTCTAGGCAACCACTAATCTACTTTCTATCTTTACAGGTTTGCCTTTTCCGGACATTTTTCAAGTTTTTTTTAGATTTTATTTATTTATTTGAGAGAGACAGTGAGCGCGAGAGAGCACAAGCAAGGGAAGAGGCAGAAGGAGAGGGAGGAGCAGACTCCCCACTGAGCATGGTACCCGATCCCAGGACCCTGGGATCATAACCTGAGCTGAAAGCAGACGCCTAACCAACTGAGCCATCCAGGCACCCCTGGACATTTTATATAAATAGAATCATATATTATGTATTTTTTTGTGTCTTCTTTCAGTTTACATCATGTTTGTGAGTGTCATCCACATTGTGGAATGTATTAACACACACACACACACACATCAGTATCGGTATATATATTTTTAGGTAGCCATATATTTTTTTGAAGAGGCAGGATATGGTGGAGAAATCACAGGCTTCAGAGACTGTTAAACTTGTGTTGAATCCCAACCCCCTGGAAGCTCTCAAACTGTCAGTTCAATTATTCCCCATGCCTTTAAAAGAGTAACAAAGTCTCTGTACTTGAATACAAGTATCCCTATCATTCCCCAACATCTTCTTTCTTAAGGTTTATATGGAAAGGTGTCTGTACATCAGAAACAGTATCTCCCTGTGCAGGGATGTGGAGAAGGGGCAAAATCCCAGAAACCTCACAGTGACCATTTCTTCCTCGCTCCACACAACATTTCCTCAGCCCTGCAGCCAGAGCACCTGGCATGGTCCTTCTCCTTCCTTGGGCCAGGTTTCCAGAGGTGCTGAGGAGCCCTAGAGTAAAGTAAACTGCGCAGAGACAAACAGCAGGAGGAAGACAGGAAGGCAGAAGAAGGGGGCAGGATAACTCGGAAACCCAACAAAGCAGCAGCAAACAACACTGCAGATACAGCCCAAACAGCCTTCAAGAAAAAAATTCTGGCATCAGGGTGTGCGTTTAAGTTACAGATACCAAAATACCTGTGTGTAAAACTTTGGATTTCCTTACTATAGATTTTATATACCTCGCTGTTCCCACAGTGCATCAAATATTTACTCCACTAAAAGATAACACAAATGTAATTAAGAAGACATCATGATATTGCAGAAAACATTTAAGCCCTGAGCTGAGGGAAAATGCCAGGGAGACACTCTCAAAATGCCCTCTTCCAGTGGTTTCCAGCCCTGGCTGCACGTTAGAATCACCTGGGGAACTCTCAAAGACACTCGATGCCCAGGCACACCCAACCGTGTTAGTTCCCCCTGACTGGCAAACAAATTACCACAAGCATGGTGGCTTACGCACCTGAAATTTATTCTCTCACCGTTCTAGAGGCTGGAAGTTTGAAATCAAGGTATGAGCAGGGCTGCGCTTCTTCTGAAGGCTCTAGGGGAGAATTCTTCCTTGTCTCTTCCAGCCTCTGGTGGCTTGAGGTGTTCCCTGGCTTGTGTCCACCTGGTTGCAATCTCCACTCCATCTTCGAGCGGCCTCCTCCTCTTCTCCATCTGTCTCTTCCCTGGTGTCTCTCTAAGGACACTTGTCAATGGATTTAGGGCCAACTGGGATAATCCAGGATGATTTCCTCTCAATATCCTTGGCTTAATTACATCTGCAAAGACCCTTTTCCAAAAGAGCTGACATTCACAGGTTCTGGGAAGTAAACACACCTTTTGGGGAGCAACCATTCAACCCACAAACAGCTGCTAGAGAATGAATGTTCGTATGCCCCCAAAATTCCTATGCTGAAGCCTAGCCCCCAATGTGATGGTATTTGGAAGTGGGGTCTTTGGGAGGTGACTAAGTCATGAGGGTGGAGCCCTCTTAAATGGGATTAGTGCCCTCACTAAAAGAGGTCCCAGAGAGCTACTTCACCCTTTCCTACCATGTGAGGACACAGCAAAAACACAGCCGTCTATAAATCAGGAAGGTCTATAAATCTCACCACACACTGAACCTGCTGGTGCCTTGATCTTGGACTTCCCAGCCTCCGGAATGATAAGAAATAAATTTCTGTTCTTTATAAGCCACCCAGTCTATGGCATTCTGTTTAGCAGCCTGAATAAACTAAGACCGAAATCAACCAATTAAATCAGACCTTTTAGGGTGGAACTGGCCATTAGCAATTTTCTTTTCTTTTCTTTTGAGAGAGAGATTGAGAGCAAGAGAGAGATTGAGAGCACGAGTGGGAGGAGGGGCAGAGGGGGAAGCAGACTTCCGGCAGAGCCGGGAGCTCGACAGGGCACTCGATCCCAGGACCCTGGGATCATGATCCAACCGACTGAGCCACCCAGGCGTCCCTGGGCATTAGCATTTTTTAAAGTTTCCCAAAGTAATTCCAACTTGCAGCCAAGTTTAAGAATCACTGATCTATTTGAACTGCCACTTCCTGCCCAGCAGAGGCCCTGGGGTGGGAACAGAAGAGGCCCAAAGAGAGCCCAGACAAAGATTGAATGGACTGCCCATCACAAAAGGAGGAGGAGAAGGGAATGGTTGGGAAGAGGGAATCCCTATGGAATAATATAAGAAATGCCCAATGGAATAGGAGAAGCTTCTGGCTTCCAAGGTTTAGAATCTGCTCATAGGAGGGAGTTTGGCTAAAGGTTAAGGGCAAGGCCTTGACATCAGATAAGCCTGGCTTCAAATACTGGCTCTGTCATTCGTTTGCTTGTGACCTTAGGCAAGCCACCTAACCTCTCCGCACTTGAGTTGTCTCATCTCTCAGAATGGAAAGGAGACAGCAGCTACATGCCATCAGTTACTGGACGTAAAGGTTACCAATGGAATTTAGAAATGATAGACCAGGGGCGCCTGGGTGGCTCAGTCATTAAGCGTCTGCCTTCGGCTCAGGTCATGATCCCAGGGTCCTGGGATCGAGCCCTGCATCGGGCTCCCTGCTCGGCGGTGAGCCTGCTTCTCCCTCTCCTACTCCCCCTGCTTGTGTTCCCTCTCTCACTGTGTCTCTGCCAAATAAATAAATAAAATCTTTAAAAAAAAAAAAAAAGAAAAGAAAAGAAAAAGAAATGACAGACCAAATTCCCAAAGAGCTGGCTTCACTGGGTACAGAAAAAAAATGCAAAATGATGGGAAAGAAGTTTAATATACAATCCCTTGGCTGTTTTTACCTGTAATAATTAAAGTGGAAGTAAAGGGGAGCATTGTGGCAAATCCTGGTGCTGGGCCATACTCGAATTTGGCTGGTCAGAGCTAGGGTTGCTAGCTTCATGGTCATGACCAAAGGGACAAATTATGCTCAAACAACAGATAACACCTCTGCAACCTCTGGACACCAAGAAAGCAGTCCAAATGGTGGAGGGAAGAGGGTGTGGAGGGTATGCAAAACCAAGAAACTACTAAACCAGAGGACATGGTGTGAAGTAGCTGTCTCATTTTGTAGATCGATATCATCAGCTTCCTGAAGAACTTTTACTAAAATAGATCGTGCGAGAAGACTGAGGAACAGTCTTCTTGATTTTGAATACAGCAGAGTACAAGAGCATGTTTGGTTGATGTGGGACCCACCACTTACTATTGAACAATCAGACATGGCGGTACGCGCTCCAAACACACAGCAGGCTGCTCCAGAAGGGACAGCTAGCCCGGTAGACTGGATAAAAGCCACTGTAAACTTTGTTTACCCTGAGAAGGTACATTGGTGGTCCCAATCCTTAAATGCTGAATGGAACTGCCCAGATGAGGCAGCTCATAGGCTGCATTGGCAATCCATGCTGGTTTGGCTTTATGATGATCAGGATGTTCATCCTCTTAATATACCCCTTACCCAGGTCATAGCAAACGCTGTGATTAAGGGAGCCCCTTTTGCATAGATACCCCATATAAACATACTACTGCAAAGGCAAGCAACAGTCCAAGAAACCATATCAGAATTGTTTTCTCAGCTTACCTGTAGTCTAAGAAAATTAGGCCCATTCACCAAAGAATGGGGGAAAAGGAGGATAGTCAAGGAACGAGTCCCAGCAGGATAGTCTTTAAATAGTTATTAGGAAATGGAATGAATATGGAGGACACTGATGATGTTGAAACACTGATCTTAATATTCCACTATGGGAGATTGAGTGGACTGGTAGCAGCTACTGCTGGTGCCCCAACATTGAAGGGCTCTAAACAAATCCACTCTATTTACCCTGGTTTGGAGGAAATTCAAAAGCTGGAAGGCAAAGATAACAATGAAAAACATGACATCGTATCACTGGTGGCAATGGTCAGGCAAATTAATCAGGATGAAGATTGATAAAAGTACCAGGGTGTCTTGGCCTGATCCCTAGCTTGGGGACCCAAGGCCATATGCACATGTGTGGCCAAAATGGCCAGGGGGTGGACAAAACTTTTTCTGGGACTCCTTAATGCAGGAGCCCAATGTGTAATTTCAAAACCTATTGGTGAGGTCCTCAAGGGGGCCACAGTTAGCTTGGGAGCATAGGGGGATGCAATGGTAGAAAGTTTGGGTGAAAATTGGATTGTCTGAACAGACTATGTGAGATAGTTGTATCCCTTTATCTGGATGTATTATGGGGATGGATATTATGTCTGATCGGGAAACACTTCCTACATCTTGTATTGTAAAAGTGAAGGCATGTAATTGTACCTTTGGCTATTATTAATTGGACATGCTAAATGCGAACCTATAGATTTGCTGGTGCCCACACAGGTGGTTAATATGACACAACTCTTGGATGACTAGTAGACAAGAGATGTCCACTTTAATGACATCTCTGTAGGTTAGCCCTATGTGGCCCATGAGAAAGAGAAATGGCTGATAGAGACAAACAGCAGATTATCAAGGCTTGAATAAAGTACTATATCACCTACAGCATTAGCAGTCCCTGGTATGGTTCCAACACTGCAAAAAATATAAGCCAAAGATACTGGTACTTGGTGCTAGATCTTGCAAATGCTCTTTTCTTGATCACAGTCTCAGAAAAGAGCCAACCACAGTTTGCTTTCATATGAGAAGGATACCAGTTTACAATGACTGTGTTGTCACAGGGTTATTCAAATTCACCAGCTTCCTCCCATAATTTGGTTTGATAATATACTACATTGATGATATCATGATAGTATCAGACCCTGAGGAATGAGCCAAGACTACTTAAATGAAAGGGTGACACAGAGGCTGGTTGACAAATCCAGCAAAGATCCCAGAGCCCATCCAAAAAGTAAAATTATTAGGAGTAACGTGGGCAGGAGCCCAACTTTGACATGCTACAGACAACTAAAAACCAACAGTCATTGTTGCCTACCCCTGGAACTAAGTGCCTGCGGTGGTGCTTGGATGTGGAGGGCATGGATTCCACGTCTGGGAGCATTGCTTGCTTCCATCATAAAACTACCTGAAAGAAGGCCGTATTTGAATGGGAGACTTCACAGTAGCAAAAAGTGATAGCCCGATCAATATTGGGCCCTCATGATTCACACTGAGATATGATCTTGGAAGTATCTGCAAACTCACACTTAACACAGACTAGAGCTTATAGCAATAGCCCCTGAATACTTTGCTGGGGGTGACTGCTGGGATTTGAGGCCAGAAAATTTCCAGATGCAGCAGTATGGTACATATCATATGAGAGATGAATATTGCTTGCTATTATTGGGCATTAACTGAAACTGTGTCTGTGAGTGAAGGACCCAAAATAATCTTGAAACCTGAAATATGCATAATATCTTGGGTGATGTCACAGAAACATTCCAATAAGGAAATCAGTACCATGAAGAGCTTCATAATAAAATGGAAATGGGTCTACTCAGGAACATGCTTCTAGAGGAATGAAAGGAGGTTCTCATTATTGCCGGAGTCCAGCTCCAGCCAGGGTGGGTCTCTCGTAGGAAAGGACGGCGTCGGCGAATGAGGAGACACAGACACAGGGTCAGGTTGCAAGCATCTCCTCCTGACAGGCTCAGAGGAACTTTGTTTATATGTTAGGTTATTTTTGTTTTTCCAAATCTTAGATCATTTTCTGGATTACAGCCATAGCCTTCTTTCATTTTTCTTTTGTAATGATTAACATGACCTTTATTGATTTCTGCTTATTGGCTTTCGCTAAAACTAAAAAACAGTACGCAAAGAGAAAGGTGCTAGACAGAGCATGACCGTCTTGTTATTTTGTTCTATAGAAACTAATTCTTTGTGGAAACATTCCCACAATTATAAAGATTGCCATAAACAAAATGAAAGAGAATAGCAGGAGCCAGCTGTGGAGTCTCCTGTTTTCAGGATCGTCCCCCATACTTGGACTTTGTCAAACAGCATGAGTAGCTTGGCTCGCGCCACATTATATTCAGGAGTGGGTAGCCTCATTTCTACAGAGCCAACTTTGGGATCATCAGGGGAGCTGCCAGATCCTATTGACACATTGGTGGTGTCATATGAATGACTCTTGACTGACCAACAAAAAGCTATGTGGTTTATGGATGGCAGTTTACAGTACAAGCAGCATCCTATTTGGAAGGCTGCGGACTGTGACGAGCTGGTGAAAAACTATAACTGAAGAAGGTGAGAACCAATCAGCACAGTGGGCTGGATTACATCTATTTTCCTTGCATTGATGGAGGAATTGAACAACAATGAGAACCCCGAAATCAGAGTGTGTCTGGCTCATGGGCTTGGCCATACAGTCAGGCAGATGGACAATGAAAAATCAGATTATTAGGTGGAGGTCCATATGGGACATAGCCCTATGGGAATTTAAGGGGTGCATTAAATAGGACGCGTCAGTGCCCAGTAGAAGAACTTCTTTCCCGGATTGGAAGGTGATTGGAATCAGCAATTGGTTATCTTGGTTCATTCACCTGAGGTGTTCAACTGGGTCCAAGGAGGGGGGAGCTGCAGCAACACAGAGATGGGCTGGTCATCAGCATGTTCCTGTTGCACCCCCAGCGGCACAAAATGCCAACCAGCACTGTCCTTTCTGCCAGCTAGGAAGACAGAAACTACAGGCAGCTGGGGGAGCAGATCCCCAGGGAGAAGACTCGTGCGCACAGCTGGCAAGCCGACTACATTGGGTCAGGGCCGATAGTGCTGGGAGCCTATAGATTGGTCCTGATGGAACAGACACTTAATTTGGACTGGGCTTTGCATACCTAGTGGTAATGCAAATGCTCAAAACACTATAAAAGGACCAGAGTGGAAGATATAATTTGGACCCTGAGTTACATTTCTTCAGACCAAGGAATGCACTTTACAGCCTATAGTGTCCAAGAGTGGGCAAAGAGATCTCACACAAATGGATATAGCATGCTGCTTACCATTCTCAGAGTAGTGGCTTGATAGAGAGCTGGCAGGGACAATTGAACATTTACTGCCTAAATTTGGGGAGATAACGGCATGAACAGCTAATGCACACACCTTCCTGAGTGTGTGTTCACATTCAACGTGTGGGGAGCCAAGGAGGGCTCCCCACTCATTAGATTTCTCTGCTTCTCTGGAGGATTTGGGGGATAGGGGATGGGGAGGGTGCTAGGATGACTATATAATTGTTCCCACATCACCTCAACTTTCTTTTTTCCTAACTGGTGGTGATCATTCTGGGGCCAGGACTGCAACTGTAGGTACCAAAAGCAGGAGGAAGTCGAGATGATCCCGACCAAGAAACTCTAACTGTACCTTTAAATCTGTATGTCAGAATTCCTAAGGGCCTATGGGCTGCATTGTACCTTCACTCCATCTGGCAAAATTCAGGTTGACCATGAGTACAGCTGTGTTGCTCAATGCTCTACAATGCCTACTCATTCTGCACCTGTGTAGCCCTACTCTGTATGAAGAGGAGTGGATTGAGGGGGAAGCACTCTGGATCAGCACAGGGGCTGAACCTCACATCCCTTCAAATGGTGGAAAAGTTTGGGTAAAAATAAATGACACATGGAGAGGAGAAACAGTAGCTGGGGGTAAAGGAATGAATAAATGGGTTTATGCAACAGGAGAAATCCAATATTGCACTGATGCCATTAGTGAGGCTCAAAGCAACAGAAGAATATTGTCTCCTAGCACAGTTATATCAGGTGCCTGAAAGGGTAAAGCCATATGTTTGCCAAGACCATCTCTGCTTTGGGAGTCTGACAAGGACAAGTGGAAATCTGCAGATCTGACTAGCATTGCTCTGGGTGACATTTTAGTCACCTGATATAACGAACTGAACCAATTATTAAGAACCAAATAGAACTCTAGTCATGTTCCCACATCTTTTGGCTCTTATTTTCCAGGTTACATCTACTACCAGCGATCTCATTAAGTTAGGAATTTCCAGGAAATACTTCCTACTGGGCCATCGAATTGTGTAGTATATAGCTTCTGGCCAACTGATTACTGTGTAAACCTCGAGGATCAAATGCCTATGAAGGCCCCCAGTCACAAGGATCAAAATATAGCAGTGGTCTACCCCATATGCCACAGAGTACTGAGAACAAATGCATACTACCCTTGTTTTGGTGGATGGCAAGGTATTAAGCAGAATAGGAAAAGACGATGACTTTCTGGGGAATAAAGCAGTGGGCATCACATGGTAGAGCTGAGTTCCCCTGGGAACGGCCTCACCCCAAGATGAAGAAGGCTATGGTAGGCCTGATGGCATACTCAGACTATACCACATCTATGTGGGACTACCACTCATCTCGCCCCAGCATGGGAGTATTCCTGAGGACAAAACATGTATCCCAACTGCACCCAGGCCATTAGCACACAATCACAACAGCATGCATGGTAGATTCAACCGCATTGACCCCCAGGACAGAAAAGGGTCTTAGGGGAGATAGGTACCCGTTTAGGTGTCAAAGGACAAAATGAATTTGCTCTTACTGAGGAGCCATATTCAGAGGATGACAATAGAGTTTTCCTATTACTGGCATGAAAGGTAGCCTATAAAGGCCTATTGTGCAGCACATAGGGACAAAAGCCATCCAAGTCAGGGATAATTAAAGACATTTTTATTGGATGCCCAAGGCAACTTCAGAATAAAAATCCCACTTTTTATTGGGCTAGTAGTCAAAGAAATGTACCCTGTAAATTTATAAAACCAGTTTCCAATTAAACTCACTTATTGTTTTTAGAGTCTGTGTCGAGAGCATTCTTATAAATCCTTAAACAGATTTCCATGCAGTTCGATTTTCTAAGGGTCACAGTTTTATGTCAGAAACACTGAAGTTCCAAGTAAATCAAAGAAGATTCTTTGCATAAAACGCATGGTCTCCCATATTTCAACTCCAGCTCCCAAAGCGCTCTTCCATGGGCCACAGAGTCCAAAGGGCTCATTTTAAACTAGGTTTAGACGCCTGTTCCTGTGCCTCTGTTTCAGAAGGCCCCAGCCAGCCTCACTGGCCTCATTCCCTGAAGCTGCAGCTCAAACTACAGTTTTACTGGGTTGGGAGGAGGATAGGAAGAGTGCCAAACCATGAAGCAAATGGTAAACAATGAAATATTGATGGCGTCAAAAAGAGCCTCAGGGAATCACAGAGGCTCACATTACTCAAAAGCCTTGCGGGTTTGATAAAATTGCTTAGCCATGTATCTAAGGATAGAAAAGCCCAAATACACTGCACAAACTCCAACTGTGGGGGTAATCAAGTTTTTCAAACAATAAAGAAAAAATTAAATTCTGGATTTTAAGATATTTATTGTCACCTTCCTCTCTTAGACCTATAGGCAGATCAGTTGAAGAAATATTTAGATTTGAAAAGAAATGTCTAAAAAATCCAACCTCAGAGCTGTACACTGTAAAACAAAGCCTCCAATATGCTATCACCTTTTAGATACTCATCACCTTCTAATAAAAGAAAGAAAAAAGATAGCTTTGAAATTTTTGGAAAACATGCTTTGAAAGAACTTTAAAATACATTCTCAGGGGATATTAAGTAGCTGGGTTGAGAATAAAACACTGTACCATTTAGCATCTGGTAGAGGATGTGAAAAATCTCTTTAGAAAGTTCCAAGCCAAATAATTTGGGGTAATTGCTTGAGCATCTGGAAATACCAACTCTTTCATGACTTTGGTCTGACCTCAGAGAGATGCAAACATACATGGGAGAGCCCATCAACTTTTCCATTGTTTATATGTCCATGCTTACAAAGTCATGAGCAAAAATGAAAGTAGTTTGATATATTGCAGTGGATGGAGGGTTTATGGGTAATTTTTTTTCTTTTCTTCTGATTTATGTTAATGTTGCTACTCTTACCATGATTTCACAATCACATTTTCACAAATGTTTCCTGCATGATGCTTCCTCTACAGCCAAAAAGATCCAGGGTTACACAAAAACAGTTGTGGGGCAAGTAGGTTCTTGACCAGATTTGTGTGAATTCTCCCTAGAGCCCAAGATGAGGGATCTTAGGATAAAAATAAAGACTCCCAGCAAAACCAAATACCTGATAACCTTCTAAATAAGTGATAAAGGAGCCGATGAACCATTGGATTTCAAATCTAGCTGCACATCAGGATCTGGAATAGAATTTTAAAAATACAGCTGCTCAGATTCCTAGGCATTGTGATTCAGTAGCTCTGGGGAAGGGGCCAGACATCTGTATTTTTTCAGATCTCCATAGACCATAGTTAGGAATGAGAATAGACAAGTTCCTGCAAGCATCGTGGGGAAGTTACTTTTCATTTTATATCCAAATGTATGTTTTGACTTTTTTATTTTTAGCATGTAGATGTGTTTATAATAATAAATAGTATAAAAACAGTTTATTTTAGGGGCGCCTGGGTGGCTCAGTCGGTTAAGCGTCTGCCTTCGGCTCAGGTCATGATCCCAGGGGCCTGAGATGGAGCCCTGCATGGGGCTCCCTGCTCAGCGGGGAGTCTGCTTCACCCTTTCTCTCTCCCTCTGCCTCTCCCCCGGCTCATGCTCGCGCGCTCTCTCTCTCTCTCTCTCTCTCTCTCTCAAATAAATAAATAAAATCTTTTTAAAAAGCAGTTTAATTTGCAATCATATATACATATGATTCACAATCACATATACATGGAAATTTGTTCTTGCTACAGGTCCCACAAATACCTCCATTCTCTGCTTCTCCCAGAACAGTTGGTAGATGCCTTCTAGTTCTATCCCTTTGACATGCAAATGCAATACCCCTTGCGAATTGGTCCTCAAACAAGGCTGTGCATCAGAATCACCTGAGAAGCTTTTCAAACTATAGACTTCCAGGCCCATCCCAGGGAGATTTTATTCGTAACATACAAGGTGGCATCAAAAATCTTCATTTTTAAAAGGCTCCCCAGGGAGTTCTATCATGTTTAGAATCTGCCACCTTGGGTTGCGTGGGTTGGGGGGAGCAAATTAAGCAGTTCCCTATCAATCACTGATATCTTACGAATATGAGGATGCAGGACAGATTGGGCCATAGTTGGTCAGAGGAAGGAGAGGGTTTATAGGAGGGCACTACATTTGGGAGGTGCAGAGAGAAAAGGACATCCACAGACCAATTCTCCCACCCCATAGTTTGGCTAGTTTCTAGCCAAAACCTTGCACTGAACAGATTTTGGCTGCATCTTTTACCTTTTCAGACTTCCAAGTTATAAAATACAGTAAACTCAGTTGCCTTTCAATTGTTTTGGTCTTTGGGACTATTTTCAAGTAAATAATATATGCAAAAGCCATGACATTAAAATGAGAAGCAGAACATACTAAACCATAAGTTCCCAAGGGCAAAGGTAGGGCTTGAGATCCCTTCCAGTTCCAGCCATGCCTACAGATGGCTTGGTGGATGCCCAGTGAAGGTCCATTGCTCACCAAAAATCCAGCAAGCCACCTGGTTTTTACTTTAGCTCCTCCTTTTGAATGCATTGGGACAAATCATTCAATCAGGACCTCAGGCTTTTTCTGGCAAATCAACAAGAATGTTTCTTGAAAAACTTCAAGGACCACCCCCCCTCCGCCCCCCATGAAAGTTGCTACAAAGTTGAAAATTTGTTAAATATAACAGAATCAGTTCTAGACAGGATTATAGTAGAGTAAGATATAGGGAATCTAGAATAAAAATAAATTAGAAAAAGTCCAGGATAGGTTTGCAAAATCCCAGAGAACTTGTACAAATTGAACATGAAAGGTATTTAATGATTTAAAGAGCTAGTGAGTCTAGTCACAATGGTAATATGATATAAACATGTCACAAGACAGTATCAAAGCCTCGAAGAATTTCTATAAGCCAACATTTTAAAGACATATTTACTTGTTCAGACATATTCACATCTGTATTGATACATTCAAACAAGATTCATGAAAAGATATGGATGAAGGTAACACTTAAATGACATTTACTTTTGCTTTTGAAATGGAGATTCCCTCCCTCGCCTTTAAGCTATTTGGTTCCCAGTAACATCTTTTCTTTCAAATTCACTCCCTTGGTTTAATTTTTCTAAGTGCCTTTCTCCACTAGCTTTCAAATAAATTATTTACCCCTCTGAAATGTTTTAAACATCAACCCAGCCAAAGCTGATGTAAGTGAACCCAGAGGAATTGACAACACAAAATGAAAGGTTTTTTTTCTTAAATGGGGCTACAGAAAAACAAGGCAAAATTGATAAAAGAATAACCTTAATTCTCCATTTAACCTTAATTCTCCACTCAGGAGAGGAAATGCGTGCAAGACAAACTGGGGTATGATGACATTTTCCTAGACGTTTCCTTTTCTACCAGGAGTCAAAATGTAGCATATTCGGTGCCTGTTAAAATGGATAAGTAGCTAACATACAAAAATTAATTGTCGTATAGAAGAGTGTTAAGGTATTTTGTTGAAAAAGGAAATATTGCAACAGCATACAGTATTTAGTGTGACTGAGTTAGCATATAGGATTTAATTAAAGAAATGGCATAAATTCCACAAGGTTTTATTTTCTGGCAGATGACCAAGGACACAAAAAAATGAACTGTGATTTTTCTCAGGTTCACAATGCAAGAATGAAAATTTTCAGACTTTGACTTTTACCTTAAAATAAATGCAGAAATGGGGACAGCTCTGGCCAGAAAGGGGATTATGTACTGGGTATATTCCCACCTCGATTTAGAAAAATGCTCCTGGAGGATGAACAATAAACCTTTCTAAGTCTCTCTCACCGCAGCTGTACACAAAGGAGCAAGAAAGACCTAGAAAACACAGCAGACGCTGAGAATGAATGGGACAGAGCTTCTCCGTGGAAGCAAGTGTGGGCGAAGCAACGAGTTGGGATCTGTTCCCACAAGAATGTTTACATCTTCATTAAACCAGAGACTCCAGCCAAAGAAATACCTCCAGGGATTAGGAATCAGGATTCTTTTTAATGCTTTAGCTTGTAATGAACTACTAAAGAAATTAAGTTGATACAGGAAGAGAGAACCCACCTTATTTTCCTGCCCTCCGACCGCAGATCCGTGGTTTCGAGTGAGAAGTGACCTTGGAATTCACAGAATCTATCTCCTCCTCCACCTTATTTCATCATTGAGAAAACAGGCCCACAGGAAGTTTTTTCTAATCTTCCCACCTCCCCTCCGTGCCCCAGCGTGGTCACTTGCTAAGTCCCCTCTGCTTGTTACTACTGCTCCAACACTGGTCTGGAGCCCTCTTAGAACTCTTAGATTTTGGTCAGCAGAGTCCTTAGATGAATTAACAAACCACCAGCAAGCCACTTACTCATTCACACACACACACGCACACACGCACACGTGGGCACGCACGCACACACAAGCGCAAAAACTCGCTCACAAAGGACAAAAGCAAAAACGAATCCCTCACGTAAATATAACAAGCAGTAACTACAGGGTACATCAACACAATGGAGTTATTGTAAAAGCACAGGACTGGAGACTGCTGCTGTACAGAAATGTGAGAATGAAGTAATATCCAGGAGGAAAAGGCAGTTAAAAAATTCTCTTTATTTGCAGTGGAAAAACCTGACATACATCAACAGTGATAAGTCCTGTGGATAGGGCGTACTGTTGATATGATGTGATGAAAATGACACTCTGTCTCTGTGGCCTTTTCCGAAAACGTGTAACCCCAGTCTAATCATGAGAAAAAGATGAGATAAATCCCAAGTATCTACGAAGTACTTGACCGGTACTCCTCGGAACTGTCAAGGCCGTCAAAAACAAGGAAAGTCCGAGACACTGATAAGACAAGAGGAGTCTAAGGAGTCACGACTAACCGCAATGTGGCATCCTGGAGGGGATCATGGGACAGGAAAAAGACATTAGATAAACACTAAGGAAATCTGAATGGACTTTGGTTTGTTAATAATAATACAGCAGTATTGATTTGTTATTTGTAACAAATGTACCGCACTAATTAATGTGAGTCGTCCGTAACAGGGGGACCTGGGTGCAGAGTATATGAGAACTCTATACTATCTTTGTGATTTTTTTTGTAAATCTAAAACAGTTCTGAAACAAAATGTTTATTTACAAAATTCTATTTATATAGTACATATACTGGTGCTTCTGAAGTCAGAAAGATCAGCTTACAGTCTAGTTTCAGCTTCTTAACCTCATCATCCTGGACGACTCTTGCCTTCATTTTCCTTCCTTGTCTCTAACGATTGTAGAAACTGAAGGGGATCCAGATACTTCATCCCGAAATAAGCCACTTTGGCATAAGGATTATTTTTATTATTTTAAGCTAAAGGCAACTGAGAAACAGCAGACATAGGAAGAGCTCTCTGCCCTCCCCCTCTCTACCTAAAAGCAGGGCATAAATTCCCCTTCGCAGAAGTGACATAAACTTCCATTTGTAAAGCTATTCCTCTCTCCCATACCAGGAAGAGAAACAGCTTAATCACTGCAGAGGGCGCCTGGAGTTGAAGTCAGCATAGCAAATCTTACTTAACAACCCTTGTCTACCACACAGTTCCTAGTTAACTTCCCACACTTGACTGTCCTTCAGAGCCCCAACACCTTTTCCTTTATCTAATCACTTCTCCACAATTTATCATTCTTTGTAAAATAATATATAAGCCCCCAAAGCTAACGACTTCTTTGGGTTTTCACATCCTTCCTGTGAAGTCCCCATGCATATGACCATATTAATAAAATCTGTCTGCTTTTCTCTTGTCTGTCTTTTGTCAGTTTAAATCACAGGCCCAAGTTCCGGAACATAAGAGGATAGAGGAACCATTTTTGCTCCTCCAAAATCAAGTGAGATCAATGAACTATACGTGGGATTGTAGCTAAGAGCGTTGGAAGCTTCACATTATTTCCTATTTGTATGACTGATAAGTACCTTCTTTAGAATTCAATTTCCTCATCTTTTAAAAAAAATTTTATTTCAATTCAATTTAACTAACATTTACTATATTATTAGTTTCAGAGGTAGAATTCAATTTCCCCATCTTTAATCTAGAGGTGATCATAGTACCTTTATCTCAAAGAAACACTGTAAGCAAAAGATGAGATGATGCTGATGGAAAATGCCCAATGCAGTTTAGGACATGTGAGCTATTATTATATATAGTCAGTCCCTGCTGCATAGTTGACCCTCAGTCAGAGCTCATTCCTTTTTCTTGGCTCTCCTGATAGAGGCACAGCAGGGGCAATATCTGGCCCCCGCTTTGTTAGTTTAAAAAACACATTTTATCCATCCAGTTAGGTGTGATCAGGTCCAGAGAAACTGACTCATCTTAACCAAACTTCAGGAGATTAGCTCACCAACCAGCAAGCTAATGTATTAAGTTTCCTAGGAAATATAATGGTCAAAGAGGCTGTGTCTGGCTGTGAGGCTGGTTCCTCCCAGTTGGAACATCCTCTGACGCTCATCTCAGGTTCAAAAGTCTGCTCAAGAAGGACTGGGATGGGGTGCAAAGAATGTTATGGTCTCTAGGGAATATGTAGCCAGCTCTTGGGAATTTATGTTGGTAGTCCACTGTTATGAGCTGAACTGTGTCCTCTCAAAACTCATGTGTTGAAGTCTTAACCCTCAGTACCTCAGAGTGTGACTATATTTGGAGGTGAGGCCTGTAAAGAGGTAAGTAATATAAAAGGAAGTCATTAGGGTGGGCTGCCTTCCAATATGACTGGTGTCCTTATAAAAGGAGGGGATTAGTATACAAATAAGCACAGAGGGAAGACCACATGAGGACACAGGGACAAGGAGGCCATCTGCAAGCCAAGGAAGAAGAAACCAACCCTGCTGATACCTTGATCTTAGACTTCTAGCTTCCAGAACTAGGAAAAAATTAATTTCTGTTATGTAAGCCACCCAGTCTGTGGTACTTTGTGATGGCAGCCCTCACAAACTAGTACCCACCCATTATAGAGAAACACCTAGAGGGCCTGGCACAAATCCTCCCTCCTATCCAATTCTCTTTTTCAGCTCTCCTTCTCAAACTGTGAGTACAGCACACACTGAGACATGTTATAATTCATTTGTATAAATCACCTTGTGTATAGACTTACTTGTATAAATATTTATTTGTATAAATAAACTTATTTATAAAAATATATACAAGCAGAAAATCAGAATCCCTTGTTGAAATTAAGAAAATACTCCAGTATGGAGCTTGCCAAAGTAGATTTGTCTACAAAAAATGATTCCATGGGACACCTGGGTAGCTCAGTCGGTTAAACGTCTCCTTCAGCTCAGGTCATGATCCTCAGGTCCTGGGATCTAGCTTTAGGCTCCCTGCTCAGCGGGGAATCTGCTCCTCCCCCTGCTCGTGCTCTCTCTCTCTCTCAAATAAATAAATACAATCTTAAAAAAAAAAAGATTCCATAGTAAAACACATTTGGAAAATACTACATACTATTGCTTCTCTTCGAAGTTCACAATGTATATCAATACATTAAAGGTTCTGAGAAACTCTACAATAATGAATGTGTTTCAACATTATTTAATCCAGTACTTGCAGAAATTATGTGGCCATGAAACTCTTTCTTGTAGGTTTCTATTTACAATTCACTTTGAGAAACGTTGCTCTGGTCAAATGCATCCCACTAACCCATCATCATTTAAATGTGTTATTTCCACAGGAGTCAGTTATGTCATTCTTCTTATTCCCACAGTTTTTGTTTTTCAGAGGGCGACATTTCTTGGCTATCTTCCCAGATTCTCAAACTTGGCTCACGCAGTATGGAAGAATAAAATTCTCCTTGCAAAGCAAGGTAAAGAGGAAACAGAAATCATTTGAGCTAGTGTCGTTATCTTGTTACATCAGTTAGCTCTGAAAGTTTTGACAGGGACCTAGAGAATACAAGGATACAAGAGAAGACCAGAAGCTCCCACTTAGGGCACCCAGCTGGATTGGACAGTGGAGCATGTGACTCTTGCTCTCAGTATGGTAAGTTTGAGCCCCACGTTGGGTGTAGAGATTACTTAAAAATAAAATCTTAGGGGCACCTGGGTAGCTCAGTCATTAAGCGTCTGCCTTCGGCTCAGGTCATGATCCCGGGGTCCTGGGATCGAGCCCCGCATCGGGCTCCCTGCTCAGCGGGAAGCCTGCTTCTCCCTCTCCTACTCCCCCTGCTTGTGTTCCCTCTCTCGCTGTGTCTCTCTCTGTCAAATAAATAAATACAATCTTAAAAAAAAAAAAAAAAAAAAAGAAGCTCCCACTTGATGAAATGTACTTTTTAAAGGGTCATCTTTTCTGAGGCTTTCTGAGGATCTCTAATTGCAACTGATATTTTTAAGAACCAGATAAATAGGATAGCTAGTGGGAAACTGTTACCCGTGTGATGCGGGAGGGGACTTTCTGGAAACTAAAACTTATCCTATCTCTGGACATCTTCAATCTGAGTTTTATCTTGATGATCAGAGAAAAGTTAACTCAATGAGTTAAAAGCCATTGTTATTTGTACCTGATTTTTGTCTTGCCCCTTGGCCAGCTGACCAATAAAATAGTTATTCCTTTTTTGGTCTGTTCTTCACCTTCATCTCTCTTATGACTCTGATTGCCATTTTGGATTCTGCACATGGGGAGACAGCAGCTTCTGAAAAAACAGATGACCAGCTTGAGAGTGAATAACGAAAAATTTATTTTCTAAAATGAGTAAGCTAGGATGTAACTTACAAACTTGCTGAATTCCTCGGTGGAATTACAAATAGAGAAGGTGCCCAGAATATTAGAATTGAAAGAGAAAATGATGGCTATCTCATACAACATCCACCCTCCTCCCATTTCTCTATTAATAGAAGAGGAGACTTGGGACTGGACTGCAAGGGAGGGTGTGTGGTCCCCAGCAAGAACCGGCACAGTCATGGAAAGCTGGCTTCCACCTGAGCAAGGCTACTTACCAGCTGGGGAACCCTAAGCCATCAGTCACCCGCTCTGCAGAACTTGGAATCATTGCTGCTCTGTCCTCCTTTATGGGCGGTCGCAAGGAGTAAAGTAAGATCAGGTGAGTTTGCAACTGGGCAACTTCTACATGAGTTTGCAACTGGGCAACTTTGCAAACTGATGGCCTGTCATTTTCCTGATGTGTTTTCCTGAAATTTATGATAGCTTCAACTCTTAAATTAGGAGAAGTTACTTGAAAATCTTGCCATTTCTGACAACATGGATGGAGCTAGAGGGTATAATGCTAAGTGAAATAAGTCAGACAGAGAAAGACAAATACCATATGATTTCACTCATATGTGGAATCCAAAACACAAAACAAGCAAAGTTAGACAGAAACAGACTCATAAATACAAAGAAAAAATGGATGGTTTGACAGAGGAAAGGGAGGTGGCAAGATGGGTGAATAGGTGAAGGGGACTGAGGTACAAACTTGCAGTTATAAAATAAATAAGTCACAGGGATAAAAATTACAGCAGAGGGAATAGAGTCAATAATGCTGTAATAACTTTGTATGACAAATGGTAACAACACTCACCGTGGTGAGCATTTTCTAATGTGTATAAACGTCAAATCACTATGTTGTACACCTGAAACTAATATAATACTGTATGTCAACTATACTTCAGTTAAAAACAAATTGGTTTTCCATCAGATTTTTAGATACTTTGTATAAATAAATTTATTTGTAGAAATGTAAGCAAGCAGATAATCAGAACCCCTTGTTGAAATTAAGAAAACAAGGTCTTTCAATATTGGGCCCTCATTCCTACACACACGGAGCTCAGGAGCATTCCCCCCTTTTGATGGGGTACATGATCTCCAGGTTACATCTGTGCCTGCCCCTACCCATTTGTTAATGAGACTTGTGTGGTACAGAGAGGCTTTGGATTTCTTAACCTTTGTAAAAGAGTGAGTTGGAATATTGGGAGTCAGGGTATCTGCACCCCAACTTCCTCCTGGACATAATGTATCATTTCTTTACACTAAGGTTGGAGCTTTGATTTATTTATAAATCCATAATCACTGACAACACTGAACTTTACCAGATCCCTGTTCTTCTGGAAAACAGGGAAGATTAATCCTCCCAACCTTTTGTTTCCTGAAATCCTCCACCCTTCTGTGTTACTAGAAAGGGCTCCTGTAAAGAACTACCCTTCCCCTTAAGACATGCAAACACTCCCTTGTTTACCCATGAGAGAGCCAGACACAGACCCTTCAAATTCCTGTTCTTTATCTTGTTAAAAAACAAAATTCAACTGAGTGAATTTGAAGATCTGTTTGGCTTTATTCAAAGATTCATGAATTGGGCAGCATCCCATGTAACAAAGAGAAAATTGCTCCAAAGAACTATGTAAATTGAGAGATTTTTATAGGCAGAAGGGGTCAGGTCAAGGATGTTACTAGCAAAGAATGGATTGTTTCAGGCAAGGCCACCTTCCTTTGGGGGATGGTAGGGGTCTATCAGGCAGATTTCCTCCCTAGTGCTGACCAGGAAATTCCAGACCGACTGGGTAAGATTATATTCCTGGAAAAGGCTGCAACTGTAGTTAGGTTGGGTATGATGTTTGGTGATGTGCTCTTACACAGGTGACTCCATTTTGGGCCTGTTGTCTCTTTAATAGTCTCAAAAATGACTGCATGAATTGACCCCTCCCCACTGGGGAAAGAAGAATTACCTCTGCCTTCAAGATCCTTCTAGCTGGACTAAGAATCAAATTGACACGAGACAGATTAACAAGAAAAATCTGCATGTATGGAGAATCCATACAGACATGGAAATTCCAAAGACACTCAGGCAAATATATGTCATTTTGAACTAAGGAGAAGGGGGCAGGGGTCTGGGACTTCAAAGGGAAGGAATGCAATGCGAAGGACAATGAAAAAGAGTAAATGTTTGGTAAACAAGTATCTGCCAGGCCACTCAGAAGCCATGGGACTTAGGAGTCTGATCCCACAGGCCTTGCTATGTTCCTGCCTGTCTCTCTTACCTAGTTCATGTGCTAGTGTAGTTATCTGTGGTGACAGTTCTCTTCCTGGAGCAGGTCCTCAATCTAAATTCTTCAAAGTAATTGTGGGGGAGCAAAAAGTTTTTTCCTGAGTCTTTTGAGTCTTGATTGTGTTCAGTTCAGCATAATCTGCATGCCATAGTGGGCTATCTTAAGGCAGCCTGCCCTTGGCCCCTACACCACCACCCCCCAAAAAAACCCCACTAACTGGACACAGATATACATTTTTTTTTTGATCGGCTGACTGACTGGGGCTTCCCCTGAAGATAGAAGCAACTCCACCTGTAAGATCACCCCACCTATAATTTGCGTACTCCTCCCTATAAAAAGTCTTAGGGGAAACCTGCAGTGACATTGATCTTGACATCTAGAAGGCTCTTTCTATTGCAATAGTCTGACTAAAGTCAATCTCCTTACCTTATTTGTTCAGGTTTATTTGCCTTTGACACCCTGGTTCCTAAAACTGTATAGGATCTTTGCACAGAGCATGAATCCTATTAAGCATTTCAGACTGAGTCACAGTGTTGGACAGTGGTTGAGTGTTCTCCTAGCTTAGGGGCTGTTGGAGAAAGGGAAGCTCTAAGGAGGCAGGAAGGGAGAGCAGGACAAATCTAGAGATAGTTTGAAGAGAATAGTGGAAGATGTGTCTTTGTGATGGGCAGAAAATTCTCTAAAAGTCATTTCCATTCCTCAAGACAATTCCATAAGCTAAGACATGCCGCCTCCAGTTATCTCATCAAAACCCGGCCCTGATCACTGCACTGATCTATTCAAAAGACTGTGGCTGTTCTCCATTGCCTTTGGGGTCCAGACCAAAATCTGTAGTGTGGCACAGAAGATGCTTCACAACGTGATCCTATCCAGTCTTTCCCGTAGCTTCTCCCCACCAATCCTCAAGCCACACCCTCCCCCAATACAGCAATACAAATGAAGCATCCAATTTTTGGCGAGCGTTCCTGGGGAGGCCTGAGCTCCACGCCCCATATTAGGACTCTGGCACGACTCCAGGAGCGCCGTTTACTGAGGAAAACCAGTGGCCCTGAGAGAAACAGGAAAAAACCAATGTGGGAGCTCCTGTTAATCCCGGGAACCTGGCATTAAGGCAGTCCCGCTGTGGACCGTGCACGGTATCTGCTGGCCATTAAGGGAGAGAGACGAGGGCCATAGAAGAGCGTCGTGCTTCCTGAGAAACCCGGCGCGGACCGAAAGACAGCCTCCGATTTTCTGGTTCTAATCTCTCCATGGCTTTGAGCTATTTTACAACCTTTTCAGTTGTAAGTAGTTGATAGCAATGCAAAATGTTCTCATGAACATGCAAATTTTGTCCTGATAGAGGTCGAATTGATTTCCCTAGCCCCTGTGGAAAAACCAGTTTGCTTCCGTTTACGTATTAATGTCAATATTTCTGATCTATAAACACATCTGTTCTTAGAGTTATAATGCCTGCTTGGTTCCTTCATTGATTAATGAGCAAAATTAAACCTTTAGCATATACAGACAATTGATCCTTGAACAACACCAATGTTGTTCAAGAGTGAACTGTGTGTGTGTGTGTGTGTGTGTGTGTGTGTGATGATGATGATTTTAATTATCTTTTAATAGAGGGTTAGATGCTGTCTGGTCCCACCCAAAATTCTTCCAAATCTACCCAGAGACAAGTTGTCTCATCATCTCGAGAGAGTCGCAGGAGATGGAGGGTTGATGTCACTATGCCAGGACTAAAAAAATGAATTGTGAAACATCATGGAAGAAGACCTTCTTCACCCTGGGAGCAGCTCCAGCAGCTGGGAAGACACCAGCATCCACAGGTGGAGGATCTGTGCCCAGGTCAGTCGGCAGGGGGGTGGCAACGTTGGTCAGCTTCTGTGCCACAGCGGCAGTGGGTTAAGGAGAGCTGTGTCTAAGGACAGACATCACAGCCAGCCATGGACAGAAGGGAAGCCTGGAGGCCTGAGGAATGGAGGAGCCTGGGAGCCCAGTGGGCCTCAAACCTACAGGGTTTTCTTGTCGTCATTGTTAAATATTCCCAACATTCTTTGAATACCCTTTTTTTTTTTAAGATTTTATTTATTTATTTGACAGAGAGAGACACAGCAAGAGAGGGAACACAAGCAGGGGGGTGGGAGAGGGAGAAGCAGGCTTCCCGCCGAGCAGGGAGCCTGACGCTGGGCTCTATCCCAGGACCCTGGGATCATGACCTGAGCTGAAGGCAGACGCTTAACGACTGGGCCACCCAGGCGCCCCTGAATATCCTCCTTAAGGCAGACATGGGACTGGGGAGGAAAGAAAGGATTAGGTTACTTTGGTGCTGTATTCAAGTTCTTGGATCCTGATGTGGGAAACAAAAACAGAAGAAAAATTATTAAATTTCCATACCACCTACAGCCCACTGACCAGTCCTTGAAACAGGCAGAGTGACTTTCCTCTAGGGACTCAACTGCTTCGATGTTAATACTTTGCTAAGGGCAAAAGGCAATCTTAGCCCGACCTCCAGGATCCTGTAAGTCTACTTTAACATATAAAAATTCCTTTAGATATTTCATTTATCTCTAAACCTCCCCCCTCAAAGGTATGTGTTGGCAATCATCCCCCAAGCATATGGCTCACCGATATACATCTGAAGGGTCTCATGACTCAGGTTTTATTAGCCCGTAATAAATGACCATTTCCCAACAATAGCTGGCCCCCTTAAGGTCCTGGAAACCTTGCTTCTAAATTCCTTAGAGCCTTACGCTATCCCTAACCGCTGCCCCAACTTGAAAGTATATAATGAACCACTACCTTTTTTCACCGAAGACTTCTCAGGAATTCTTTCTTGGCCATTGGCTTCTAACCCTAACATCTTTCCTACATCAATCTTCGTACTCGTTATTAAAGAATCTGGGACACCAGGTTATGTAAGAAAGCAAGTATCTTATGGTATAGAAAATACGCTCTTGAGATGCCCATCTGTTGAGATCACCCCTTCTTCAAACATCCCTCCCCGAGCACACTAGTATCCATACCAGTTATCAATCAAAGACTATGGTCAGTGTCTCCTCGGCGGTCAGGGATTGTCAACGTATCTGCCATTTTCAGATGACATCGGTGACTATGAAGGCTACAATGCAATCAATTTCAAAATGAAATTGCAAGTCTTCTGAAAGATGTGGGTGTGTGAAACAATGAGTCTGACACTGGAGGAGTGTTTGAAGCATGTGCGAAGCCATGACAGGCAGGAAGAGACAGTTAATAACAGAGGGGAAAAAAAACTGACCAGATTTGGCAGACATGGTAGGTGACTCATTCAACATCTTCCACCCCCTTCTTTTCCTGCCTGTCTCTACTTTAGAAGCTGGAAAAGCTGAAATAACCTTTCTCCCTGTCTTTCCTGCAGCCAGCGTGAACCGGACTGCCCAAGTTCAAATCTGGCTTCACCTCTTCCTAACTACGTGATCCTGAGCAAGTCATTTAGCTCTCTTTCCCTCAGTTCGCTCATCTGTAAAATGTACCTGCCTTGTGGAGTTGTTCTGAGGATTAAATGAGTTAATATATGCAATGCCCTAAGAATAGTTCCTGGTGAAGAAAACAAAAATGCTAACTCAGGGGTACCTGGCTCTTGGTAGAGGATGCAACTCTTGGTCTTGGGGTCATGAGTTCAAGCCCCATGTGGGCCATAGAGCCTACTTAAAAAAAAAAAAAAGGCAACACTAACTCAAAAACCTGGGTGGCTCGGTCATTGGGCGTCTGCCTTCAGCTCGGGTCATGGTCTCAGGGTCCTGGGATCGAGCCCCGTGTCGGGCTCCCTGCTCGGCGGGGGGCCTGCTTCTCCCTCTCCCTCTGCCACTCCCCCTGCTTCTGCTGTCCTGCTCTCTCTCTGTCAAATAAATAAATAAAATCTTTAAAAAAAAAAAGATATCTGCACCCCCATGTACGCTGCAGTATTATTTACAATAGCCAAGATATGGAAGCAACTTAAGTGTCCACTGATGGATGAATGGATAGAAAAGATGTGATATATATATGCGTGTGATATATACACAGACTGGAGTATACTCAGCCATAAAAAAAAAAGAATGAAATCTTGCCATTTTCAACAAAAGTGGATGGACCTTGAGGGTATTATGCTAAGTGAAATAAGTTAGACAGAGAAAGACAAATACTATATGATCTTACTTTTATGTGGAATTTACAACAACAACAAAGACACCAAGCTGACAGTTATGGGGAACAGACTGATGGTTGCTAGAGGTGGGAGGTGGGCAAAATGGGGTGAAGGGAATCAAAAATTACAAACTTCCAGTTATAACATAAATAAGTCATGGGGATGTAATGTACAGCATGGTGACTATAGTTAATAATACTATATTGTATATTTGAAAGTTGCTAAGAGAAAAAATCTTAAAAATTCTCATTACAAGAAAAAAAAATCTGTTAACTATGTGTGGTGATGGGTGTTAACTAGACTTATTGTGGTGATCATTTCTCAATATATACAAATATTAAATATATACAAATATTGAATTATGTTGTACACCTGAAACGAATATAATGTTGTTTGTCAATTACACCTTAACTGAAAACAAACAAAAAAAAGAATAG
Organism: Phoca vitulina; assembly: GCF_004348235.1. Lineage (NCBI taxonomy): Eukaryota > Metazoa > Chordata > Mammalia > Carnivora > Phocidae > Phoca > Phoca vitulina. The sequence goes on along the minus strand of NW_022589711.1, from coordinate 79,849,068 downwards.
TTCCTGGCAAGTAGCAAGCGCTCAGTGTGACCAGGAGTCTAACTGATCTAGAAGTAGGGGCACATGCATGTACACCTCTCGGTGTGGAGGTGAGGAGACACAATTAACAATCCCACAGACTGCATATTTTGGAGGAGGTATGGTTTGCTGAAGCAAATTCTGGATGCTTGGCTGGCTAACACCCTGGAGGCCCACCAGCTCCGCTGAATCACCAGCAGCCCAAGGCGATTGCCATAAGTCAAGCACTCACCAGCAGCCCAAAGAGAAGGTGTATAACTATTGAATTCCAGACTCATCACCACTGCACCCTTGGAAGGCTAATCCAGAGCCAAACAAGTTTGGAAAGTTCTTTTCTTCCTCTCCTGATACTCCTTTTACCTTTTCCTCTGCTTAATTTTCTCAGGCTTAATTTTCTCAGCCCTGTATCTATTCACACAAAATTGTGATAAACACTCCTCTCCCATCTGTAATGTTAATCTGGAACTGTGTGGAAGGCATAATCTTGCCAACACTTGGTTGGCTATACATCATCATTAGCAGAACAGTTCTGCCCCCCTTCAGCCACATTTGTCAAGTTCCTACTGTTTTCTTGGCTCAAACTTTTCTCCCTTAGTAACTCTTCTTGGTAAGCCCCCCAATTTCTTCCATCTTGATGACTGTGTTTCCTTAATAGTCCCTCAGTTTTCCTGCCCCCTAGCCCAGACTCTTCAGGGACTCAGGCTGGCTTTTGCTCACCAAAGGGCAGTCTGGCTGAATGTGCGGTGTCCCATTTCTTGGCTACTCTTGATCCCTTGGCTGTTGAGTTTTCCTCTAGAGCACGGTGATGAGTAATTGCACCCAAATCTCTAGCAAAAGCAGTGCCAAGAACTAACAGGAGGCCCTCTGAGCATAAAATTACAATTTCAAGCTGAGGAAATGTTTCTCTAATCATTTCCTGCCTTTCTCAATTCCTTCCATCCCATCTATAATCATCCTCCTTAAAGATAAAAATAAAATAAAATCTGGTTATAGAATTTCTGAACTTTAAACAGATTCATTGCAACACAGGTTGTAAAGCTTCCATTTTGTACAAATTCCCAATTTGAAGAGAATAGATATGCAATCCATCTGTGAAATTCATAAAGCAGAACATTATTTCATTAATAGGCAGGCTAATTCAATGTAGACATATGAAAAGGACCGTGAGTAGTATCCAGCAAAATATATGGAGCATGAAATAGTGAAATAGTATTAGCAGCACTCTAAAGTTGAGTCTCTAAAAGCAGCATAAACAGGAAAGGCATGCTGGTGATTTAGAGAAGGGATTTCTCAGTTGTCATTTTGTGTGGCCAGTGATACTTTGACATTGCTGTTCAAAGCATAATTTTTAACTTAAAATATTATGGACAAGCAAACATTTCACAAAAGAAGATATATCAAAGGCTGAAGCACATGGAAAAAATGTTCAACATCATTAGTCATTAGGGCAATGCAAATCAAAATCACACTGAGATATACTAGAATGACTAAAATGAAAAAGACTGACAATCCAAAGTGTTGGCAAAAATGTAGAACACCTGGGACTCTGGTTTTCCTTTCTGGTGGAGATGAAAAATGGCACAGCTATTTTGGAATAGTTTAGCAGTTTCTTAAGAAACATTCTCTTACCTTATAACCCAGTCATTCAACTCCTAGATATTTATGAAAAGAAATGAAAACAAATGCCCTCACAAAGATCTGTACACAAATGTTCTTAGCAGTTTTATTCATAATAGCCACAAATTGTCAAGAACCCAAATGTCTCCCAACAGGTGAATGGATAAACAAAATATGGTATATTCATACAAGGGATCGGCAAAAAAGGGACGAGCTACTGATACACGTTACAAGGATGATCTCAAAATCATCATGTGGAATGAAAGAAGCTAGACACAAAAGAGTATATGCTGTATAATTCCACGTATATAAAATTCTAGACAATGCAAACTTATCTCCAGTGACAGTAAAGCAGTGGTTGCCTGGACACAGGAATGAAGAGAGGACAGACTGCAAAGGGGCACAGGGAAACCTTTGGAGGTGAGGAAATATTCTTGTATCTTAATTCTGGCAATAGTCTTATAGGCGTGTCAAATCTGTCAAAACTCATTGGACTGTGCACTGTTTATTTTTTAATTGAAGTAGAACTGACACACAATGTTACCTTAGTTTCAGGTATACAACATAGTGATTCGACAATTCTCTACGACACTGTTACAAACCATTGACTGTATTCCCTATGCTGTACCTTTTATCCTCATGATTTATTCATTAAGTAGCTGGAAGCCTGTATCTCTCTCTCTCCCCTTCATGCATTTTGTCTATCCCCCCCACCATCTCCCTCCCCTCTGGCAACCATCAGTTTGTTCTTCATATTTATGGATCATTTGGGTTTTTGTTTGTTTGTTTATTCATTTGTTTTCCTTTTTAGATTTCACCAGTAAGTAGTATGGTCTTTGTCTTTCTCTGACTTACTTCACTTGGCAGAATCCCCTCTAGCTCCACTGAACTGTGCATTTTGAATAGGTGCAGTTTCTTGTATGTAAATTACACCCATATTAAATCAATAAAGTTGATTTTTTAAAATATTATGGGCCAAGTGAAGAATAGCATTACTATTGCAAAAAGCAGAAAACCTTTTTCTTCTTGGAAGACATCTCCTAAGCAAGTCTTCAACCATTTAAGCTTTGGCTACTATCAATAGGAACAAATTCGGTGTGTCCAAACTGAGTTAGTTTACTTCCTGGAAACCACCTGGAATGAGGCACTCTCGGACCTGGCTTCATTCATAAGCAAAAAAGACAATCCCTTTCAGATTTAAAATAGTTCTTCTACCTGAGTGCCTTAGGGCAGGACACTCTTTTGAAAGGGATTTGGACAGGAACCTGAAGTTTCTCCAATACCCTTTGTGTATGGTGGAAAGGTCCTTCTGTCTCTGGGAACTGAGCTTCTAGATTCAGGAGTAATATCCATGAAGATGCCCATCACCCGCACTCTCTAACCGTTCCCTCTCTGCTGCCCGTCTCCCCAAGATAACCGAATAAACCCATATCTGCAACTGCCATTGGGCACATATTATAGCTAAGCACTTCACATGCATTATCTCATTTCATTTACTACAACAACTTACATAAGGCCATTACTGTTGAGATGTCTGTTACATAGAAGAGAAAACTAGGGCTTGAAGAATTTGTGTGATGAACCCAAGCAACATTGCTAGTTATTAGCAGAGCTTAATGGATTAAAAACCAGACATTCTGACTCCAGAGCCATTTTTAACCACCCTACTCCCTAACATGGAAATCCACAGAGTCGACCATTGTTCAGTTAAAACGACCCTCATGTTTGCTAACTATAATTAAGGCACCACCTGGGGTTAAGCATTCCCACTGTAAACCCAACTCTAGAGCTCTGGGCATCGCTAGTGCTTTGGCCCCTCGGGAAGGGGGGAAACCGGTCAAGGGTAGGGAGGCACGTGTTTCCACCGAGGCTTTCCTGGCTGCCTGAGTCCCCACACTGGAGATGGCCCACAACTTCCTGAATAAAGCCAGACCCAAGAAGGAACTGATTATCCCAGTGACACCCCAGAAGAAAGCATTTCAGGTTTAAAGTCTCCTTCTTCGGGAGCATGTCTCTTACTCTTTGTGTAGAAGCCATGGCCGTTTTGCCGTGAACATTTGTTGAAGGGACATTGTCTGGATACTCTGACAGAATCCAGCTCCAGGCCAAATTCTCTGTGTGATTTTTCAGGTCCCACATAGGCAACTATAAAGGCTTTCCCTGGCCCTCCCTGGCCAGCCTTGCTCTTACGCATACCTGCGTTCCTAGCACGGGCACCTCCGTTAGGAAGTCTCCTTATCCAAGAACTGAGAACTGTAAAGATACTTTTCTCCACTCTGACTCAGTACTCAGACCTTCTCCACTCCTAACTCTTCCCTCCTTACCCCAGGCCCTTGGGTCCACAAAACTGCTCAGACCTTTTGTCTGGGGCTCCCTCAGCAGTGAGATGACCCTTCCAACACTCCACATCTGCACTGATCTACCTGTCCCTAGACTCATACGCTGTTCCGTGGGGAAAACGGATCACTAGGGAGCTGGCACTTTCTATGGATTATACTCTTGCTTATACTATTGCAGTCAGTGACAAAAGCCTTGACTATTTACTTTTCATTTTACTTTAGTGGGCTACTCCCCCACCTGGCCGCTCAGCTCTCTCAAGCTCAGCTGAGCTGCTGCAACTCTTGTCCCTAAAAACCCTGCCCCAGAGACACAATGGCCTGTGTCCCACCTTTCTTCTGATCAATCTTCTTAACTACACCCTCTTCTTCTGTCCTTTCCTCTTTATTATAAGGCTTTGCACGCATCTTTCTTTTTAATTCCTGCCTCTCAGGGCCGTACATGCAGCTAACTCAATGTCCAGATAGCGCTACTGCTCAGCTTTCAGACCTGACATTCACGTGAATAACTCTGCATGGGTGGTGACAGGCATCCCTCCACCTCACCTGGGAGGAGTCATGTTGGCAGTGACCTCCCACTGGGACAGCAAGTAGTGAGGTTACCCACCGCAGCAGGTGATGCTGACTAGCGGTGCGTCCCACAGTGGCCCCTCCCTGAGCTAGGGTGTACCCTAGAACTTTGGGGAGAGTGAGGCTCTGTGAGTTCCCGGTCTGTGAGACCACTTAGTGGAGGTGGTTGTAAGCGACTCGAGTCTCTGAATGTCATTACAGAGGCAATGCCCACTTCTCTGACAAGACAAAGTTCCTCGGGGTCAGGAACACTGGTTATTTCACCTTTGCATCCCCGGCACTAGGTGTGACTCAATAAGTGGGTGCTGATGACATGAAACAAGCCATAAACATATGTTACTTCTGGAATGTTGTCATATAGCAACTTCATTTTCCTTATCACCGTTGCTCTAAGTTTATCTAGTGGCACTAGTTCTCCCCTCGCCCTTGTATAAAAAGTCAGGCAGGTCCTATGACTTCTCTGTCCACTTCTTAAGTCACAAACCCCGTCTCAGATTCAGTATTTACTACATCTAGGCCCAAATTAAAATTTAAAACTCCAACTGTGGCTTATGGTTGAGCTGTTCCCCTTGGGTATCTGGTGCCCAGGGCCAGCTGCCAACAGGAAGACTCAGTTTGGGGAAGAGGCTGTTTTCTCTCTTGCTCCTACCCTGCCGATTTCTGCTCATCCACTTCACCTGCTGCGGTTTCTGATGTCTCCAGGGTCTGAGGGTCACAGGAAAGTTCCGAATTGACTGGTTCTGTCATCTGTGGGCCCCAAGCTTTCTGAGTCTGACAGATTTTTAAAGTAGATGATCTTTCTTATAGATATTTTGTGGGTTCTTTGGAGAGCTCTGCTCCCCCCTCCAAAGAAACCATAGATTATCAAATTGGCAGATATGTTGCCCGAGGTGAGTTCCATTTTATTCTACTGGTACCTGACCTAGGATTGCAGCCCCTAGGAATCCAGCCAGACCTTTACCTCCTATCAGCTCTGTTGACCCCCGCATGAATCTCTGGGATAGAACCTAAGATAAGCCTAAGCCAGCTCTCTCTTGGGTTATGACCTACATTTGGTGCACAGGAAATATGCCCTCTTAACCTGACGAAGTCTGCAAGTGATATCTGGTCCCAACCTGACACCCCTCCTTTGCTTACCACCAGAGCTGTTGGCCATCCCACTCTTCAACACTGAGGTTCACCTCCCAGGCCAGAGTTGAGCCCAGATCACTGTAACCCAACTGTTGAGACCCCCATCTGGCTCTCCTGGGCCCCCTTGCATTGGGTTTGAGAGGAGAGCATTCCTTGCCCATTGGCTAGGATCAGACTCCCAGTGAACCCGTAATAGTTTTTGCAAAAATCCGCTTCCCCATATCTCTCTTGTCCCTACTCCCTTCAGTCCTTTTTATACCCTCGATGTGGGTGAAGAGTTCAAGAGTCTGCAACCACTTTTCTGCTCAACCTTTTGGAAGTTTGCGCCCTGGAATCCGGTGTCTCTGGTACGTCTGGCGCCTCAGCAGTTACACATTCATCTGAAGGAACTGAAGCACAAATGCTACTAAGCTTAACATAAAATTAATTCGCCTGCTCAGCGAGGAGAAAAGTGGCTGAAGAGCTGTCATGGCTCAGTGCCCCCAGATGACTCATATGTGTGCCCTGACCACTTTAGGGGTGTAGAAGGGGCCCCATAAACATGAGGTCAAGCTTTTTGTAGGTGGAAAATCAGAAGAGTTTCCTCCTAGGTGAGTGTCGAGTGGCCATGGCCCAACGAGAACAGCTAGAAGGAAGTGATGAGCCCCACCCACCCTGCAGCCTCCCACGGCCATGGCCACAGAGAACTTGGGGTCTGCTGACAGTGTTTTCCGACAGCCCCTGTGGGAATGGTAGTAATTAATACCCATATTGAATGGAACTGAAAAGTCCAAAATAAACTCCCCTCAGGAGGTCAGGGGGTTGAGGGAGGCTGTAGGCAGCTGGGGCTGGCTTTAAGATTGATAATTGATAACAGAATGGATAATTCTGCAGACTGCTGGGCAATGTAAGCCATTACTGCTGCGGGGGTTCAGAACACGCTACCCCAAAATATAGCACCTTGGCCTATTAAATATTTTAAGCTGAAGGGGTTTGAGAAAATGGCAGAAGCAGGAAGACCACTCTGACACCCCACCCCTCCTCCCCCCACACCTTACCCCTGTTGCCCTTCTTCCCTGAAACATGTCAGAAAACCCTCACATGAGAGGTGGGAGAAAAGGAGCATCCCTATCTCCAAAGACAAGGAAACACTGAGAAGAATCCTCACAAACAGGCCTTGCTAAGTTTCCTCAAGTTCATTACGATTACCTCATACTCCTAGCTTTTTATATTTTTATATGATTGTTCGCTCTTCATCAAACCTAGCATAAAAATACTCAGGTCTAACGGTTTCTTTGAATCTTCATTTCCTTATGAAGGCTCCTGTATCCCATAAAACTTATATTAAATAAATGTGTATGCTTTTCTCCTGTTAATCTGCCTGTGTCGGTTTAATTTTCAGACCCAGCCAGGAACCCCCAAGAGGGTCAGGGAGAACTTATTCCGCCCGTACACGGCTTAGGATTGCTTTCTGCACTACATGTAGTGCAGGATCCTGAAAAATAAAACCTATAGGAAGATCCGGGGCCTGGCTTTTCCTAGGGTCCTTGCCCATCCTTTAGGCTCAGGAAGTGGGTGAGACCATTAGGAAGGAAACCAGGAGGCTCTCTTTATTCCTGGAGCCCAGGACCTAAGGAGCCTCTTCTTGCCTCCTTCGCATCTGAGCCACCAATCAGAGATACCACCCCAAAACTCCCCATGCAATAACCAACTCTCTTGGTCCTTTGCTAAGAAGACTCCAAAGGGTTCACCAAAAAAGCCTCACTAGCTTTCATAATATCTTCACTTTTTCAGAATTTCTACCCACCCACCAAACCCTCTCATCCTCCAGAAATTTTCTGGGGAGGAGAGAGGAAGGAAGGGTACAACAGCCAGTCCTCTGAGCCCAAAGGGGATTCTTTCTTCTTCCCAAGATCTTATTTGTGAAGGCTGAGATAAAGGGTAGCAAAGACTTCAGAGAAACAAAACTCAGAAGGCCAGGAACTGATAGAAGTGAAGGTTCTGGCTGGGAAAACTCTGAAGACGCAAGAGTTCAAGACTGAGGTATGGGACGTGGGCATAGGTGTCAGGAGGTTGCAGAGAAGTACTTTGGATTGGGACCAGAAGTTGTCACTCAACCCTCAGGTGAAAAGGCCTGGCTTCCCCCATAGATGAGAGCCAGGACAGTGGGGGAAACATGTCAGACTCGTGTATTATCCTGCCTAGCTGAATTCCATGACTCTACCGAGTTGCTGTATATGACACCAAGACATTCTTCATCCCAAGTATGCTGATTTGGATGACTCAGCCAGAAGCAAAGCAAAGAATGGGACCACATGAGAGCCCAGCAAGCAGTGTGGAGTAGAAACTCTTTAATTTGTTTGATTGAAGGGGAGCCAGGAGGACTTTACATGGGAAAGAGCCTTCGATAATTGTGTCTGACTCAAGCCTTTTTGTGACAGATGTTTAAAAAAAAAAAGGCATACATTTAGCCTTCATGGGAGAATAGAGGAACTATATCAATGCTTTTCTTTTACTAAGACATAAATATTATATAAAAAGAAAAGATTAAATGGCATGGAGTGGCAAGTGATAGTGTAATCCCTGAAGGTTTGATTTCAGATTAAAATTCAAGTTTACCAATGTTTATACTAGGATAATATACTCCCAATGAAAATCCTAACTTTTCAGCTTATTTGTTACAATCTGCTTTTTACTTTTTTTTGCCAAAATCTCCAGCTGTTTGAAATCTAACAATCATCCCTTAAACTGTTTATTATCCTTAGCATGTTCTTCATAAACATAAGACACTTGTTAGGAGGGAAAAAGGAAGCTCTGAAATTAGACTTTCTGTTCAGAGGGTTTCTAATTCACAATAAGATAATTGTAAGGACCTAACAACTAATTTATTTCATAATATAAATATTTTTATATGTAACTTATTGTGTGTGTGGGTGTGTGTGGATGTATGTCCTCATCTGTCACATTGAGACTTGGCATTCCTTGGGGTTTCAATGGCAGATTTCGAGCACGTTGAGCTGTGTTTTAGATATTCTCAGCAGGCCAGCTCTGATAGGAAATTGAGCTCCTTTCATTCAAAAGAAAAATGAATCCAATGCCTTTTAATGGGATCTATATTCAATTAGTCAACAAATGGAAGAAAGAGTCTACCAGTGAACACATTCCAGACAACAGAATTAAGCTAATTTACTTCAACCTGATACTATTGTTTTCCTCCTAGAACACAGGATAAAGTATAGAAAATTCTCAGGTTTCCTTTAATCGTCACAGTTCTTTCCAATTTTGTCTGTGCCTGAAAACATAGATGCCCCTTGTATGATTGTGTTACCAAATGTGATTCTTCTTTCTTTAATTGGAAGAGACCTTAATGTAAGTAACTCATTATTTATCATTAGCTCTCAGCCACAACAGTATGCCTTTCTGCATCTGCACAGAGCTGTCATCAAAAGGCCAATTTATTGTTCAAGGTGACCGTGGACTGAAATAGCTATTTTCCCTTCGAATAATCGAGGTTTCACAGTTTAAATGAACGTGTACAAAACATACAAGGTCAAATAAGTAATAAAATGTAGCTAAAGGAGCATAAAAGCCCCCATTTAAAAACAAAACAACTTTATCCTACCCCTGTGTAAGTAAGCCCTCTGGCAGCAAAACGGGGACTTCTGCTGGGATAGTCTATCTCTGCAGGTGGCCTCTTGTTGAAGTTCTAGAAGTTGGAGCTTTAAAATGGATGCAGGGAGGTAAGTTTTTGAAAATCACATCAAGGGGCACCTGGGTGGCTCAGTTGGTTAAGCGACTGCCTTCGGCTCAAGTCATGATCCTGGAGTCCCCGGATGGAGTCCTGCATCGGGCTCCCTGCTCAGCAGGGAGTCTGCTTCTCCCTCTGACCCTCCTCCCTCTCATGCTCTCTCTCTCTCATTCTCTCTCTCTCAAATAAATAAATAAAATCTTAAGAAAAAAAATTTAAAAAAAGAAAATCACATCAAATAATGACAAGTACAGACATTGCCCACCAAATATGGTTGTGACTAAATGTATCTGAAAATGCAGGTTTGTTCAAATGATTGTCTTTCCCAGGTTCGCCCTGTCAAGTGTCATAGCCTCAATCCTTTGGTTTTACTGAAACAATGGCAACGTCGTTAGCAACTAAAATCACAGAGGTGCTTTGGCCTTTGGAGAGCAAGGGCAAAGCTTGATTTTTTTCTCCAAGCCTTCTTCCCAGGGGAATGGGTCAACCAACCAGCATTTGTTGTTAGGTTGAGGGGTTTGAAGAAAGTGGGTTTGTCACTCACTGAGCTGCACTTGGCCATTTTCCCTGGCTATTTACAGTGGTCCGGGGACTTGCCCTAGGCGTTGGTGGGTCAGATACTCAGCCTTGGGAGGGTCCCAGATTTGCCCGAAGACAGACTCATGGCCACGGGAGGCTGATGGACAAAGCCACGTGCTCATTTGTTAATTTCCACTGAGAACTAGAACTGTTAGGTGGGCCAGGTGTTCATGCCATCTCAAGTAGTCCCTTCTTCTTTAGAGGCCGGGGAGGCCAGGTTTGCTGGTGGTTCTCTGGCAGCATGGCCTCAGACCTAGGGCAGGAGGCGCATGAGTCAAGGGCTTGGTCCCAGCAAATTTGGGTGGCCCATTAGACCATGTCTACACAGTTATTCCTGTCCCACACACTGGCTGGGCACTCCTTTTCCAGAATGGTGTTTGAATAGGCACCAGTAACATTTGTTTCGGGAATTATCCTTTCTCTAGTTTCTATAGCTAACCAACTGCCTCTTACTGATGTTCTCTTTCTTCAGATAATTTAGTGCATTTGATCAAGTTTTCAGCCGCTGGGCTACCTGGGAGCCACTCTGTATCTTTAAGGTGACTTTACACCTCTGCTCTGAGCCCCTTTGGGCTCAGAGGATAATTTGTTTTCCTCTCTGTGGGGAGGGACACTCAGGTCATGGTTGCCTCTATTTAAAACCTATATGTAACACCAAAGGAAAGCAGAGAAAGCTCCCGAGAGGTTATGTATTATCAGGAAAGTGTGTTATCCTGGGGGGGTGTCTTCAAGGTTAGGTAGTCATTGACCTGGTGGAGAGGACAAGGAAGTCATACCAGATGGTGTGGACATTAGTGGGGGATGGAGGCTAGGAGCCCTGGGCACAGTGGAGATACTATTTGAGCAAAGATAAGGAGGTAGGCAGGTTCACCTTGTCTGATAGTCTGTGGGGTGGGGCCTTGTCTTTTTCTCAAGTGTATCTCTAGCACTTAGCATCTAACACATAGTAGTTGCTCAGCAAACACAATGGAAGGGCAGAAACCAAAGAAACCAATTGATTTGGAGTGAAAGGTTTCATCCTGGAGTGGGATTTTAGATTGGGGAGTCTGAATCAATGGAAAGAAGAGTGGAGCTAGAATCAGCAGATCCGCGTTGTGTGATCCAATATGTGACTTGGAGCAAGGCAGCTCACCTCTTGGGGCTCAATCTGCTCTGTACAACAGGGATGTTGATCCTGTAGCCACCTCCCAGGGCTGCTGAACGGTGGTGCGTGCAGCTGTGAATGGGAAAGAACACTGGCGAGCGGGGAGCTGCTTTGGAAAGCACGGTGCTCACAGAAGGTAGCAGCGGTGATGAGAAATAACCCAGCTCCTTTCGCTGTGCAAGGAGAAGCCACTGAGGAAGAAGGGTGCGGGTCCATCTCTGTTGAATTCCCCCTCTGTCATGCGAGATCATGGGCAGCCTGCTGATGAGGTTCTTCAGCGGGGCTGGAGAAGGAAGTGGGGTTTCTCACCCAAGGTCGGCAGGTTTGCCAAAATTAAGAGAGCGAGCAGAGCTGAGAGCCAAATGAAAAGCTGGGTTCAATTTAACAAAAAAAAAAAAAAAAAAGGAGATTCCAAACAGGACAACAAGGGTGAAGCATCAAAGACAGAAGCATGAAGCCAGGAATCTGAGAGCCGTAGAGAGGAGATAAAAGCCAGGCCCTAAGTATAAGCACATGCCCAGAAAAGAGGGACTGTCTGTGGTTGTCTTTTTTTTTTTAAGCTTTATTGAGATACAATTCATATACCACACAATTCAAACATTCCAAAGGTACAATTCAATGGCTTTTAATGTATTTGCAGGGTTAGGCACCCACACAATCAGTTTTAGAGCATTTCATTAGCCTGAAGAGAACCCACACCCTTAGCCATAACTCCCCAGTCTCCTCACGCTGCCCTCATCCCTGCGCAGCCTCCTTTCTGTCTTTATAGATTTGCCTATTCTGACATTTCATATAAATGGCATCATACACTATGTGGTCCTTTGTTACTGGCTTCTTTCATGTAGCGTGTTTTCAAAGGTTTCAACCAATATTGTAGCATACAGAAGTACTTCATTTCTTTTTACCGCCGACTAATATTCCATTTTACGTATGTGCCACATTTTGAATATCCAGTCATCAGTCGATGGGCAGAACTCTATACCCAGAGTAATTATCACTAAGGGTGAGGGCACCATAAAGACTGCTAGGCTTTGCAACATGCCAGTGTTTTCAACCCTGTTAGGATATGCCTAAAAAGCTTATGCTGAAGAAAAAGACTGACATTGTTACTGATCGGATTCATATCCAAGTATGAAAAAAACAGTCCATGTCATTCAGTTAAAAATATCAATGCCTCCGCGTCCTCTAAGGGGCAGGCTTCCATAGAGCAAATGCTCATTTGGGAAGTGCTAGGGAGTACTTGAGTGTGTAATGCTGTTCTCATTGATAGCCATGAGAAAATTAAATGTCCCATTAAATCCACTTAAAAGAAAGCTGTGAACTACTACAAAGTCCTTACAGGAAGACACTCTTTCCTTCCCTGACGTGCCATTAGTAGAGCAAGTGATTCAAGCTGTTTTCTCAGCTGTGAGAGTTGCACTGAGCCCCAGTCTTGTGGCCAGAAGACCTGATGACCAGCCGCTGAAGCCAGGGCTCCCCCGGGACGGTGGGTCTGGAGCTTCTACTGCACAAAAGTCACAGTCTCATCCTGGCAGCACACCTCCCACCTTTCCCTCATCAGCCACACGAGCACCCGGCCCCAGACTCCAGACCCTAGCTGCAGTTCTGCAAGGGGAGCCCAGAATTCAACATGACAAGGTTGGCTCCCCTCTTGCTCGGAACCCCGATCAATGAGATGAGGGAAATCATACATGGATTGAGCCTGCTTGCGAGGAAGACCACAGGCAGCAGATCTGGCTCGGCCTTCCCCACATGTGACGGGAAGCTGGAGGAAACAAGCAGATGATATTCTGTTCCAACTAACTCTCACCTTCGGTTGAAAATGATAATCATACTTATTTCTAGCCGTCCGCCCAAGATCCCTTCCAGCCCTAGAAGACTTTTCTCTACTGAAAGAGGAAGAAAACAGGGCCTCTACACTGATTTTCTCTTCTGAATTGTGCGCTTGTTGTAGCTTATGGTTTTCTGGGTTTATAAGTAGCACATTCCGTGAACATATGAAGGAAGCGAAAGCAAAGCAGAAAGTATGATGAAGAAAAGAACAGTAACTTTCCACTCAGATTTAATCACTGCATCTGCTCTGTTTTCTCATTGTGGGAAGTCTCTATATATTTGGCTTTACTGGATTTGTGCGTCATGGTCTCTCTCTTCTCTGTGTCATTTTTGTCTCTATTCAACTGTGAGAAAATGTCTCCTTGGTCTTCTTGCCCGAATTTAGTACCCGCCGTGTCCACCGACTCCATGCATTTCCAGATGTGGCTACTGTGTCTTAAACAGTCTTCCTGCACCCATCGCTCCCTTTTGCCGTGTCTACCTGCTCCTAGGTCTTGGGTGAAGTATGCCCTTAAACTCCCCGAGGACACAAATTAGAGATGCTTTAAGGTTCCCTACTCCTGGGCTTGACATAATACTTTCGGAAGGGAACATTTTTGCTTTGATTTCTCAGGTTGGACCTCTTGTCATAAAAAAAAAAAAAAAGCTTTGAATATGTCTGGTGGTTTTTCTCCATAGAGAGGGGCTGTCTCTTTGTGTCCAGTATTGGGAGAGGAGATAGATTCTAGCAGCAACCATGTGGGTCCCTTGTGAAAATCCCACAGACCGAGTAAGGAAACCAATGCGGTAGTTCTGCTTTTTCAGATTAGAGGTCTGCTTGCAAGTGGGAAGTAGGTGGGGCCTGACCGCCGCGGCCAGATTTGCAGCAACGCTGCCCTGGCGAGCGCAGAAGTTCCTTCTCTGGGTTTGCTGTGTGGTCAAAGGTTCCTGGGGGGCATCTCGCCCTTCCTCAGCCCCCACCGCCTTCAGCAGGACCCGCTTCATATTTGGAGACACCATCTGCTCCCGAGCTAGGCGTGAGGGTCAGGGACAGCCTCTCGCTGGTGCGGGGCTCTGGCCCTGGTGGGGTTGAGATTTCACTCTTTACCCAGGTCCCCTCGTCCCGCCTCCGACTTCCTCATGGATGGGGCATCCCCCCAGCTCCTCCTCTTCCACGAGAAGGGCTTTTAGGGGGGACCTGCTCCGGCTTCCTCTCCACTCCCTGTGGCAGATAGGACATCGCTAGTTTCCTGCCCAGTGTCTGTCCCCCTGGCCCTTTGCCTACAGAGCCCTGATTTCGTTCACCCAGACATTGTGTCCAACCCAATGTGGGCCACGAGTGATTCACCTGAGCCAGTAGTTCTCCAGGAAGGTGGTTAACCACACCAGAGGGTGCTTTGGAAATGTGGGACTGGGGGGGAAGGGTGGAAGGGGCTGTAAATGTCAGTGATTGAGGGGCACCAGACAGTGGGGACAGGGGTGCTGAAGGAGGCCCTGCAACACGTGGCAGAGGTGTGTGGCATGAAGACTGGCCCTGCACATCCTTCTCATGCCCCCTGGAAATTCGGGTAGGTGAGAAAACTATCGTTTGCGTCTCCTGATCGAACTCCATTTTAAAAGGAAACACAAATACATGTTTCATAGCTTTAACCAATGCTGAAATTTTCCAGAAGTACAGCGATTGCATAAATCGAAGAAAGATTGTGCTAGGCTGTGTTATGTTCGTGCTGTTTTGAAATTTACCAGGAGCTATTCCCTATTACAGACAATGACATCACCACTGGGCCTCACTGCTTGTGTGGGAGTTGACAGGGCCACACCCCAACGTTGTAGCTGTCACATGGCCTTATGTGTGAGGGGGTTTGAGTCCCTGCTAACAGAATCGAATATGATTAAATAAGGGGAGGTGCACGAAACACAGAAATCCGAGTTAAATGCATTCTTACAAGTTTTCAAAATAATTTCATGTTTGTCATCCCATATTACAATTTTTTTTTTTTTGGTTTAGCATAATGATAAGAAATCTATGGTGTGAGAATAATAACATTTATTCATTTGGGGGTTGCCTATTGTTTTTCAGCTTTATTTTGATCTTCTTGCGAGAAGAGTACCAAAAACCTTCTCCAGAGCCTCCTTGATTATGATTTTTTTTCTAGAACATCTTCTGTTTTTCTAGAACATCTGGTTTGTTTTGGTTTGTTTTGTGTTGTTTTTAGGTCCTCAAGGCTAAGTGTTTATTGTGACATGCATTAAGTCTTCAAGACAGGAGATGGGTTTCCTGTGGTCTTTCCCCAGTTCCCTGTCCCATGTCATAACAATTATTTTTGACACTGCACTTAGCCATAAGGCTCAGCTCACTTGAGAGTATATCATAGTCTTCATTGTCTCCATTTCCACAGCCTGTAATTTGCCTGGACAATTAAGGGTTTTTTTCTTCTTGCTTTTATCCTATGCAAACAAGTCTGGTTTGTTCCTACTTATACTTACATTGGTTTTTATTCTAGCGCACATTTGAACCTCTGCTCTTTCATCTTCCTGTACTTCTTGTATGGAATATCTTCTGATCTTTTTTCTTTTTTCTTCTCAACTATTCCTTAAAAAATAGGGGCAAACGTCTGACTGTGACATTATGTCTTCTAATGGAGTCCTACAGAGGCAATTATACACTGAAATGCATACATTTTCTTATAAATTACTTTCCTCTTATTTCTTATTTTTATGTCACATTTAGGGCATTTTTCTAAAATTATGGATCTAGACCGGTTATGTGATCTATTCATTGCCTCTCTGGAAAAAGGAGTATTACAAAATATTTGTGTACTAAAAGGAGGGAGTAAAAGGGGAAATTTTTTTCTGATAGGGTTGAGTTTAGGGCAAGTGCAAAAGTCCTCTTCCCCACTGTCGCAGCCTCCCTGGAGCCAGGGCGGGGGCTCATGTGACCCAGTTCCAGTCAATGAGATCCAAGCAGATGTCTGCTGCGTGGCCCGGTTGGAAAAGCCTTGTGTTCTCTTGACAAAGGGAGACATAGTGGCTTGCCTGCCTCCTCTCCCTTTTTTGTTACGTGGAATACTGATGTGTGTGGCCACGGAATGACTAGTCCGAGGAGAAAGCCAGCCTACTCAGGATGGCAGACTGGAAAGAGAAAGCATCCGAGTGCCCACATGCCATCTTTGACCCACTGAACACTCTGCTTCTGGAGATTTAGTTATGTGGGGGAAACTTTTGTTTAAGCCGTTATAAATTAGGTTTCCTGTGACCTGTTTCACTAATAACTGACTGTTTCTTTGCCTGCCCTGAACCCTAAGCTTGCTGCTCTCACATGTAGCTGCCACCCCAGTGACTCCGCAGCATCCTAAATCCGTAGTGACTTGGGAATCACTATTTAGAAAATTCTGTGAATGACTGTTCCAGTGGGCACCACTATGTTTAGGGAAACTGCCCGTATTCTCTCCAGGATGCTCCTCCATTTTGATTATTCAATCTTTTGAACAAACCATAGGGGAAAACTTGATCCAGTGATGACGGCTCTTTGATGCCTTCTTAGGGAGGTAGCTGGGCGGTACTAGCATGGCCTGGAACTCTAGATTGCTGCAGCCGAATGTTCTGTGGAACAGCATGTTGCCGGAGTTCTGTTGTTAGCTAATGCCAGTGGCATCGATGAAATAAAAGTAAATCTGTTAACTCTGCTACTGTAACCACTTCAGGCTAATTACTTAAGTGAAGTGGTTTTGCCTTAATATGGAACATTAGTCAATTAAATTACATTTGACTACCCATAACTTTTGTTCAAGGAGGACTTCATATACAGACACCTCTAATCAGAGCACAAAGCACTTAAATACTTAATCTGGTTAAATGGAAGTGAAAACCGTAATGCATGACATTCTCCCTACTAAGGGAAATCTTCAGCCATTATGTCTGTGCAAGACCGGGCTTTAGAAACAATGAGAAAACTACCAGCAATCACTTAGAGTATTTTGAGGAGTATAGGAAAGGCACCCAAACTGTATTTATTCTCCAAAAAAAAAAAAAAAGTCCTTGAAATTATTCCTGTACCAAAATATAAAATGTTGGGGACGGCCGGGTGGCTCGGTCGGTTTAGCGTCTGCCTTTGGCTTGGGTCGTGATCCCAGGGTCCTGGGATCGAGTCCTGCATCGGGCTCCTTGCTAAGCGGGAGCCTGCTTCTCCCTCTGCCTGCTTCGCCCCCGCTTGTGCGCTCGCTCTCTCTCTTTCTCTCAGAAATAAATAAATAAAATCTTAAAAAAAAAAGAAAAAAATATAAAATGTTGGAAATTATAGTACACTTGATTTATTCTCTAACCAACCAGCAGACAATACAACAGGGACTTTAAGAGACCATTTGCCAGAGGACGTGGAAGATACTTTGTCCAGAAAATAGGTCACTTGCCATAATTTTATGGAAAAGTTTTAGTTGGCGCTCATCAACTGCTCTAGCATTCTGTGCCTAGTTTGCACCAGGCCATGTGCTGGGCATCAGCCAACATCGATAGCAGGAGAGACACTGTCCCAGAATTGGTGGTCCAGAGGCTGGGGCAGGTGAGCAAAAGAGAAGATGCAAAGGTTGACCAGGTCAAGATGAGCCTTGGGAACAGACATGTCAGGAGTTTGGACTTTGTTCCAAAAGCATAGAGAAATCAGTGGATGTTTTGCACTGCATTCACTGCATCACTTTTGCATTGTAAAACCATCTCTCTGGCTGCAGAGTAGAGACCAGATGGAGCAAGCAAGACTGGAAGCCAGGAATCCAGTTGACATGTGCACAGGTGGGGCAGCAAGAGGAAACAATGAGATGGCCCAGGGAGATATTTAAGAAGCGGATTTGAAAGGACTTGGTGAATTACTAGACACTGGGTTGGGATGATTATGATTCAGTGGGTCTGAGTTGGTGCCCAGGAAACTAAATATCTTTAAGAAACACAAGCCAAGAGTTTTAGAAGAATATAGCATTTCCCTGAAGAACTGGAGACCTAAAAGCTAGTGAATGATGGTGCCTAGGTCACTCAGCCTGGCTTCTCTCTTGGCTAGCTGGCACTTCATACCAGTTTCTACATGAGTGTTCTGTCTTTCTTTCCCCTCCAGCAAACCTCTGGGCAAAGCAGAGGTGACAGATCCATCACACAGGGCACAAGATTGAGCAGTCTTCAAAGGAAACTTTCCACGGCCCCTGTGCTAGTAGAAGAGGTTAACCACATTTGTTGAAGGTCTGCCCTCATCTCTGACTCTGGTTAGATGCTCCATTTTATCTCATTTAATACAATAGTATTATTATCCCCATCCTGATGAGAAAAAAGCTGAGATTCAGAGAGGGTGAGTGTGCTGTCTAAAGTCACGTGATTAGGAGTTGACGGGGTCTCAGCCCAGGTCCGGCTGGGTCCACAGGACGTGTCTGGCTCATGCCATCACCTCGTGCTTCTGCTGGGCAACAGTCATGGTGGAGTGTGAATAATGGGGCTACTCCCATTTTTACCACCCTAAAACTACAAGGTGGCATCTGGCTGAGCCCAGTTCAACCAAAGTCCCATCATAAGCCTACGACTTATTCCCTGTTGATGGGCCCATCAATTAACACATCTCCTGAAATTTAATACTTCAGTCAATCTTTGGCTAGCATTGTAGAGCTGACCTTCCACCCACTTAAAGAAAGTGTGGAGATCTTTTCCACCGTCAGATACAGATGAGATCCAGCTGCCTGTGACTTCAACCCCAGGCCAGATGTTTTAAATGTTAAGTTCCCTGCCCAATGTATCTTTTCATTAACCAAAAATTTTTTAACTGCAGGCTGCAACCCGTTAGTGATCCTGAAATCAGTTTAGTGGATCACAACAGCCTTTTAAAATATTGGAACAGAGTAGACTAGAATAGAACAGAACAGAAAATATCAGAATGTACCCCACAGAGTAGAGGGTGTTATCTTGTGAAACTTACATGTCAGTTGTGTTTGTATGTGATGATAAAAAGTGTATTTCTTACTCTGAGTTGTGGTTGAAAAAAAAAAAAATGAAAAACCGCTGCTTTGGAGGGCTCTGTCATCCTTTCTTTACAATTCTTGAAAGAGCAGCTCTCTCTGCCCATGGGAGAAAGTTAACTCACAAACAAAGGAATGGGAAGGAAAAGACAAGCGGAAGGCAGAGTCTTACTGAAGGCAGGAAAATAACAGCTCGCAATAAATGGACATGTTCTTGTCAACAAGTCATCCGAGGCCAGTGTCCTCAGAGAGACTCGACAGTAAATTATTTTGTTGTACCAACTGCACTGTTTTCCCACGTCTCAGGATCGCTTTGGGATACTGCTTTGTGGATACTCAACAGTTTGGCTTTCTGGATGCTGCAGCACGAAACCAAGAAGTATGTCTGTTTCCTTTTCTTAACTTTTCATTAATGGAAACATTTTAAAGATTTACAGAGGTAGCCAGGATGGTTTAATGAAACCTCACATACCATCCCTCGGCTTCAATAATGATCAGGTTCTGGCCAATCTGGTTTCATCTGTACCTTACCCACTTTCCAGATGTGCTATCATTTTATCCACAAATATTTCAGTGTGTATTCCAAGAGGTGATTTGTGAACACTGGGTCTACTAGGGTCCTCACACACTGCAATTGAAGAGGACTGCATTCTTTGAGACATGAGGCTTTGGCCAAAACACAAGAACAGGCAGTCAGGTCCCATAAAAAGTAGGTCAGATGGCTTATGTTCCCTCTGACCAAAGACCCCAGAAAGGAAAACTGCTCACATATCCCAAGAAAATCTCCAAGAAACAAAGGAGGGGTGGGGGACAGAATGGCTTTATGAAAAGTAGGATATAAATTAAGAGCTCATGGTCACCACAGATGACTACCAGAGACTGGTCCAACTTTGTCATTTTGCAGATGAAATAACTGAGGCCAGAGAAAGTGACTTGGACCTAAGGGCCAGAGGACAGTCCTCTTGATCTTCAGTCCACAGAATCGACACAGTACGTGAATACGGTTCTCATTCAAAGTTAGAGACAGAAAGTTATTATAGGGCCTGCTAGTCAAGAAGGTGGACCAACTGCAACATGGGATATCTACTAAATTGACATTCTAGATCTTCGTCTTTCTTGAGTCAAATTCCTGGACCATTAACTGCCTGAGACCAATTCCATCTTTAAAAAAACTCAACACTCCAAAACCTTCCTCCAATGACCTGCTTCTTCAAACAACTGATTCCTTCCTTTTCCATGGCTCTGCCCTGCCTCAAGGTCTAGTCCAAACTCCTCAGCCAGGCCTTTCATGGCCTCCTGTCCCATAACCTCCACCCCATTCATCTCCACAGAGCCTCGTTGTTTTCCCCTGTGACCCCTGAATGCCCCAGGCTGGTTCCCCTTTCAAGCCCTGCAAATGTGCTCTCTCTTGTGTAGTACTTTCCTTGCTCCTCTTGCTCCACAATTTATCCATCCTTCTTGGCCTCCTTCAACTCTCTAAGCTTTGGGAAGCCTGGTATTCCCAGACATGCATGCCTCTATCTCTCCCTTTGTCCGAATGCCTGCAGTATTTCAAATCTGTTTCATTCACAGGGGTGCTTTTTAATACTGCCTTTTAATTATCTTACCTTGGTTCACCTAGTGATCTCATCTGGTCTCTACTCCTTGAGGTTAATAACCGAGTGTTCTGGGGCCCCTGGGTAGCTCAGTCAGTTAAGCATCTGCCTTCCCCTCAGGTCATGATCCCAGGGTTATGGATTCAAGCCCCGCATCGCATTGGGCTCCCTGCTCAGCAGGGTGTCTGCTTCTCCTTCTCCCTCTGCCCCTCCCCCTGCTTGTGCTCTCTAACTCTCTAAAAAATGAAAAATAAAATAAAAAAATAACCGAGTATTCTCCTTTTATGGACTATCTCCCGTAGTAAATTAAATAGGGGCAACTTGGGGCACCTGGGTGGGTTAGGCAGTTAGGAGGCTGACTCTTGATTTTGGCTCAGGTCATTATGATCTCAGGGTCCTGGGATCCAGCCCTACATGGGGCTCTGCACTCAGTGGGGAGTTGGCTTGGCGTTTTTCTCTCTCCCTCTGCCCCTCCCCCAGGTCATGCTTTCCCTCTCTCTCTCTCAAGTAATCTTTTCAAAAATGCTTAACTATTAAACAATATATAAAAATAAATAAATAGGGGCAACTTGTCAGTCAGGGCAGCAGGGCACTGTGGAATGAGCTTTGGAATCAGAATTCCCTGGGTTAGAACCCCAGTCCCGCCGCTCGGTAGCCATGTGACCATGGCCCAGTTCACTGACTGTCCTGAATCTCATTCTTTTCTTGTAACATTCTCCTCTTTGTAGCATATACAGAAGATATGAAATTGACTACCTACTTACCCAGATGGTATTTAGAATTTCCAGGCCTGTGTTAACTAGAAGCTACTGAGTAGTTTTGTGCCACATCACTGAGGGGACAGAAGCAAGGTTTAGTTCTATCATTACTTTCTCAAAAGCAACTCCAGGATAAAACTGTGCCATAAACCAAGCCCATGGAAGCTGAAGTCGAACGCTGCTAATACTGGAAGGGTTTGACAGCTATGATTCGCAGGGATTGTTAGAGACGTGCCCAGAAGTGCGGGAGTGCCTTGGGAGGACTTTTAGCATAGTAATTAACAGCAGATGCCACCACAACACCAACCTGAACCCTCAGGGGTTTGGCCCCTTGGAAGTTCATTGCTGTCCCTGCTGCCCCTACGGCTCCAGTAAAGTTGGATACGAGTCAGGAGGCCATCCTCCATCCTGCAACTAGGAACTTGCAAATGTGACGCCAGACCACTGCAACGTTATTTAATACCTCTGGGTTCTAGTTCATGGTACTTACATGGGTCCATGTCTCACAATACCTGTTGTTAAATATTAACAACAGTCAGCCAGCTGCTCAGGTCCCAGTTTGCCCTGGAGTGTGGTGGTACTGTTTGTATCAGCCATCATCTGAGATGAAATTCAGATTTTGCTGCTGGGCCTGAGAAAGCACCTTCAGGGAGAATTCTGCCCGCTGCCACCCCAGGCCGGGCAACTTCAGGGCGGAGGTCACCTGCAAAGGTGAGCAGAGAGGTGGCCGTATGGAACACAGCAGCTGTCCAAGGACCCAGCCTCTCTCTGCTTGTTCTCTGGGCTTCTGTAAACATCCTCGGAGCTGCCTGTTTGCCCAGCACTCCCCCGCCCCCTCTGCCCTTCTCCCTTCTTTCTGTTTGTTCAGACTTTGCCCCTACCACCTGCTAGAGGCAAATTGGTGGAGGGAGAAGAGACTGGCTGGCCACGCCAGGGGCTATGTGGACCCAAAGTCCTCAACTTTCCCATGAGACCCATAACTCTCTGATGGTGGAGATCATTTTGTTTTTTTGTGCACACAGTAGGTGCCCAATACATATTTACAAGTAGGACAATAGGAACCCCTATGGTGGGATTAGGAGAATGTGCACTGAAGTCAGCCACACCTTCATTCAGATTCTGGCTCTGCCATTTCCTGGGTCTCAGACCTTTGCAACGTTATTTAATACCCCTGAGTTCTAGTTCATGGTACTTACATAGGTCCATGTCTACAATACCTGTTGTTAAATATGTTTACATTAAATATCACCCCTAGTTATCAAAGATAAAATAACACTGTATGTATAAGGCGCCTAGCATGGATGAAGTCCTCTAGAACTGATAGTGATTATTATTAGTTTCTCAAAGGCAAAACTCATATCTGACTCATCTTTGATCCCTAGTATTGTCTTGCACATATTAGGGGCTTCATAAACTTTAACTAGTTGAATTCATTCTCCCAAAATTTATTTATTGGGTGCCTCCTCCATGCCAGGAGAACTGGGGATACAAAGTGACAGGCACAGTCCCTGCATTCATGGAGTTACTATCTAACAGGGAGAGAATGACAGTAAATAAATGACCCAGTAACATTCCATGTGGTGGTCAGTGTGTCGAAGAAAAACCCAGTGGATCAGAGCTAGCGAGACAGGAGCGTACTGTTTGAGACCCTGCAAGCCCCGGAGCCTGGCTAAGGAGGTACCAGAGAGCAGATACCTGGGAGGACAAAGGAGCCATGGAGAAACACTGTGTCACTGACAAAAATGCTACAATCACATTCGCTTCAAGACCAACACGGTGGTAGATTTTGATGCTTTGATTAGAGTGACATTAACATTTCTCATTTTTAAGCAGCCCTTAACTGAAAGGTCTCCATCCCTGTTCTTGTCCTGTCTCCCCTCTTAGCTCTAAATACCGAACAAAGCCTTCTCCCTTCTCCTGCTTCTTTTCTCCAAGCACTTCATTCAAATTTTATAGTCCCTCTTTCCCTCTTCTGTTCCAAAACCACTTTGATCTTTTTGTCCTTTTCCTCTCTAAGTGTTCCCCAGCCCTTTTCTGCAGAAGATGCACATTTTCAGCAAAGCTCTCATCTCCATGCCCTTTGAGACTATCACAGAACAGCGAAAAGTGCTGAGCGCATTAGCGAGGCGAGAGCTGCAGGCGGGGAAGGTCAGAGCGAGCTGAGCCGACAGAACCACCTGGGCGGGAGTCCCGGGGCAGCCGCAGTGGTTCATGGGCCAGCATGGCTCTCAGCAGGGCTCAGAAACCAAGAGGCCGTCGCCTGCACACCAGGAACTGCGAAGCCGGCATTCCCCTCCTGCCATCCCAGGCTGAGTCCTCTGGGTTCAGCGGGGCTGTGCTGAGCACGGGCCTCAGGGGGCTCGGAGGGGGAGAGCACGCCCACGTGATGGGCTTGTCAGCTTTTCTTGACGGTGACAACCCAAAGTAGGGCCCACAGAGTGTGGGGACGTTCGCTGCGGTGGCCTTTGTGTCAGCTGTCTGTGACCTTCATGCCACATCTTGCACCATTTCTTATCTCACTCTGTTTTAAACGAATTTATTCTTTCTCCTTATCTCCAAGGAAATCTTTATGTCAAGGTGTGTGTGGGGATGGGGAGGAAGTTAGTAATGGGCCCAAAGCTAAGTACAATGAAAACTAAACAATGATCTCAAACAATGTTATCTTAGATACTGCAGCCCGCCAAATACTCTGAACCGAAGGTTAGATGTTTCATGAAGCTCTCTGCTAAAATGAAAGCAAAGAGGCAGGAAGGTAGGTTAGCAAGTGTTAGATGTTAAAGCCATAGTAGCAATTATGCTTTGACTTTATCAGAAGGATCGAAGGAGAACTGAAAAGGAAAAAGCGTCCTCAGTACCAATTCAGTGTTGAAATTCTGTGTCCACATAACGCCTTAACATATAAGGGAGTCCGCCGGTGAGTTTGGGTTACCCCGCCGGCTTCTGCGGCCATGTACACTGTGAGTTCTCGTGGACTCTGGCTGGGACAGGGCATTGGCCACACCGAGTAGGCTTCCCAAGCCAGCAGCCTGTTATAACCCCCATTGGAAGGGCCCCAATGACCACACGATAGTTACAATTTTTGAGCTCTTATTATGTGCCAAGCTCTTAACACAGAGATTTTAAGTCTCCGAGACATGTATTGTTATTTGCACTTTAGAAATGAAGAAGCAGGGGCCGGGTGCCCAGGTGGCACAGCTGGTTAAGTGTCCGACTGGGTTTCAGCTCCGGTTGTGATCTCAGGATCTTGAGATCAAGCCCCATGAGTTGGGCTCCACGCTCAGTGTGGAGTCTCTCCTCCTCTCCCCGCTGCTCACTCCCTCTCTCTAAAATAAATAAATCTTTGTTAAAAAAGGAATGAAAAAGCAAAGAAGTTAAGTCACGATCCAATCCCAAGACCATCTTCCTCCAAAGTTCTTGTCCCGTCCACTATACTCCACTGCCTCCCTAGCTGTGAGATGTAAGCTCTCTGAGGTCCCTGTAAGATTTTGCTTGGTGGAGTGGTTTTCAAACTCTTTAAACCTTTGCTTCAATTTTCTATTGCTGTGTAACAAACCACCAGGAAATGTAGAAGAAAAGAGTGTTTTATTTTGAACACAGCTCTGAGGTCCACAACAAGACAAACGGGATTGACTGGTCTCTGCTCCACATGATGTCTGCTGGAGACAGAATGTCTGAGACAGTGTCTTCACGTCCCCTAGGATGGCTCACCAGGCTGGGGGCTGGCTGGAGCAGCTCACCTGCATGCTTATGTCCGTGCCTCCAGCCTACTCTTTGGCTGGTCCCTTGGCTCACTGCCACATGGTCTCTTCAGCGGGGTAGGGCTTCTTCGACGGCAGCTGAGGCCCCAAGAGCCCACTTGTCAAAGGAGAAGTGGAAGCTGCCAGTCATCTTAAAGGCTCTTCACTTCTGCCACATTCTTGGGACAAAGCAGTCACGAGAGTAGCCTCGATTAAGTGCAGGGTAAATAAAGTCCACCTCTTGATGGGGACGTGAAAGAACTTCTGGCCATCTTTCATATGCCACAACTTTGAAATCTTTGAGAGGCTAAATCATACACAGAATTTGAATGTGCAAATCTGATAAAGGGAGGGAGACATATTGGTTTGAAGTGGGGACATAAGGGGAGGGTGCAGAGCTTGTCCACCCTGCTGCTCTCTTGGACTTTAGATGAAACCAAGGTCCCTAGGGAAGAGAACTTGTATAGACTGACCTGGATGACATCAGAAGAACAAGACCCTCCATGACCCTGCCTCTGCCTGCCTCTCTGACTTTACCTAGATTCATCATCTCAGCCCACCCCACTTTTACTCTCTGAGCTCTGTCCTTCTTCCTGTTTGTCAAACACAGGCCTACCACTGCGGTTTTGCATGAGACTGTCCCATTGCCTGGAATTCTCATCCCTCAGGCTTTCACACCGTGAGCTCCAGCCTGCCATTCCGATCAGGGAGACCTTCCCTAGTGAAGGTGGCCCTCCCCAAACTCCAAGCACTTTCTATTGCATTAACCTTTCTTATTTCCTTTGTAACACTTAATATCTAGAATGTATCTCATTGAAACGTTCCCCAAGGGCAGAGGCCTCGTCTGTCTTGTTCACTGCTGTCATTCTTGGCACCCAGCGCAGAGCTTGCCACTTAACTAGGCACTCGATGAATACTCATTGAAAAACAGCATGAATAGTTGAATGGATGAATGTGTAACAGTGAAAGGCTATTTAGCCCTATCTTCTCCTCCTGATGTGTTCCCAGGGCATTCCAGAAGAGGATGGATCCTTTGGGATTGTGTAACTAATGGTTCCTACACAGGAAACAATAATATTAATACAACTAAGAAAAATGGCCTCGACAGGGGCTCAGTCACTACCCCTTCCTGCAGCCCAGGTCTCTGAGTCCTCTTCAAGCGCCTTTCCAAATCAAGCAGTCCCAAGGCCTGCCCAGGGCTATAGACAGATCTGACTGATAAAATTCACACAGGTCCTGAGCAAAATGTT
Organism: Phoca vitulina; assembly: GCF_004348235.1. NCBI lineage: Eukaryota > Metazoa > Chordata > Mammalia > Carnivora > Phocidae > Phoca > Phoca vitulina. The sequence goes on along the minus strand of NW_022589711.1, from coordinate 79,822,807 downwards.
TCCCTGCAGCCCTGTGAGAATCCCTACCAATCAATTCTCTGGGATATGGCCTTTGCGTAGAACCGTGCCCCCGGGTGTAAAGTGCTCAGTGATGGATGAGGATCGGACTTCTTCATCCTCCTCCCCGACTACAAGTGCCCAGCCAAGTATCCCACCTGCGCCCTGCTTATTTCAAGTTCACTGTACCCAGCAGTGATATGTATGTCCAAGCATCCCCTGTGGCTACTCTCAGAGAACCCAGCTGGGTGAAGCCAAGCCTTAAAGGGATCTTGTCAGCTTGCAGCTCAGAGCTATGACATAAGACATTTGTCCCAGAGACCGAATAAGAAACAAGAGAAAGGTGGCTTCATTCCTACACAGAGCCATCCCTTTGGACAGAACTATTTTCAGAAAGGGTATCTTCAACTCCTAACCATAGGGATGTATGAGTTACCAAACACTAAACTCAGTCCTATGGCTCCAAAGAAGGCCTCTGTTTAGAATATGATTCTCATGACAAACAGCTTTTGTGCTATGGCAGAGTGTTTCAGCAGTTCATTCTTAAAGGGTTCTGAACAAGTCACTCGGGACTGCCACTTGAACATAAAGCTTTTCCTGTTCCCACCCTAGGGAAGATTATTATTTCTTACAGATTTCAAAAGATACTATGGTCGGTATTAAGGAATTCCAAAAAAGAAGAAATAGCTCTTGCTTTTAATTTATTCATGAATGTAACCTTTGTTTCCCTGGGCTATACCAGCTGTGGGGGAAAATCACAGACATGGGTTCTAATCATAGCAGGAATTAATTTCCAGTCCCTACCCCATTTGTTACTGGAATCTAACTCTTCCTGATTCTATAAATATCACCCTGGGGCGGCCGACAGCCCCTGCCACGTCGCCCGTGGGTTCCAGATGACACACACCATCCTTAGCTGCTGCCAACAGCGCTCCCACACAGGAGAAAGCCAGGGGGGTAACTGGTCCCCCAAGTGTCATGTGTCTCCCAGGCAAACTCTGGTCTTTTGGTCTTGTTTATTCCCCTTTGCAATTCCTTGGTATGGGGGGAGGAGGGATGTTAATTAAGAGACTCCTTTGCTGTCCCTGAAACTACATCTAGAAATGGGGCCCTATCTTTGATTGTCTCTAACTTCAGTGGCCTTTTCCACTCTCTTCAGTGGCCTAAGGACCTTTAGGTCCTGAGACAGCCATTATCTTTGTCTTCATTTCGATCCTGTCTGTAAACCCCAGTGACCACTTACTTGTTTACCCCAAGGAGTCCTCATGAAACCAAGAATATTTGGTGGTCTGCTTTGTAGTCCCGTAAAAGCCTGCAGATTTGCACCACCTTGGCCTCTTTTTTTTTTTTTTAATTTTATTATGTTATGTTAGTCACCATACAATACATCATTAGTTTTTGATGTGGTGATCCACGATCCACTGTTTTCGTATAACACCCAGTGCTCCATGCATTACATGCCCTCCTTAATACGTATCACCAGCCTAACCCATCCCCCCTCACCCCTCCCCTCTAAAACCCTGTTTGTTTCTCAGAGTCCATAGACCACCTTGGCCTCTTTAACCAGAGAATTAGTAACCTAAGTTTGGTCCCACTGAAAACTAACTCTTTTTTTTTTTATTAACATATAATGTATTATTTGTTTCAGGGGTACAGGTCTGTGATTCATCCGTCTTACACAATTCACAGCGCTCACCGTAGCACATACCCTCCCCAATGTCCATCACCCAGCCACCCCATCCCTCCCACCCCCCTCCCCTCCAGCAACCCTCAGTTTGTTTCCTGAGATGAAGAGTCTCTTATGGTTTGTCTCCCTCTCTGGTTTCGTCTTGTTTCATAAACATGGCAAAAGAAAAATTTTCTCTCTTCAGACACACTGTCTATGGATCTGAAAATTTTTCTAGATAATAAACATGCTATACTGAAGGGACTAATGGAACCCAACAGGCACACTGTGAAGGCCCCACAGTGTTAGTGTTCCTTAATTTCATACAACCTCCAGCTCCTCCCCCAAACTCAGTAACTCTACCTGAGTGCTCTAAAAAAATATCCCCAAGGTCATCAATTTCATGACACAGCTCCAGATGGATTGGGAAGCCTTTCTCTCAAAGACGGTAGGTCTTGGTTTATTGTATGCTACCTTGATATCAGTCTATGCAGCTCTCCTTTAAGACAGTGGTTCTAAAAATGAGCCAAGGATCTTTTGGCTTAGAGCATTAATCTGCACAGTATGTACTTTAGGGGCATGAATTAATAATTAAGTTGTGATCAATTTACTTGTGATAGCCCTTCTTGGTGTTTCATCAGGAACACCACCACCCAGAGGCTATTTGTATCTACAAATAAGAGATTTGGGGGTGTGTGGAGGGGGAGAAAAGGGAAAGAACAGTCCATAGACTAAAGCTATGTAGAGAGATCTGTGGCCCCAAGTGCTCCGTCAAATGCTCGGGCTCACTTGGAGAATGCTTTAGAGTCATTTCTGTGGTTGGGTCCTGGATGATTCACCATGAGCAAGACATTTTACCTGGCCCTATTTAAAACTTTGGACATAGAAACCACCATTTGGAAAATACCATAATAATAATCATAGCAGTCCAGAATCATCAAAGGATCCTAAAATCAGTGGACAGTTTAATGAAAACCAGCATTATCTACTTATTCCTACATGATACTAATTAATTACAAAGGAAAAACAATAACCTCAGAGTGGAGAAACCCACCAGACCCACCCGAGCCAAGTGATTAAGTTTACCTGGCCAGCAGCGGCACGTATGCATCACATACCCCAGAGATGATACGCTGAGAAGGCTATGTTTGGCAAAAACGTAAAGCCCAAAGATGAGCAACAAGAAACACCACACAAACCCAGTTTGGAGATCACTGTAACAAAAAACTGGCCAGTGCCCTTCAAACATTTTAAGGTCATGAGAGGCAAAGAAAGACTGAGGAATTGTCCCAGATTGAAGGAGATTAAGGAGATATGGCAACCTGATGTCATGTGTGATCCTGGATTTGGACCCTGGTTCAGAAAAAAAGCATTAATGGGACAACTGACAAAATTTGAATAAGGTCTATGGATTAGTTGTATTCTATCGATGTTTATTTCCTGGTGTTGAACATCCTACTGTGGTTATGGGAGAAGTACTGGGGTTGTGTAATGTTTGGGGAACATAATTGAAGGGTGTATGGGAATATTTTGTTACTGGTTTCACAACTTTTTTGAAAGTCTGAAAGTACTTTGAAATGAAAACATTAAAAGAGTCTTGAGACACGGATGAAATCAGAGGAAAATAAACATCAGAGCAAACTTGTGCAACAAGTAAGATTTGAAATAACAGAACTACTCATTCGTTCAGCAAACTGAGCACCTACTTTGTGCTGGGGGCTGTGCTGGGAGCTGGGGATGCAATCCTTACTAGTTAGGACACGTCAGTCTGGACTAGAAGGATCCAGACACATAAATGATGGGATGCTGTGGTGGGGGCTATGTTAGAAACTCGAACAAAATATTACAGTATCACAGGGGGAAAAGAAGTCATAAAAAATTAGAATGTATCATTAATGGGCAAAGAGCAGCTTGAAGACGTTACAAAAGCATGGGAAAGAGACCCCGAGGAGGGAAAGAAGGAGTGAACGGGGAACCATCAATCACAGAGGAGCAGAGGGCAGGCTAGAGCAGAAAGAGACGCAGGGGGAACAGGGAGGAATTTGGGAGAAGTTGCAGAAGAGATGATGAGAAGTTTGGTAGGCGGCAGGAGAAGCCTGTGATTAGGGTAAGAGTGACGAGGACAGGAGAGGGCTCCTCAGAGAGGAGTCCCTTGGGAGTAGGCATGCAGTGAGGCCACAGTGAATGTGAGCATGGGAAATGGGAAATGGATTTACCTGGATGGCCGAGGAAGCTCATGCCCTCCCAGCCTGCTCAGATTGAGTCCCACGTTGTTTTGGTAGCAAGAAGGCAGAAGAGGGCAGACCAGCTGACACGGATTACCTAGAAACCCCAAAGGCAGGATGGAGGGTCTTCTCAGAATCGGCTGCTCGTGCTGCTCTTTGCTCCCCCTCCTGCCATCCTGACCCGAGTCACTGCACTAAGCCAGCCCCCTGTGACCCACAACAGTGGGACCCCCCCAAGAGAGCAGACTCTGAATAGCCACTTTCCTGTACCTCAAGGAAAGCTCTCGTGGAATGTACTGATCTCAGAAGTTTCCAGACTCAAAGGCCAATTCCTAGCATGGCCTTCGTGATTCAGTCTGAAATGGTTTTGTTCCAAGCAGAACTTAACTAGAACTCTCTCCAGCAGCTCACTTATTAGCTCTTCTTATAATACCTTTAACCAATTAAAAAATAGAATGGCCAATTAAGAGATATTTTCTTTCCTGTTTCCCACTGATGGTAGTTAGTAATATAATGTGCGTTAGTTATATGGCATGCCTATTGGTTCTGAGGGTGACTTCAGCGAGTTTTAAGAAGGAAGAAAGAAAAACATTAGGTGCAGTCCCCTTCTTGGGATAAAGATTCAAGACTTGGAAGGACAAGTCTATGAAATAACCAAGCCAGCAAGAAGGAAAACATGTCCAGTCTGCATCTAAGACAAATCTAAATTCCAAACTGAAAAGAAATGTTTGCCTTGACTAAATAAATGTGTCAACAATTTTGACCAGCACTGTGTGATGAGATGCTAGTTTGTTTGAGAGCGTGTGGGGGCGTGTAAGGGAAAAGTGGGGTGCTCCCTGCTGCAAAGATTGCTACAAGTCACAGGAACTGCAAGATGAAAGATTTCCTCAACAACCGCGTTTGGACAGACCTTTATTTTTCATTTGTGAGTATGGCCAGCAGGTGGGGATAGTTCTTTATTGGTAGGTAACTATCGTAAATCACCTGTTTTGTAACTTTCTAGGATGCGTCAAAAAGAGAAATCAATTTAGAATTGTTAGGTCTGTATATTCCTCAGATAACATCAAAAGGATGAAGATATGTATCATCATTCCCCTACTGAAGTAGTAGCCAGAATGATCTTTCTCAAATATTTACTGGGTGCTATGTGAATAGGTAATATACCTATTGAAGTAGTCCTAGGCCATAGAGCTGGTGTGTGCCGGACCTGAGATCTCATCTCAGCCTCTGTGGCTCCAGCCTTCACTCACCCATTCCATGAGATCCTGCTTCAGAGTAAACTCTAGAAAGGCCATGCAAAGTTAAGGCTATCTAGTGTAATCTCTACAGCAATCACAGAAGAAAAAAAAAAAAAAAAAAAAGGAATGCAAAGAGCTAGAGCTACAAAGCTCAACAAAGGTTTTTCGCAGAACTTGGCAAATTAATCCCACCTCCTTTGGGAAGAGCAGATGACCAAGCAGAATCAAGACAAATCTGAGGGGCAGATTATTCATAACGAAGGAAACCCAAATGGCCAAGAAACATTAGAAGGTTTTGAAACTCAGGAAAATGAAAATAAAGCAACACAGTACCATTTCCTACCCAGCAGACTGGCAAGACAAAAGTCTGAAAAATACATGTGTTGTTAAAGATGTGGGGAAATGGGAATGCTTATAATTGCTGGTGAGAGTGTAAATTAGCACAGCTTCTTTGAAGAGCAAGGTGGGGGTACCTAGTAAAGTTGATTTAAAGCAATTATGGTAGAACACTAACATGTATTTAATCCCACTAGTGTGCACATAGTTGGGTATTATAGCTGTTCTGTACTTTCAAATAAAACTGGAAGTAAAACAAAGATTTATGTTCAATGATGGTCATAGAAGCAATTGCTTATAAGGCAAAAAACAAAAACACCAGAAATTGGAAAAAACAAACAAACAACCAGAAACATGTCCAGCAATAGGGGGCTGGTTACACAGGTCGTGTATAATAAAATAGCATGCAGCTGGATAATATAATTTACATATGTATGAAAAATGTTATCTTAGTGTATTGCTAAGGGGTGAAACGAAGCTATGAAGCAGTAATTCTCCCATCTATTTGCTTAAAAGCTACATGCTGCTGATGCTTTCATGTGCGTGGAAAATGCCCGAAAGGAGGTCCAGGAAACTGTTAATAGTAGTTACCACCGAGAGTAGAACTGGGAGGGGGAGGGGGAATTCTTATTTTTTGATTTATGTTCTTCTAAATTATTTGAATTATTTTTTTAGCATGAGCATGTATTACTTTTATATTTTTTAAAAAACAAACCTTTAAAAAGTTACTTTTGTTCATAATAGCAGTCTACTAGTTGATTTGCTGAGTCATTCCAGCTGCAAAATGTAAAAAATATTTTTTCTCAAGTTTCAGCTAGTGGAAGGAACTTAGGTTTTACCACCATTACTCATCTCATTATGTCCTTTATCCCTGTTTATGTGGCCTCTACGAGAACCCAGGACTCCAGGTCACCTCCCTTTCCTGCCCTGACCCACTATTCCCAAACTCCTGAAGCCTTCCCCTGGGTCTTTAGGAAACTCAGTCACTAGAAAAATCTCCCACTATCCCAGCCTTCTCTCTAGAGGCAGCCTTCCCCTTGCTCTCAGGGAACCCTGCTGTTCCCTGAGGATGCTGCTCCCCAGCCACCCTCTCTCCAGGCAGCTACTCCCCTTCTCACAGGCCTCATGCCCCTGGACCTGGGCAGGTGGGGCCCTCGCCTCCCTCCCTCCTCACTATCTACACCCTCTGGTATCTTTGAACCTCAGGTCACCAGGTGGGAACACCCATATGTCTTCTTGTCATCTCCCAGCTCTGGGACTCACCCCTGAGACCTTGAAGATGATAGTTCCTGACTCAACGTTGCTTTCTCCAACTCTGCTCCTGCCTTAATTCTTGATGATTTCAACATCCACTCAGATGATCCTCCCAAAGCTGGCCTCTCAGTTTCTTTCTTCTCATCCAGTGCTCCCTCCCTCCCCGCCTCCACCTTGGCTACTCACATCCAGAGACATATTCCAGTCACATTGGCAACAGCCACAACCTCCCTAGTCTACTCTCTGATACATCCCCCTTGTCTTTCCATTTCACTCTTTCTGGTACCTCAGCTGGACTGAAAAATCCATCTGCCCTATTACTTCTTACTTGTCCCATAGCCCCCTGTTCCCCTCACTTGTTTCTTTACCCAGTTTAAATTCCATGGTCAATCTCAACTCAACTCTGTCTACTCTGCCTATGCCTGCACAGCTGGATGAGTCTGGAGAAAAAACATAAGGCATCAAGGGGTTGAGTGGGTGAGCCATATGATATCTGGGAGAAGAATAACCCAAAAGTTAGGAACAGCATGTGCAAGGGCCCTGAGGCATAAAAGTACATGAAGACCTGAGGAATAAAAGAAGGCCAGGCAGCTCTGAGCAGAGTGAATGAGGGAGAACATGAACAAAGATATGCACGTGAACACAACCAAGTCATTTAGGGTTTTGTAGGCCACGGTGGTAAAGATTGCCCTTTCTCTGAGTGGTAGGGCACCATCAGAAGGGTTTGAGAAAGGAGTGACATCAACTGACTTCTAAGGGCAGATGTTACTCTGGTTGTGGTGTTGAGAATAGACTACAGGGAACAAGGGCAGGAGCAGGGAGAGCATCTAGGAGGCTATTATAATAATATAGGCAAGAGATGGTGGTGGCTTGGGCCAGTCTGGTAGCTGTGCAGGTGCTAAAGAATGGTCTGATTCTGGATATATTTCAGAGGTAAACAGGATATGGTAACTGATTAGATGTGGGACATGAGCAAATGAGAGGGATTATTCCAAGCTGTTGTTCATTTTTATTTGTTTGTTTGCTTTTTGCCTGCACAACTGAAAGAATGGAGATGCCATCAACTGAGATGGGAAAGACTGGGTGGGTGGAACAGGGTTTATTTTGGGAGAGAGCATCAGACAAATCTTAAATCTCAGGGAGGCCATTCTTGACCACCCTCTTTAGGTTGTACTCCCACTGCAACACTGTCCATCCTCCGCCCTGCTGCATTTTTTCACAGCATGGATAGAGGAGAGTCTGCCTGACTGACAGTCCCCCACCCCCATCCTTGGCCAGGGAGGGGGGGGGAACAGGGGACCTCGTTAACTGTCTCTCTGAGGACGCATTCAATGGAAACTCCAAGAAGAAATGAAGGTGAATGGGAGGGAATGGAACCTGAGTGAGTAAATAAAAACAGATGTTCCCATTACACAAACTATAAACAGAAAATAAATCATTCCCTTTCCACTTATTTCTTTTGAAAATCAGGGACAGCTGTAGGAACAATACATATTTTTCCTTCCCCATCAGGGATTTAAAGCTGAACCTCATAAGTTAAGGTTCTTGTATGCTGCTACCACATCCTTTTCCTGCTTTCTATTGAAACAGGTGACCTTAGCAAATTGGCATCTTCTGGAAAACCAGGATCCCTGCCTAAGGTGTGATTTGGCAAGAGGCCAATCGATGTGGTCTGGCCATAATTTTATTTGACTTTAAGCACTCCAGTTGAACCAAATAAATACCTTGCTCCATTAAGAACAGTCTCAGGTAATGTATCTGTTCATTCTTTTAGACATTTATCTCTCCAGAGACTTCAGACAATGCTTTTTCACAGGTAATATCCATGTAAGTACCTGCCTTTTGCAAACTGAAGCAACAAGTCATTTAGAACACCAGCTTACCCTTTTGACTGTGCATGCCTACCCTTCAACATACCCTCAGCTGAAGGAGGCAAATAATATTCTGGGATATTAAGCCAATACATTCTCACTCTTGCTTATATCTACATAGTACATCTGATGGACTCAGAGCACAGAGATTTTCCACAATCCCTGGCAGAAGCTGGGTTTGGGACAAAAGCCACAGTGTTTTGGGACTGCAGAACCAGAGGCAAATGGCTGAGCCAGAGGCTTCAAGCATGTGCCAGCATGATGCCCAGAAGACTCAATGGGGTCAGTTGCTCCCCCGCATGCATCAGCTTAGGGCTTGTCCCACGCAGACAACCAGCAACAGAGACCACCAAGGATGCAGAGGAAAGACATTTCTTTCTTTCTAAAGAATTGGGTCGCATGATGATGGAAGCTGACAAGTTCCAAGATCTGCAGTCTGTAAGGTGGAGACACTGAAGACCTGATGGTTTAGTTCCAGTCCAAAAGCCAGCAGGCTCGATACCCAGGGAGAGCTGATGTTTCGGTTTGAGTCTGAAGGCAGGAAAAAAGCAATATCCCAGCTCAAAGGCAGTCACACAGGAGAAATTCCCTCTTACTTGCAGGAGAGTCAACCTTTTTGTTCTTGTTAGGCATTCAACTGATTGAACGAGGCCCACACATGTTAGAAAGGGCAATCTGCTCCACTCATCCTACCTAGTCAAATGTTCATCTCATCTGGAAACACCCCCACAGACATACCCAAATAATGTTTGGCCAAATATCTGGGCATCCTATGGCCCAATCAAGTTGACACATAAAACGAACGATTACATTTATGTTTAGTCACCCTAACTCATCTGCATAACCCAGAGCCTGCCTCATAGCATGGCTGCACGAGGAGAATTCATCCTTTGGGATCAGAAATTCTTAACTGAGATTATTTGGCTGATTCAACAGGGACTTCATGGAAAAGAATAAATTTGGATTTCTCCAAATTTCCTCACCCATATTTTTATATTCCTGAGGTTTCTATGCAAAAAAAAAAACCAAAAACAAAACAAAAACAAAAAACCACCTGCTTATTAGTTAACAAGAGTAGGCTTTTTCAGGGCAGCTGGGTTTTAAGATATTCCCATATTTATAAATGAGAGCCAAGATTTATCAAACCTTGCCTCTCTTTCAATGCCAGCTCAAATTCAATTTCTTCTCTTAAACTTTTCTTGACTGTCCTACCCAGAACTGGCCTCACCCATCTCCAAGTTTCTGAAGCAGTTACAGTGTGAACCCTGGAATTTAATACATAACCACATAATACACGGCATTGGGACTGCCCTCACTTGCTGGTAACTCCCACTCACTCTCCTTTGGCCAGTCCTATCTCCATGGGATCACAAGCAGGTCAAGAACTATGTGATCTCATGGTTCAAGATGTCAGCCTCCTGCTTTGCCACCTATTTCCTGTTTCAAGTGAGGTGATTTCCTAGCTGTCCCCTGCACAAGAATTTAGTAATTCTTGCTCCTGTCACTCAAGGTTCTTAGTTGCAAGCAGCAGAAACCAACTCTGGTTGACTTAAATTGAAAAGTAATTCATTAAAAGGAGAACTTCAAGAATTTTGTGAGCTAGTTATTAAACACAGCCACTATTTAAAAGGTAGATTATAGAAACTTCTAATTAAATAAATTGTATCAAGAACAAAGGTCAAAACTCAACTCAAAACACAACACTTCCTAATTATTTTACATTTTATTAACATCTATACTATTGAAGTCATTACATGAATTGTATCTGTATAACAGAAATACTATACAGCAGTGCTTTTATATATCTCTTCCCAACTCCATGTTCAGGGATATCGTGTTGGTAGCTTGAACTCAGCAATGGTGAGTACATTTATACCATGGGAATTGGCAAACACTACAAGGCAGGTGGTCTGTCTGTTTGTTTGTTTTTACTCAAAGAGCTGGTTGTTAAATATTTACTAGCACACCATTAGTATTAAGCAATTCACCAAACTTCCAGATTTGGCTAAAAGAATAGGTTTAGATTACTCAGTCAGGATCAATAGTCAAATCTTCAGTGAGATCAATGCTGCAGGACCAGTTACATAATTTGCAGGTCCCCTGTTCAAAATTAAGAATTTTAAGACAGCAATGGCCAAGCATGCATCAGACCAAGTGTGGGGTCCTTTTAAGGGCAGGGCACTTATGGACTATATAGCCCACATGCCCGTGAAGCCAGCCCTGCAACACCCAGAGCCATGCTAAGTCCAAAGACCCCACCGCCTTAGGTGCTAAGAACAACTCTTCAGACTCTTCCACTGACCCCATGTACGTTCTTCATGGACACTGTATTAGAACCACTGCTCCGGCTGCTAATGGCACCTCAAAGAATCTCATCAACCACAATCATGACGGGAAAGGATAGAGATCTGTTTCCCTCCAAGGGAAAGAAACAGAGACAGAACCCATGTAGGTTCAAGTCCAGGCTCAGGACACCACTCCTGAACAGCACTGCCAGCCCTGACCAGTCACAGGGACTTAGAAAATTTTGAGTAAGGCACTCCAAAACATGGGTGCTCTGAGGCACAAGCCTGGGGGAGGGAGAGGGCCTGGGTCCAAGGGAAGTGACAAGAGGTGTGTCCAATGGGCAGCACCCACTACATCCCCCGATATCCTTGCTGCAAGGGAGGCTAGGAAATAGGCATCTGGCATTTTCTGCTTCTAACATTTCTCATGAAGTGGAAACCACCCCTTGGGAATGACCTTCTGCTTTCATCCTCTACATCTCCAAACATATCTTTAATCATCCTTTCTGCTTCTGCTTTCTGCCTCAGAAGAAGACATTTTTCAATTCCTTTGTCAGATAAATAACTCCCCTAGCTTTCTTGATCTCATCCCTCCTGCCTCTTTCAGGACTTCAAGGCATCGATATATTCCCTCTCGTATCTTTAGTCCTTTTCTTCTCCACTCTGTGGTCTGCAGACTTGCCTAAAGCTTCCTCACCCTAAGAAGGAAAGAAGGGAGGGAGGGAGAGAAAGGAGTCTCCCCCCTCCTGTGTTGTGCTCTCCACTCAGGCTTCCTCCATTTCGTTGTCACCCTCTTAAACAGCAATTTACCCACTTATTAACACCTTTACCCTTCAACCCATTGCAAATTTGCTTCTGTTTCCATCAACCCTTTGAAACTACCAGAAGATAGTAGAACAAAAATTATAATTTATTATAACAAGAGACAGAACATACACAGATCTAACCTTAAGTAAATTATTGCCCCACTGGGCTAATGCTCTTTATTCTCTGTTTTCCTAAAGTCAGTGGAATACAAAGTGTTCCTCAACCCAGGCCAGACCCTAGCAATTGTGGAGCATGGATCAATATTACAAATAGTGGCTCATATATCACTGTCTAAATAATTAGAATTTATAATTCAAGATGACAAACTATAAAATAAAATATATCCTGTCTACTGACCTTGACAAATAAAATGCTATAATGACAGAATAAAAAATTACATATGTAAAGCTATGTTTTTAATATGACTGAAAATTGGTAAGTCTGGATGTTCTGTGGATATGCCAGAAATATTTAGATGAATAATAAAGAGCTAACTAATTCATAAGGTATTATGTGTTTATTCCATAAAGTTTATTTGTGCCTTTATTTTAGCAAAATCACTAATTATGTTTAATACTTAAGAGTTCTCATAATTCATATTCCATCAATAGTAAAGATTTAATGGATTAAAAAATAAAATATAAGCATATTCAAAGTAGTCAAAATTTAAATATATTTTCATCAAAATATAAAGTAAATATAAAATGCAAAAAATCAAAATTATTTTTCATATCACTGCAAATAAGTTATTCTCATTAATTACCTATTAAATTAGAAGGCTACAGGCAAATTACAGTTAACAAGTATCAATTTTTAAATAATCAGATTTAAATGAAACTAAATTTTATTTAATTTCTTGAAGAACCAATTAAATATTATTTAATATTTTTTAAATCATAATTTGCAATGCTAGCATTCAGATACGTCTAGCTGCCAATGTAGGGAATCTATATCATGTTTCGTGTATTTTAAATCTGAAGTTTTATATACATGCATACAAATACACATATACACACACAAATATGCATACATGTATATAAATTTAAGAGTAATATGGATTATATTAAATTGAAAAATATTCTTCAGCTACTATGAGCAACTGCTGCAACCCACACTAATTCATAAGTACTTTTGTGACTAAAAATTAGAACTTGAAGAGAAGCAAGACTATACATGTTCTGTCTATTAGAAAATACTTTGTCACACAAGCATCTATTGTATCCATGCTCTCTGTAAGGAAGTTTGTTTTTTTCTGACCAAAATGTTTCCACCACTCTAATCTTACTACACTCCAAAAGCAGCAGCCATCTCCAAGATTGGCCCTGGTACAATTCCCAAAACTTTCCACCATATGTCCTATGTTTCAAGGACATAGCAGGCTGGGACTTCAAAAGCCCACTGATGCCAAACTCAAATTTTTACACATCCAGCTCTTTTCAACATAGCCCCAAATAAGCAGGGTTTTAGCTATTTAGATTGCCTACTTTGCATACTCCGGGATATTACACCCAATATCTGCCAGCCATAAATAATATAAACTCTGTAGATATAAAAGACCCCAGGCCACTGCTGTTCCAGAGACACCCAATCATGCAACGTCACCTAGACACTAAGCCCCCCTCCAATGCCCCTCTTCCTGGGGGTTCCCTTGTCCTCCTCCCCTTCTAGATAGGGGCCCCCACAGCGTAGCCTGTGGACAGCATCATTCTGTGAGGGACTTCCCCCACATGAGAATCTGTCGAAGTGCTATCCAATAAAGCTTGTGAGCTACACCACCCTGTGAGCATATCTTTTTCCTTGATCAACCCCCAAATCACTCAAACTCACTCTTAGGGCCTTTCTCTTAGGTTTGTCTAATGTTTCCTCATGTTTAGACCCAAATTATAAATCTTTGGCAGGAATATCACAGGAGTGATGCTATGTTTTCCTCAGTGCATCCTGTGAGCTGGCAAATGATGTCCATGTGTCCCGTTACTTGTCTGCAGATTTCTCACTGTAAAGATACTCCCCCACCTCTGTAATTAATTTTATACGGAGCTACTTTGCAACTATATAAATAATCTATTCCTTATCTTTCAGGCACTATCTTTAGCATCTATTGATGTTTCTTGCCTGAATTAATAATTACTGTGATGGTTGCCACATTGAGATTTTTAACTCCATTATTCCTTCTGTGTTTATTAGTTGACATTCTCTTGTGATGAAGAGATTTCTCTTCTCTCTGTTTATTTATTCATTTGTTTATTTAGATGCAGAGGTACATAAACTGTGACCCATGGGCCGTATCCAGCCTGCTGTCTTTTTTTGTAAATAAAGTTTTATTGGAACACAGCCATTCATTTCTCTGTTGTCTATGGCCCCTTTTGTGCTACAGTGGCAGAACTGAACAGTTGTGTTGGAGACTGCATGACTCATCAGACCTAAAATAGTTACTATCAGGCCCTTTATAGGAAAAGCCAATTTCTGATTTATATCATGTAGACTCATGTATTCTTATTTTATTCCATTACTATCATTGTTTATTTGATGTTCAAATTGTCCCAGCATCGGCCATTGGAAGCACCTTCAAACTGGCTCCTGTGTCCTTTTGACCAGTTTCCATTGTTCTTTGAACCCTTCCTTACTTTCTGATACAAGATTTTCTAGGTTTTCCCTACGTTTTCCACAGAATCAGCCATTTCTCCAAGGAAACTTGGTTTCTTTTAGTTGGAAGTGGTATTTAGAAGCCAATGTCTGGTATTGTCCCTGGGGTGTTGCTGGAAAACACCAGAGAGGTCATGGTTATAGATCTAAAATTAGACATTGTTAGCCAATAGATGAGCTATATAGCTATGGGACTAAGTAAGATTACTCAAGGAAAAGTGCAAAGAGGATGCAGACTAGACCCAGGATCTCCAACATTAAAGGAAAATAGTCTGAGAAAAAGATATTTGTAGTAATATAGCTCAGGGTTTTAATGCCTATATCCACAAAGTGCTTATGTAAGTAAGTAAGAAATAATTAAGACCTCACTGAAGAATAAAGGGTCATATCAGACCTGTCACATAATTAAAATGAGAATTAGTAAATCAACAAGAGGAAATATATTCAACCTGACTTATGAAAGCAGTGAAAATTAAAACAGGATACAGTTTTGAGTAATTGCCTTATTTTTTTCAAATATTTAGTTGGACAGTTTTCAAATTTATAGAGAAGTGGACAGAGGAGAATAATAAACATCTGTACAGGCATCATCTAGATTCAACATTTGTTAACATTTTGCTGCTTACTCATCTTTCTTTCAACACACATACCCCCAGCACACACATTTTTTTTTCCCACCGGACCACTTGAAAGGAAGTTGCATATAGCTTGACATTTGATCCCTAAATATTTCAACATGTATTTCCTTATATATGTCCTTATATAGGCCATTTAAGGATTTAATATTTTTTTAAATTGTAATTAAAAAAACATAACATGAAATTTAACGTCTTAGGGAGGCCTGGGTGGCTCAGTCGGTTAAGCGTCTGCCTTCGGCTCAGGTCATGATCTCAGGATCCTGGGATTGAGCCCCGCATCGGGCTCCCTGCTCAGCGGGGAGCCTGCTCCTCACTCTCCCTCTGCTTGCCACTCTGCCTACTTGTGCTCGTTCTCTCTCTGTCAAATAAATAAATAAAAATTTTTAAAAATAATAATAGAATAAAATTTACCATCTTAATCATTTCAGTAATGTTAACTATATGAACATTGTTGTACAACAGATTTCCAAAACTTTTTCATTTTGCAAAATGAAACAATTTCCTATTTCCCCTTCCTCACAGAAAATTAATTTTAATTCAATAAAATATCTAATATATAGTCCATATTCAAATTTCCCCAAATGTCTTTGAAAAAAATTTTTACAGCAGTCTTTTTAACTGCCATGTCTCTTTAGACTCCTTTATTTTAGAATAGTCTCCCTGCCTTATTTTTGCTGTTTAAGATACTGATTTTTTTTAAGAGTCCAGTTTTCTTGTGGAAGGTCTCATGTTCTGGATTAGCCTGATTGTTTCCTTATGATTACATCCAGATTAAACATTTTTGGCAAGAACACTCTGTAGGTAATATCATGCACTTCTTGCATCATATCAGGAAGAACACAATGCTGGGTTTATGCTGGGTTCTTCACTATTCACAGTACTAAGTTTGATCATTGGTTAAGGTTGTCAGCCAGATCTCTCATAAAGATACTTTTCCCCTTTGGAATTAATAAGTAGTCTGTGGTGATACTGTGAAACCATGTGAATATTGTTTCCCAACACCCTTTCACACAATTATTAAATAAGAGGTTGCAAAATGATTTTATAATTGGTTTTTAATTTATTTTCTGGCATTCTACTGTAAAGAAAAGCTTTCTCTTCTTTTTCCCCTTTCTCTTTCTTATTTATTTATTATCATAATGGCCTCATAAATTTCTGTATTCAGTAATTACCATCCACTATTGCCATTATTCTTTTTTTTTTAAAGATTTTATTTGTTTATTTGATACACACAGAGAGAGAGCACAAGCAGGGGGAGCTGCAGACAGAAGGAGAGGGAGAAGCAGGCTCCCCACTGAGCAAGGAGCCCGATGTGGGGCTCGATCCCAGGACCCTGAGATCATGACCTGAGCCATAGGCAGATGCTTAACCAACTGAGCCACCCAGGCGTCCCTACTGCCATTATTCTTTCTGATGTCGGACCCCCCCCCCTTCAAGGTATGCTTTTTTGACATGACCCCATTAGCCTCTGAGCATTTTCTTCTGACACAACAGAATTTTCCAGGCTGATGTTGTATTTTCTCTGTCCTTGACATGGAATCACTCATTTCCCCAAGGTACCCCGTTTCTTTTTAGGGAGGAATGGCATTCAGAAATCAGGATCTGAGCTCTAGGTGTGCTCATTTCTACAAGGGTGTGTCCTTGTTTCTAGGTCTTTTCAGTGTAATACTAGAGCGCGTGCACACACACACACATTTACTCATTATCTTCCATTCAAATCCAGTAGCACAGGGTTTTCCTATAGCCTTCCCTCATTCCATGTTTGTATCTCTCTCTTTACCCATGGTGAAAACTCTGGCTCATAAAAATGTTAATATATTCATTCATTATTTTTTTAAGTAAGCTTTTATGCCCAACATGGGGCTTAAACTCACTACACTGAGATAAAGAGCTGCATGCTCTACTGAGTGAACCAGCCAGGCACTCTTATCCATTAATTTGAATCTAACCCATAATATACACAAAATTATTTCAAAATTGCATCACCAATACCACTACTTATCACAAACCTACTGTAAATCCAAAATTTCTTTGCCATTCTTTTTGTTCTCAGAATATACTCCACTAAAAATATGAAGCGTGCTGTGTTCAAAAGTTAATTGAATTTATTTTTTCTTTCCCAAGTTATTGATTTGTTATACACTTATATTCATTTGTTTCTGTTTTTATCTAATCTTAGGGTTTATTATACACTTAAGTTTATTTTTTGAATATGTAAAACATTTAAGAAGTTCAAAAGTTAAAACTATATAAAAGGTATACTTAGAGAAATCTCTCCTCATCCCTTTTCCCTCTATTTGCTCCTACACCTTAGATGGAACAATTCTAAATAATTTCTGGCCAATTCATCTATTTTTTAAAATACATCTGTATTTTTTATGTATATATGAAGTAACTCCATATAAATTCATAAGATCTTCCTCATACTAGACATTGTGCTCTAGGACCAAAGAGAATGTAAAGATGAATGAGATATGAACTGTGGGAGAGCAGGGAACTATGGTGAAAAGATGTGACATGTATAATTTTTATAAAAATTAAAACTTTCTTTTTCTTTTTTTTTAAGATTTATTTATTTATTTTAGAGAGAGAGTACACAGGTGGGGAGAGGATCAGAGGAAAAGGGAGAGAGAAAAATCTCAAGCAGACTCCCCGCTGAGCTTGGGGCCCAATGTGGGGCTCAGTCTCACAACCCTGAGATCATGACCTCAGCCAAAATCAAGCATCAGACGTTGAACTGAGCCACCAGGCACCCTCCAAATAAAAACTTTCTGATAAGAAAGCAGATGAGCTTGTAAAACTTCAGAGAAGACTTTCATGAAGGAAGAAGTGGTAAGCCATGTCCAATGAGGCTGAGAGGTCACAGAAGAGGAGGGCCAAGAATTGACCAAGAGGCAGCCATTGGTGATTTCATCAGAGTGGTTGCAGGGAATGATGACGATGAAGGAGTAATTGAACTGGAGTGGATTAAAGAGGGACTGGGAGGTGAGGAAGTAAGATATCAGCACAGGCATGTCTTCTAAGGGACACTTCAACAAAGCAGAAGAAAGAAATGGGGCTACAGCTAGAGGCAGACTTGATGCAAGCCTTTTTTTTTTTTTTAACATGAGAGATATTATCTACTACATGCTTGGGTGCTGATGGGAGTGCTCTAGCACAGAGGGGAGATCGAGGTGGGAGATCGAGGTGTGAGGGAGAAAAAAGAGGATTGCAAGAGCAAAGCCTTGAATGTACAGGAGGTGGATAGGATCCAGTGTACAAATGAACTAGCATTTAGTAGAAGCTTAATAAAAATGTATTGGATGAAAAAGAAATGGTAAGCTTGATCCCTCAAGCTGATCAAGTCAAAAGATGGAAGACAGATGAATGAAGCACATACCAGAGCACAAACAGCACCATATGAACTGTGGCTTCATGAGAATGCAAGAACTTTGAGGAAGAAGCAGCACCTTGTCAATGATGAGGCTTCTCAGAGCAGGTGGCATCGCTGACCCTCAAAGACAAGAAAATGAAGCAAAGGATTCTGGGAGAGAGAAAGGATATCCATTCAGCCTGAAGAAACAACACGAACAAGAACAGGGAGAGATAAAGTATATAGCTTGTGCTTTCGCTTCATAAAACTTGTTTTTACTACAGCCAACATCAGACACAAATGGGATTTTCTTATAAATACTTGTGGCTAAAGTTTATTGATGGCACTCTTAATCCACAGCTACGGCAGGCGGACCACGGTTTCTGATCCTATCTGTGAATGTCACTGGTCAGCCCTGAAGAATTTAGTGTGGAATCCTTTCTTGCTGCTCTCATACATAAGCCCTGGATTTCTTGAGCACACTGCATGCGGGGAGTGTTCTCATCTACCAGAGAGGCAACTCCTTCGTTGATGAGTGGACAGAAATTAGCAGATTCTTTAAAAATTTCAGTCTCAGTTTCCTCATCTGCAAAGTAGGGATGGTAATACCTCGCTTGTAGAGTTTTGTGAGGATTAAAGTAGACAGTCTATGTGAAGTGTCTACTCCCTGTGTAGAACAGAATATGTGCTCAATAAATATTTAGCTATTTTTGGTATTAAACATAGAGATAGTGACCACGTACTAAGCACTTATGATATATCCAGTACAGCTCTAGGTGCTCAGTAGGTATTAATTCACTGAACCCCCCCTGCGTCTTATGAGACAGACATTATCATTGCCTCTAGTTCCACAAATGAGAACAGCAAGGTAAGCAAGCAGTAGGGCGGGGATGTGAGATGAGGCAGGCTGGCCTCAGAGCCCTGTCTCTCCTCTTCTGGGCCACACTGACTCTCTAATAATTAATGGAATCACATCAGTTCCAGAACCAGATAAGTCTGTTATCCCAGATCCATTTCCCTTTTTAACAAGGAATCCATGAAGTAAAGCCAGTTCTTCACAACCATGAGAGCTGGCAAGAAGCATAGAAAACGATCCACAGATTTTATTCACATGCTTTAGTTTGACCAACTGTCTTCACTCACCGGTTATTACTCCAGTAATAAAATGCAACATACTTTGATTTTTTTTGCAGTTAAAAATTTAACATTATTCAAGAATAGGCTGAAATGTCTAGGGACTTATCCAGCTAAAACACACAAGCCAGTAAAAAAATATAAACAAAAATATTCATTGCAGTACATTTTATAATACTGAAATATTAGAAGCCACCCAAATATCTTTCATAGGGGTCTAATTAAAGTGTGGTACATCCACAACTGTTTTTTTTTTTAAAGATTTTATTTATTTATTTGAGAGAGAGATAAAGCAAGAGACAGAGCAGGGGGTTGGGGGGGTGGGGAGGGAGAAGCAGACCCCCCGCCGAGCAGGGAGCCCGACGCAGGGCTCCATCCCAGGACCCGGAGATCATGACCTGAGCCGAAGGCAGATGCTTAACCGACTGAGCCCCACATACACAGCTTTCAACAAGACTGAAATAAATTTAAAGATAAAAAATTCTCCTCTGTGATGTGAAGTGAAAAAGCAACGTACAGAACTGTGTGTCTAGTTTGATCCTACTTTTGAAAACTAATGCATATGGTATGTGCCATTTTACAAACCTAGAGAAATAAGTCACAAACCCTTAACCGTAGTCATGAGGAAGGGATAACAGATGACTTTTGACTTCCTATGTTATACACTTATGGATCGTTTGAATTATTTACAAGCAGAAGAAAACAATATATGTTTAAGTAGGCAGAAGAGGCAAAGCCTGCCAGGAACGGAGCAGGGAAGAATAGAGCCTGAGGCGGGGCTGGAATCTCTCAGTCCGTTAACTGCTGCCTCACTTCCTAGCAGCAGAATTTTATGACTGGCTGGCTCTCCACACATCCTTCAGCCAACAGGACACTGGTGAGCAGCGTCGTTAGAAATCTTCCTTGAGAGAACTCTAACACAAGCGTAAGAAGCATTACGACTTGGAAATATGGCCAAAGGGAAAAATCCATAAAAACCATCCATCGCCCCGAGTCTCTCTCCATGGTAGGAAATGTGGCCATTAAGCCAATGAAAGGAATTAGGACCAGGATGAAATCACACCGGGCTGGCTGTGGAGAAAACAAGAGACGTTAAGTGCGATTCATCTTTAGAGAACTCCATCCTGCCCATCCGGCCTTGGGACCTACATAGCCATAAAAGCAACAGAGATAAGACAAATAATCACTAAAATATCTGGCATTTTTACAGTGAGCCACAAATTTCAGAGTCTTTCACATCCATTTTATGCCACATTTTGTGTCTGCCCCATCCAGAAACTCTGGGAAGCAGGTTCTTCGGAAGAGGAGGCGTTTTGTAAGAGACACAGCAGGACCAGACCCCAGACTGTCTCATGCCCACTAGCAAAAAGCGTCATCCTAGAATGAACTGGCATAATAATGAGTACAATTCATTTTTAGGCAAATATGTCCTTTCCAAACAGCCAGATAAACAATGTATCCATCAAAGAAGAAAGATTAACAGCAGGTGAAAAATGCAGAAAATGTAAGGGAAACTGAACCTCTGAATGAAGCCATAGATAAAGGGAATCATTGGTCAGCCTGGCTTTTCCCAGATCTTAGAGAGGGGTGTGGAGTACATTTGGATGCAGTGACAATGCTCCAGAGGGTCTTGGGCCTGTGGGCACATGGTATGGTCCCCTCGCCATTCCATCACCACCAGAGTGGTCTGATATGCAGTAAGGAGAATGGGGATATGGGGACGCTCCTGCCAGTCTCATCTGAGGGCTGCGCCCTCCTCCACTGGGGCCTCTGGGATGGCCAGTGCTTATTTCACAAAGGCAAAAATTGAGATGCAAAATCATTATGGAAATTCCTCAAGGTGACTGAACGACGAAAACAAGAATAAAATTGACCTTTTCTCAACTCCAACTTCAGTGCCAGACCTCAAAATGGAGAGACATGAAGACTTGAGTTCAAGCCACACCTCATTTTAATTCTCATTGTATATATAAGCACAAACCTTACCATTGTTCTTTTTCTTATTGGCCACTTTGCTTCCTTCCTGCTCTCACACTGAGCTGAATTCATTACTCTATTAAGCCAAAGAAGGGAGAGGGAATAGATTGATAAAGTAAGGTAAATAAAGAGATGATTTAAATAGTTTTTAGGGGCACCTGGGTGGCTAAGTCAGTTAAGCATCCAACTCTTGGTTTCAGCTCGGGTTGTGATCTCAGGATTGTGAGATCAAGCCCTGCGTTGGACTCATGCTCATCGAGAAGTCTGCTTGGGTCTCTCTCTCCCTCTTCCTCTGCCCCTCCCCACTGTGTGCACACGCTCTCTCTCAAATAAATAGTTTCTAAAATGGCTAGGTATCATATTTTAAGACAGCTTGTTCTAATAGCTTTGATGTCACATTATAGATACAAAACTAGTCTTTAAAAATTAAAAGAATGAAAGAAAACCTAGAAGAATATTTTTTCTTCTCAGTCTTCAGCAGGCCTTTATAAAGGAAAGCCTCTCCCTTGTCCACATTCCCAAGTAAGACTTTAATAAATGGACAGGCAGTTTGGAAACAATAATAAAAAATATCCTGAGTCTACTTCTCCAAAGTGAACCCAGGTTTTCTTAGCACTTTCTTTCCACTAGCAAATGACACAGCCTAAAAACAGACATGCAGAGAATGCTGTCTTTACAAATGAGGACCAGATTCTACAATAGGCAAAATCCATTATTCTTCCCTTAACCATGCTAGAAACATGGATCAACAAAATGTGTATGTACATCTATACAATGGAATACTATTCAGCAGTGAAAAAGAACCAAAGTACTAATAATGCTACAACTCGAATGAAACTCAAAAGCATTATGTTAGGTGAAAGAAGACAATCACAAAAGACCACACCATGTTATGATTCCATTTATATTAAATGTCTAAAATGAACAGACCTCTAGAGATAGGAGGCAGATTAATGGCTGCCTGGGGCTGGGATAGGATGGAAGTGAATGGTAAGCAAGCATAAGAGATCTTGCTGAGGTGATGAAAATGGTCTAAAACTGGATTATGGTGATGGCCACACACTCGCTAAATTTACTAGAAGTCATGAAAATGCACACTTTAAATGGGTAAATTTTACAGCATGTAAATCACATCTCAATAAAGTTGCTTTAAGCGATGCGGGAGTCCCCTGCAAGTCTCAGGTTGCCAGATTTAACTTCACATTCCTGCTAGTGTTCGAACCACAAAATGACACACATATCATTTTTGTAAAATTATACTATGTCCTGAGACTTGCCGCAGAAGAGACCCAGAAGCGAGTCCAGATGACAAAATCCCAAAGTTTTTTTCATTTAGCAAAGGTGACGATAATCTTCTTCATGCTTCCCCTCTGCCTGCTGGAGATGACTTTGGTTTGCTTACTTTTTATGAGAAGTTTGCTATTGTCTAAACACTAGTTTCACTTGAACTTGGCTGCAGAATAATTGACTTTTGGGTGGTCAGATGTGACATCCAAATGTTCGTCAGCATGGGGTAAAATTTATTTAAACTATGGCATTCAATCCTATTTTTCTCATTTGGCTAAAAAGCAACTCAGAGGTTTTTCCAGTCTTAAAAAATTTATGGATAATTCTTTATTTTTATTTTACTTATATTTGTATTTCATGAAATCTGAGAATATCAATTCATTCTTTCCTTTTAAAATATTATGCAGGGCGCCTGGGTGGCTCAGTCGTTAAGCATCTGCCTTCTGCTCAGGTCATGATCCCAGAGTCCTGGGATCGAGCCCCACATCGGGCTCCCTCCTCTGCGGGGAGCCTGCTTCTCCCTCACCCTCTGCTTGCCTCTCTGCCTACTTGTGCTCTCCCTCTCTCTCTCTTTGTCAAATAAATAAAGAAAATCTTTAAAAAAAATAAAAATAAAAATAAAAAATAAAAAATAAAATATTATACAAATGCATGTATGTACAGGATTTCAGCCTTATTGGGAGCAGCAAAATATTGTTCATAAATAGGGAACTAGGTAAAACATTATACATCCAAACATGTAACAAATTACTACGTAGCTATTAAAAACATGGAGCAAAATCTATAGGAATTGGTGTGGAACTACCTCCAAGATATATTGTTAAGTAAAAAAAGATGTGGAATAGCATGCTTATTATGGTACCCTTTGAATGTTTTTTTTAACTAATATACCTAAGCATAGATACAGCAGATTGGTAAGAGTATGTTCTTGTAAGAAAGGGAATTGAATATTTGGGGGTTTGCCCTGATAGGGCCACTAACTTTTCAGTACCTATTCTTTAATATTGTTGGAATATTTACCATGTATATTATCATTCACTGAAAATTTTTTTCACAAAAAAAAGAAAATTTTTTTCATTTGATAAACCATACATTTGATAAACCATAACAAGAGGCAATTCAAATACTCTAACAACTTCTGTTCAAATGCAATAATAAAGACATGTAATAAGAACTCTGCCCAAATTTTAATACATAGTTTAATAAGAAAATTATTTGAAGACTTCAATTCCTCCATCTCTAAAACAGAGACGTTATTATGAAGTTGACAGAATTACACTTGTAAGATTTTATAAGATGCAGAATCATTGAGATGGAGTTTTGCAGGGGCAGCTCATGCTTGGATGTAAGTAAATTGAGTTCATCTGTAGAAGCAATAGATCTCTCTGTACTGGACATTTGTTTCTTATTCATCATTGGATCATTCAGGTTGAATTGGACTTGACTTATGGTGATCAATTATGGCTTTTTGTATTACAGGACCAAATTCATTATCAGATCCTTGGGGACTAAGTTTAGCATTAAATATGTTTGCAGTAGCAGACAAATTCATAATCTGCCTGTCAATTCACTCCACTGCCTAGTCATTCTTCTGCCTATACAATTAATTTCGCTGAAGAACAGTAATAAACAGATCTTAAAACTATGATGGCACATTATAGTTTGCAAAACACTTTTACATATTTTATTGCATTCGACCGTCTTAACAACCCTATGGGGGAGGCAAGACAGACGTTATTATGTCTGTTTCACAGATGGTCATAGATTACCTAATCAATCAGGAAGCAGAGAGCTAATATTAGAAGCTGGGCTCCCACTATCCCATTCCATCTAGCTAGATGCATTTTACAGTACGTGTGTGAGAGTTCAGAAATGGGTGTCTCTGTGTATAAAATCTGCTCTTTGTATCAGAACATATAGACCATCTTTCAACTTCATAGTTCCTGGGTTTTGTGAATGGAATTCACATAGACATTGTTTCGCTTGCAGTTTGAACTTACCCTGACAATTATATCATCTAAATTCACCTGGGTAGCCAAAGAGTGCTCTTGTGCGACAGGGACCATTCATTTTCATAGTCTCATTTATGACTCATGGATTTGTGTGGGTGTTGAAAAGACAAAGCCAAAGAAAGAGGAATGGGAAAATATTTCTTTCTATATCTAGATATAAATAATAGAAAGAGGCTGAGCTAGGTTATAAATAACGATGAAGTGAAATGTTCTCCAGAAAATCCATGGCAATAGCATTACTGCTGCCTGAGAAATGTGACTGCTTAAAACTCTGGTTTGTAAAACCTATTCATTGTAAAATAAAGGCTTTTTTTATCGCTATTATTATATCAGGTCGTTGTCCTGAATTTTTCCCAAGCTTACAAATGTATTAATTGGTTTTATACATTTCAGTGATTCAAGATGTTATGGTTCTTAGTATGTATCATGTATTAGGAAAAGCAACTTGGGCTATCATTGGGTTATTGCTCTGGCTTGAGGTGGATTTTCACGATTTTTTGCAGCAAGGTGTGAAGACATGTTTATTATTTTAAACATTAGCCAGTAATTGTATGACAAAGAAAATATTATTAGGTTCAAATAATCATTATTATTCTTACACGCACATTAACAAAGACATTGAATAGTATACCCAAGGCCAGAATCTGGAAACTGATAATATCCATGGCATTGATGTGACTTTTTTGCAGTATTTTTCAAGATTTAATGAAGTTAAGTAATTTAGCTTGCTTTTGGACATTATCTAACTTGTTGGAAGAAATCACCTAATCTGAGAAGGAAAGTATCACAATCTTGTGGAAGTGCTGAATCTGCCTTTCTTCGTAGCTTAAAAGGAAATAGTTGGTTGCAGCAGAATGTTTCACATCCCTTTTGTTTGGTTCCAACTTGCAGAGTCATCTTGCTTCCAAAATGGTTTCAGAGCCAGAGATGGGAGGTTTTCAAGCCAGAAAGAAACTCCCCTCATCTTTGAATATGTGCCTTTATAGAATGTGAATCTCAAGGGCCAACTGTAACTGAGATCTGAATTTTTTTTAAGTTTCCATCAGATATATTTAGCAAGACTTAAGCATCCATTTGAAGACTTGACAGGAGTTTATTCCAATAATCAGGCTCAGTATAAATAAATAACTTCTACTTCTTCCATACAGATGTTCTGAGAAGGTGGCAGGGGAGGGCCAGCTGAGGTGGACCCTTTAAAGTGCGAATGGACTTCTGATTCTGGTTTTTATTCTTCAAGACTGATTTTAGCTAAGCTAAAGGAAAGCTGATTACGTCGTGTTAGAGTTAATGTGAGAGTTTACACTGTATTCTGAAACAGTAACCAGTCTCTGAGATAACCATTCATTAGCCCTTTATTAAACATTTACAGTGATGTAGATGTACAGATACATATCATTGTATATGGTTTTTATCCTGAGTAAGGGTTATAGGGAGCAGGACTACTCCAGAGAAATGCTAGTAATGAGAAAAAATAGGCAATAGTATAAAAATATAAATTATCAGAGCCACAACATGCAAGAGATCAGAGATAAAAGTACACAAGCTTAAAAGAGCATGCTGTTATTAAAGGCCAGGTAACAGAAGAGATCAGAAATCCAGGCAGTTAATTCATAGCTTTAAGGGAAGTCAGGCACTGAAGGTCTGAGAACCAGGGCAGGTAAGGATGAGCCATGCCCCACGAGAATGCCACGAGAACTACAGATCTGATTCTGAGGCAAGGTCTCCTTCACACTCCCCAGGAAGATGGAAAATCTCCCACTCAAAGTCTGTGATCCTTTTACTGCCAAGTAGACTTAGGATCACCTAAATGAATTTTGTTAACAAGACGGACTTGATTTATGCATTATGGCTGTTCTATGGCTTCCTCAGCTCAGTTCTCCTCCTTGGCTAGTAACAGGTGAGAAAATTGAAACGGGGTGGGGACAGCTGACAGTTGTTTAAAAGTCAGGAGATAAGCACTCCACCCCACACCTCAGAGGCGGAACCAAGGTGCCTGCGTGCTTGATTCACATGAATGCTGAAGAGGTTGCTATAGAAATGTTATCAAATTGCTGGGATCAGCTGTGTACCTAACAGAACTTGAATTTCAAAGTCCACAGGAAGCATAGTTAGCAAGGACTTTCCTTGGCTGCTGTGTGTTTACAAGGCAGTTAGTAGATCAGATTGCATGTGGCTAGCCATCTCTGAGAACCTGGGTAGGGAGGGTAACATTGCCAGCACCCCCCCATGCTTGCTCATTAACAAGAAGGGGACTGGAGCTCCTAGTAGTGAAGATAAGGGGAGTCTGAGGGAGCACTTGCAGACACAGATCTCAGCCTCTATATATGGGCAATACCACTGTTTCCATCTGTCACCAGGGACTGTAATTAGAACAGGGCTCACCCTGCAGATTTCAGGCTGAGAAATGTTGAGCACTAAGGAAAGGGGAGGGGTTATCAGAGGTGGAAAAATAATGGAGAGGGAGTGGGGGCGGGGGGGCAGAGCAGGACAAATCCAGGGTGCAGAAATCCAAAACATGGGGAAGTTCCCAAACCCAGGTTGTAGGATAGCTTAAATATCAAGTATCAGGTAGTCAAAGGGCAGAACAGAACAAACAGATATGTCAGGATAGCAGTTCTGAAATGGAGCCCTGTGTCTGATCCAAGGATTGTCTCATCCCAAGACTCCTTGGTTATTCCTTGCCAAAAAACTATTGCCCCAGCATGAAGAGAGAGCTAGACTTCACAACAAGAGTGGATTCTGACAATGTGTATTTATTGGAGTTTCCTGATGTCAAAATATGCCAGATACCCAGGGATCAGCTTGAAACAAAAGGAAAAGCAAACATGTTTGTGTCCATTTCCATCAGCATCCATAGCAGTTAGAGCTAAAAGAGGCCTTGGAGATGTCCTAATCCAGCCCTTCATTCTGCAGATGTGCAACTGAGGTCCAGTGTGGCCAAGTGACTTGCCTGAGCACACACAGTGAGCGGCAGTGCAAGGACTGAAACTCGCCGCTCCTGATGTTCTGGCCAGTGTTCTTTCCACAGCCAGGTTTTTAATGTTCACAGAATATTGTGGATGAAGGGCTAAGTCTCCGGAACATTAGCAACCATTTGCATCATAAATTCAAACTCCCACAGAAAGGAGGAAGTGCGGTACCTCCCCACCCCGCAACAGTAGGAAGTTAAGTGAGAAAGAAGAGTCCTGAAAAGTTTAGCAAAGACAATTTATATTTGCCCTGGAAAAGCAGATGTAGAATCTGGGATGTATTAGGAAAGCATTCATTCAGCTGGCAGTAATAGAAATCCCAAGCTTTGGGCTGAAATGAAGGGGGGGTGGTGTTTTTCTCACCTTGCTGGCAGTGGTTTAGCAGCTCTGCAAAGTCCGAGGCAGCACCTCTGTGACTCTCTGTCACAAAATAGCTGCCAACACATGTCCAGATAGGAACTCAATTCCAGGCCACCCCTTGCTGCGAGGAAACCTAGGAAAGCAAATGTTCAGGTTTTTCCAGTACTTACGGGAGATATAAGAAGGGAGAGAGTGTTTAGAATGGGGGTTGGGCCAGGCAGTTCATAAACGTGGGATGGCAGGGTTGGCATGCGCTCCATCACTCCATCCTTGCGCCAGACATTGCTAATCATGCAAACTTGGAGTGGGCCTTGACGCTCGTCCCTACAGAGAGTTCCAAGCAAGTTCTCCCAATTAATCAAACCTGGCTCATGAGATGAAGCCCATTTGCTCTCCCTGATTATTTTCTGCTTTCATGGCAACTCCAAGGTATGACAGGAAAGCTCTTTTAATAAAGATAATGACAGAGCTTAAACATCCAAATTGTAGACCCGAAGAAAGAGCTGAGATGGTCTTTTGTCCTGATTCTATTTTACAGCTAAAGAAACCGAAGCCCAGAGTGGCTAGGAGTCTTAATCCTTGTTACACAACAAGCCATTTGAAGGTGGTTCCTTTCTAATCAGTTACTTTGACAGGCTTTATACTCATCCTAACGCTGCTGACGCTACTCAAAACATCTCTGAAACTCCTCAGAATTTCTTTTATTTTAGTAAATGGGCTGCTAACACAAGAAAATTCAGCCCCTCTATTTTATAGATGCCTTCTGTCTCCCTCCCTATACTCCGCCCCTACCAAACAGCACTGCCCAGCTCACTCACTCATTAATTCAGCAAAAATTCGTTGAGCACGAGTACCCCAGATCTAGTGTATGACTTGGCTCCAATGACTCTGCATTATGTTGGAAAATCCAATCCACTCTTGGGCCCTTAACATTCAGCTGACCATCCCCCACCTCCTACCCCGCCCCCCCAATCGTATTAAGGTTGCTTTATGAAACAAGTTGCCTATTACAGGTAGTTGTTCTGGAGTCAACACAGTCCAACAGAACTTTTTGTAGTACTGTAAATATTCTATAATCTGTGCCACCCAAAACAGGAGTCACTAGCCACTTGTGGCTATTTAGCACTTACAATGTGACCAGAGTGACTGAGAAACTGAATTTTTTAAAACTTTATTTTAACTAATTTAAATTTAAGTAGCTGCATATGAGCCTGGGTGGCTTATTTGGTTAAGCATCTGCCTTCGGCTCAGGTCATGATCCCAGGGTCCTGGGATGGAGTCCCACATCGGGCTCCGTGCTCAGTCTGCTTTTCCCTCTCCCTCTGCCCCTACCCCCTGCTCATGCCCTCTCTCTCAAATAAATAAATAAATAAATAAAAATCTTTAAAAAAAAATAAATAGCCACATGTGGCTAACAGCTACCATATTGGACAGCACAGGTCTAGACCCTTCCTCCATTTCCTCCCCAACTCATTCCTCAGATACCAGGCTCAATCAAAACTTTCATGCATAGTTCTTCCCTCTTCTCTGGAACCCCATGTGGTTGCCTGGACCTCATCTCTTCTCTGACTCCACATCACTTTCTGGGTTTGGCAACTCCATGATTCAGAGGGTTCAGAGGGATAAGCTCTGCTCTAGCCCTAGCTCCATAGACCTTCATGGATGCCCCCTTCCCGATCACCACATGCAAGAGGGCCAGGAGAGTCAGGCATTTGCGGTCCCACTGGAGACATTCAAAATAATGTTCTGAGGGCCCTTTGCCCTTTTGGCAAAGGAGAGTCACAAAATTAGAAATTTGCCCTCGGGTGTCTTTATCCTTAAGGTAAGACTTAGAGGCACTGCAACAAGTAGTCTGTGGGAAGTCTTCCCTTCTGTGAGGGGGGAACACTTGGGAAACAAGACTGGACAATAATTCTTATTCTTGACACTCAGCACCTCAATAATCAGTCATTCACTAGAATGCAGTATTTCCATGGTATAGTGATCCCATCCTTGGTGCTTTTAGTGGATATGCATTTGTCTGGAGATGAAGTTCTTTCACCTGCCACTGTTGGAATGTGAAATGACAAAGGCTGGAGACATGGGGCGCCTGGGTGGCACAGTCCATTAAGTGTCCAACTCTTGGTTTCGGCTCAGGTTATGATCCCAGGCTCATGGGATCAAGCCCCGCATCGGGCTCTGTGCTCAGCGCAGAGTCTGCTTGGGACTCTCTCTCCCTCTGCCCCTCCCCCAAACTCGCTCACGTTCAATCTCTCTCTCAAAATAAATAAATAAACCTTTAAAAAGAAAAAAAGGCTGGAGACAGCATGTGGGCTCATAAGACAAGTTGTGCTTTCCAAAGATGACCACAATAGCTCCCTTCTCATATTCATCTCCCCTTGAATCTGGGAAGGCTTGTGACTTAGGAAGGCAAGTGACTTGCACTTGGAGCTCTAATCTACCATGTAAGAATTCCAGCTTTTGTGAGGCTGCCATGCCAGGAAGATGCACAAGCCAATGGAGAAGAGGCATGTAGATGCCCCATTGGCAGTTAGTCTTCAAGTCCTCCCATCCAGGCATCACACATGTGAGTGGGAGCTCCAGATAGCTTTCCAATCTTCCCAGCTGAGGCCCCAGACATGTGGAGCAGGAAAAAAATCCATCTGCATTGTGCCCGTTTCACATTCTTGGCCCACAGAATCTGTGAGCATAACAAAATGGTTGTTGTTTTATGCCACTAAATCTGGGGCAATAATACCCACAAGTGTTCCATAAGTCCCAAGAAATTAATAACAAACCACCAATCCCCACCTCCCCACCAGCAGCTCCCGAACAGAAAGCACTCATCACCCCTATCATGACTAACTCTGTCAGCCACGGCCCTGGGCAACGTAGAGTGGGTCTGGAAGGACTTTTCTAACAGGACAAATCTCCTGGAGGGTTGACCTTCCAGCATGATGGGCAGTGAATAAAAGGAAGAAAACCACTTTACAACCTCAGGAACACAGGCTCCCACAGAGAGGGCTTTCAGTGGCAAACTTGTGACTACAAGCTAGTGAGAATTTAGACTGAAATGTTTTCCTGCCCCTGGAACTTACCCAGTACTTCAGAGATGACCCCTCAGGTAGAGGTCTCATTGATAAAACTACTAAATTCTCCAGGACTTAGCTCAAAGAAGGCTCCCTTCTAGGCAAGAGACACCCCCATAGCTGAACTGGCTTGGGCTTTCATCATGGAGAGGAGGATTGGGAGTAAGAAGGAGGAGGAGGCCTTTGGAGGGAGAACTGTATTCATGAGGATAAGTCACTTTCCTCCCCATCCCACAGGGGAGAGGGAGTGGGTGCTGTTTTGTTCCTTAGAGATTCCTGATTAAAAACTGAAGTTTAGAAAGGAGGTCCCCAAAAGACTTGCTCATAAAGTTTGGGTTTTATTCCAGAAAGGAAGACTGATGTCTTGTCCTTTGTTTGGCTATTTGCTTGGCCACTACCCAAGTGCTTGCAAATTGGGCAAGGTGCCCTGAGGGGAGCTTGCACGGGAGACGGGCTGGTGGGAGGGGTGCAAGGGTACCTCTCACATTCCCAGGGCTCAGAGAGATAAAAGAGGGCTCTGATCAGCTCTCTGGTGCCAGTTTTGGAGTTTAAGCAAGGAAGAGGAGATTGGGGCTACGGGGTTACCAGATTGCTGAGTTTGGAATAAAGAGACCTGCAGAGCTGAGGAGCTTGGGGAAAGGCACGTCTTGGAGGGGCCACCAAAGCCATGGATCAAGTGCCATGGGGGTGAGAGGCTGCCGGCAGTGGATCTGGATCCGTGTGACAACAATCAGGAAGGGGACCAAACTTCTAGGCAGGCTCTTGCTTAAGGAGATGGCCTTCCTTCTGTGCGGAAGCATGGCAAGAGGAGGTGGGCGGCCAAGGGAGCAGACCACTCCCCCTCTCACACTCCAGGCCCCTGGAGCCACAAGCTTAGCCTGAACTTAGGAAAGGAGGAAAGATTTGAATCAAATATGAGGTTGAAGTTCTAAGACAAAACTGAATTTTAACAACTGGGTCTCACTATTTTAATAACTGAAATAATGCAGAGTTACAGAAGTGGACTGAAACGACATTAAAAAGAGCCCTCCGCCCGGCTGCAGAGCAAAGTTGGGGACAGATTTTGGAAAAATAAAGCTCTTTTATATATGCACCCTCATGGGTTGAATAACCAGCAATCAAACTGGTTACACGCTTCATTGACTCCCGGGCAGAGACTGCGGGTAGGGTGCAAGTCCAGGGTCTCACAGCCTGGGGTGAAAGCTGCACTTCCCAGCTGGGTGCCCTTCCGCACATCAAGAGAAGTCCCTGAGCTCTCAGTTTCCTGTTTGTGAAGGGCTAACCAATCCTATGTCCCAGAGTTAGGAGATTTAAGTGCAAAAATGTCTGTACACATCCAAAAAAAAGGAGTTGCTTTTTGCTCTGTTTGCTCCTCCCCATGTCATCTTCCTGGTAAGGTGACCTCCTTCCTCTCAGCCCTGGGGGTCACTGCTCCTTGCATGTCTGTGGCTGAGCAGCTTTTCCTGCTCCCATGTCACTGACCACTGGTGAAGTAAGGTTCTTTCCTGCCCAGAGGTCCTCTCAGATCCCTCCTCCATTCCATGCCAGAGAGGTTTCCCTTGAAGGCCCTCAGCAGTGACCACCAGATGCATCTTCTTTCTGCCCCAACAACTATCCTCTGTCCCTTTGAGAACCCGGGACCCCAGAGCTAGCACTGCCCCCCCGGACTGCCTGCTCCAGACCCCCTTCCGAGCCACTGACTCTCCTCAGCAATGTTAGCTCAGAAGAGCTGGGCCCAGCTCACAGCACAGCGCCTTGCTAGTGGACATTTTTTAAAAATCAAGGCATAATTTATCTATGGTAAAGTGTACAGCTTGATGAATTCTTACATACGGATACGCCCATGGAAACACTCCTCCGGGTCAAGGTTTTTAAAAAGTAGATCACCCCACAAGACTTCCCATGCTCCTTCCCAGTGAATCACCCCCTCTGCCAGAGGCAACCAGCATTCTGACATTTAAGCCACCGATTTGTTCCACCTGGGGTTGAACTTCTACACAGAAGCATACCGTGTGTAGTCTCTACTCTCTGACTTACTTTGCTCTGCGTGTCTTTGAGATTCAGCCACGCTGTTGCATGTAGCCATAGTTTGTTCCTTTTCATTGCTGAGTGATAGTCCATCGTCTGAAGATACTACAATTTGTGTATCTGTTCACCTCGATGGTCATTTGCGTTTGTTTTCAGTCTGGGGCAATTATGAATAAAGCTGCCGTAAACATGCACCTAACATGCTTTCAGAAACATACGCACTCCCTTCTCTGGAGTAGACACCTAGGAGTGAAATGATGAGTAATGGGGTAGGTGTATGTTTAGCTTAAACAGACCGGGTGGGCATTTGATGAATGCTACCTGTTAGAAGAAGTGAGTGAGTGAATGGATGACACTTCAGCGCCACTGCTCTAGGTACTAACGTAGGAATGTATGAATTTGGGGGTAAAGAGGGGTTTCTTGTAAATGAAGTCCTTTGAGCTGACAATGGTTTCAGGAAGGAGCATGAGGCTTCAAAGCGCAGGAAGGGAGAGGGACTGCATGAAAGACCCCTTGGAAGAGGCAGGTCAGAGCTGGGGTGGGATGCGGGCTGGCCAGGGCTTTCCCTCGGTGCTGAGAGCTCGGGCCCAGGACGGACACAGGGTCGACACACGGCCGGGCCCACACGGAGAGCCGTGGAGTACGCCTCCACCGATTCTCCGTCGTGGTCCCTAATTGGTTGCCGTCGCCGTGGGAGTCTTTAGTCGTAAAACATTTAGCTGTCCGAGCGTTCTCAATCCAGCCATATGGATAATGTATCAGCAGTGGAATCCGCAATTAGAGCAGCTGTATGTCAAGGCCGCTCCGGGCAAACCAGTAGGCCCAGAGCCCTGCCCCTCCCTTGCTGTTCCAGCTTCCCTCCATGCTGAGATCCCCAGTGCCACCCTGCTTTCTCCAAGCACCGTGGAGCCTGCTCTTAAAGCTTCACTCAGCCTTAGCTACGACCACTTCAGAACTGGCAGCCCTCCCCTACCCCCAGGAGTACTGGAGGGTTTCCTGCACCTCAACAGGAATTATGGGAGAGCATAATGACTGCAATTAATGGTGAAATTTCAGACACTAGGAGGAAGGGGAGTTGAGGAAAGAGCAATGGAGACATCCCAATTTCCCAAAATCTCACCTGGTTTGCCTTTGCATGTGATTGGTCCAGCTGATAATACTTCTCTGATCTTCTGGCTTTACTATGAGGCTCAAATTAAAGATCCTTAACCTGCCTTAGGGGGCCCTTACTTATCTCCAGGCCTTTGCCCCCCTGCTTCTTTCATTCTGGCCACCCCCGCCTTCTCTCTGCCCTCTACACTCCAAGTTCTTGTCTCAGAGCCTCTACAAACATGGCCTCAGCCTACTTGCACCCGCTTCCTACCTCCCACTTCTTGCCAATTCCCTTTATTCCTTCATCTCAACAGACTGTCATTCCTGGTCCTCCATTCTACGGAAGGTCCCCCTCGGAGACTCAAGGACCCCTCAGAGACACAGGTTTCCTGCCTACCTCTTATGACTCTTGAAATTATGAAAGATACTTGTGTGGTACATGGTTGACATCTACCCCCCCCCCCCCCCAGGAACATAAACCACATTCGGACATGGGTTTTTACTGCCTAACTCAAGGGTTGACACATCATACATGCTTAATCTAAACTTATGGCATTAAGGAAGGAAACAAATGGTCTTTATTCACCCCTAGGCCTTCCATTATAACTATCACCTTAAGGTAAAGTGGAACATCATTATCATTACTACCATTAATGGACCAAAATCTTCAGTTATGTGATCTCAATTGTACAAATTTGCTGGGGAACAAAAATGTTAGGTTTGTCTCCTCCCATTGGAAAACAAAAATTCTTAAAGATGGTTTTGCCCAAGCACTGGAATCCAGTTAAAATTAGCCATTTAACCTTCAAGTTCAGCTATCAGCTCTGATACTGGAATCAGCAAGAGGCTCTTGCCGGGTAGTTCTCAAGTAGTGACCATTCTGAATTAATCTAATTATCCAGTTTGCTGATCACTCAGCTCCTGGGCTTTCCTTTCTTCGCTCATCCTCTATCTCTAGGGGTTACTTGGGTGGCCTCGGTGATGACCATGGAAGCTTCAGTTGCCCAAGTGCTCAAGCCACACACAGCACATCCAGGCAAGAAGGAGCCCCATAAAAATGACTCTGGCACCCCTAACCAGGTTTTCCCACTCTGGGCACTGGAATATGGACTGGAGGTTCTTCGTCGAGGAGGCTCAAGTCTAGAGACAGATAAACCTCAGGTTTAGTCCCTGCTTTGCCACTGACTGGTCATGTGCCCTTCATAAGATGCTTCATCTCACTCAGCCTTAGCTGACTCCTCTGGGTGATAGATGTTTATTTGAAAAGCTATCTATCTCTAAGCAGTGAGACTTAATTTATTTAAAATTTCTGTATCTTAGATTTCTTTATCTGCAAAATGGGGAAAACAATAATATCTATTCCTTGGCGTTGTTATAAAGACTAAATACGTTAATATGCTAAACTCTGCTAAAAAGCTGCAGTTGATGCTGGTGATGATGCTGTTACTAATGATGGTGGTGGTGGTGGTTTTGTAGCACTGTGATCAGGTGTTACTTTGGAGTCAAACTTAAGTTCAAATCCCAGGTGTGTGACCTTGAGGAAGTTGCTCAATCTCTTTAAGTTTCCATTTCCTCTGTAAAATGGGATAATAAATCTGTGAAGTGGGATAATAATGAGTGCCTCCCTGGTAGAGTGGTTGTGAGATTCGGGTTCAGCACGGGTCCTGGCATGTAGTAAGTGGTCAGCAAATGGTAGCTATGGTCATCGTTGAAATCATTCCTATTACACAACACCTCAAGGGAGTCTTTAACTTGAGACCTTGTAGAGATGGCAAAAGGATCTTTTGGAAATGTCTGAGCTCACAGTCTATACTGATAATAGATAACTCGTAAGGCGAAGTATAGACTGATGACCTATAAAAGAAACACAAGGATCTAATGTCGATCTCTGGTTCCTCTTATTAAGCAACATCCTTAGCCAGGAGCGGCTGGGCTAACAGGCTCAGGGCTGATCCTGGCCAGTCAGCGATTGGTGGGCCCACACCGCCCTTGTGCCAAGCCAACTGCTGACGTCTGGAGCTGAGTCTTCGTCATTGCTTAAGCTCCGGGCTGGCGAATGTTCTGACGGAGGTTGGGTTTTACTCGTTGACAGGAGAGGAAGCTACTTTGTCCAGACGGTGTCATCTCCAGGCCTGCAGGGCATCCTCTGCTCTCTGCCAGGATACACAGCACATGAGGTGGGCTTCAAAGCCCATCTGAGAGTAGAGGTTGGGGGGGTGGCCTTGAGTTTGCCTGAAAAACAATCCCCCATTGAAGCCACAGCAAGATACTCCCTGTGACTATCAAACCTTTCCCAGCAACAGCCCCTGAAACAGCTCAGGTGAGCTTATCCCTCTCCTCACTGCTTAGTTACTGAATGTCTCATATCTGGAGCAGCAGATCCCATCTGGGCCTCCTGCAACACTCTGAGGGAGACAGGATAGTTATAAGGCATCTCGAGTTTACAGGTAAGGTGATAGAGGCCAGGGGACAGGCTTTGCTCAGGGACAGCCAATGATTAAGCAGAGAACCCAAGCCTCCAGCTGTTTTTCTAAGTCTTAGCCCATGTTTCTCTCTTCTTAGGCATGGCACAGCCCCTGCTGACCTTGACAGACACAGCTTACCTCCCACTGCCCCCAGCCCTGGCCACCTCCCTGTGCTTCAGACAAACTAGCCCTTTCCTGCCTCAGGGCCTTTGCACTCCCTGTGCTCCCTTGGCTGAGAAAGATGTTACTTCCGTGTACATGCCACTGCCTCTAAGAAGCCGTCCCTGTTACTCTAAAGAAGCATCCACAGTCACTCTCTCTCTCAACACCCAGCTCAATGCCTTCACATTCCTTACCTCAGTCATTTTGTTTATTTTTGTTTCCCTCATTTAGGCAAGAGCCTAGGAATTGTGTTTGCTACTGGCTCCCAGCACTTGGCACACAGCACCATCCTCAGACTCCGCAGCTAAGACCCTTGCACTGGACCCCAGAGGACCTGCATCGAGCTCTTGAAGCTGTGCCTGCCCTGTGGGGTAAGGAGTCCACAGAGCCCAGACCACCCAGAGTTACTGCCTCCCCTTCTAGACGACACTGGGGGACTCCAGAGCTGGGAGTTCCCTGGCCACATGGCCCTAAACCACGTCTAGGGCTTGTGTGAGCCTCATCTTCCTGAGGGCAGATCGCACCACTGGTATGAGACCTTGGAGCCTGAGGAGTGGCCAAGGGGAAGACCGTACAGCTGAGGCTCCTCAGACCCCTAGGCAAAGGGGGGCAGGGGGGCAGGAAAAAAGGAGAGATTTCCAGCCGAGGGCTAGAGGTCTGGAGATGCTGAGGAAGCTCTCTGTGCCACAGAGTTTTAATGCAGAACTCCAAGTAGCCCTAGAACTATACGTTTGAACCTGGTCTTCCTGGTCACTACAAAGGTATGTTATACAACAGTGTATTATTTTGATTTATAACTTAAAATTTAGGCCTGTGGTGTGGGGACCTCCAAGTATTCTGTCCCCCCGAGCCTGACAGATGTTCGGGGCAGGCCTGCTAACATAGCAGACGACCGTGGAACGTCAGCTAACTGCCATGTAAAAAGGAATGACCTCGTGAACGAATCAAGTGTAGGCCCCTACACCAGAGCTTCTAGAGTGGCAGCTGGGAGAGGTGTCCACAAAGAATAAAGCCGAGCCTCTCAGTCATCCTGGATATGCACAACCCAAGCGAGGCTCTTGTGCTGTGGTGGGTCAAATCAGTGTGCCTTGGGGATTGCTGTAGGACAGAGTCAGCCTCACTGATGAGATCAAATTAGAACCATGGCCAAAATAACCAACCAATTTCTAAGGCAGTCTAGAAGGCAGCTTTGAGTTTTTCTGTGGATTTAATTCCCCCCACTATGCCTTCCTTCAACTACTGACATGGCATATAGCCAGCTCCATCCTATTCTTCTAGAAACTCTGAAGCTCACAGATAACCCCCACTAAGATAATACATTAACAAAAGAAGAAAAAAGAGTTAATTCCATAAAATGCAGTAACTGCTAAGTCAACTCCTTTTAAAACATTTTAGAGATTTTAAGGTCAAGAATTAATGGTCTGCTTACTTCAAAGGAATCAATTTATTTCTTCAGTGTTCATTTTCAGAATCAATCATTTTGCGTCACCTAGAGAACTTAAGAAATTGAACTCGAGAGCACATTACCGTAAAAACACTCATCAGTCTATGTATGACTTCCAGCTACTACAAGTCTTTTTCACATAAATCTGAAAGATAGTTGATTTCTTGTTGCTTTGCTCTAAATGTAATAGCTAGTAATAATGTAGTTCTGCAGAAGAGTTCTAGATAATGGGTAGCAAGGCAAAGGGCTTGCCGGGATCAATGCAAACCAACAAACATGTAGAGCAAACCCACACAGGCCAGGCATGTGCTAGGTTCCGGCAGGGGCTTCCCGTGTCATTGAGCAGTACCAGCAACCAACCCGGGAAATGCATACAGAAATATGTGTTTGCTTTTCCCTCCACTAGCTGAGTTATTCCCCCAAGATGGGCTTGTTTGGAGTCCTGAATTATTTAAAGGTTTATGCTGAAAAGTTGGAGGGCCATAATTAGACGTCAGTGTATCTTTGGTCACATTTGTTCGGTTTCTGCTGCATAAAAACATCCATTCGATTTAACCTGAAGGCTGATGCTATTGTCCCAATGCTGCAACTAATAGGTGGGTGACCTTGGGCGAGTCACTCCACCTCCCCAAGCTTCAGCATGGACGGATGATCTGTAAGGCTGTCTCCAATGCTCACAGTCTAGAAAACCTTGTGTTAATCAACATCACCAGAGGCTGGGACAGACCAGCTGTTGGGCTTTGGAAGATGGAACCTCCAGATGAATGAGGGATGTTTACTTCAGGCTTTTTGGCAGTTGCACACCCAGAGAACAGTGCTGAGAGCAGATTAGTAGGGGAGGCTTGCATAGAGAAAACCTTAGCAATTCAAGCCCCTAAGCATCCTCTTTACTGAGAAGTGGCTCTGGATTAAACACACATGGAAATTACACACTCATCCCAAATTAGATTTCAGGTGGAGTGTCATTACTGAAGTGGAGAAGAGACAGCTGCAGCCCAAGGTCACCTGTTCTCCTCAACCTTCAGTGCTAATTGGATCAAGGTTAAATTTTCCCAAACTGCCACATAGTTCACACTGCATTTGTTTGGATGTAATGAGAAACTTGGGGTGGTGAGGCTGGCTTACCCTTTGGCATCTTGCCCATTGTTTTCTTGTTTTCTTCCTTCCTATAATATGGATGTCATGCCTGGACATGCAGCAGAAATATTGTAACCA
This sequence comes from Phoca vitulina, assembly GCF_004348235.1. Lineage (NCBI taxonomy): Eukaryota > Metazoa > Chordata > Mammalia > Carnivora > Phocidae > Phoca > Phoca vitulina. The sequence continues at coordinate 79,783,282 of NW_022589711.1, read as the reverse complement.
AGTAGTCAAGAGCCAGACGCTAATGTAAAGATGGCAAAGTAGGAAAAGAAAAGGGGCCTGGATCCTTGGGGTCTTCATGACCTGTGGTATCTATCTGTCCTACTCCCCCAGAACTGTTTGATGCATGCAATAAATTAGTCCCCTGACTTCTTTCAGCCACTGCGAGTCATGTCTCCTCTTGCATGCAGCCCAACACCATCCTTAAATGATACAGAACATGAAAGGTCTTAACAAAAAGTGCTCCACCTTCTCAAGGTCTCAATCTTATAGCATGGACACAGAGCTAGAGACAATTTGCTTTGTTTAAAAATAGCCATTATACGTAAACCACTTTTACTCTTAAGCAAGAAGTCATGTTTTTGTTTGCTGTAGAAGGCTCCCCATAGGGCTTACACTTTGACAGAATCATCTGGAGCCTAGCTACTTGCTTCAGGTAATGCATCTTGGAAAACTGTGCTAATATTTAACTACCAATGAGATCCCAACCTGCCTCACCAAAGCTGGCTAGGTACAAGGCCTATTGTGCTCTAGGGTACCAGGGTAGAAAGCTGAGAGCAGAGTTGAACAGAACAAAGGTTCAATAAACCTCAGGAGCTTTCTTAAAATATATGATCTCAGAGGCCATAATTCTAGCAATCATTAATAACTAGCCCAGACTCTCTGTTGCTTGGTGGGGGTGGGGCAATTACTTCTCTTGCAGCCTTGACTTCCTCCCTTGTCCTCTAAGCCTCCTTTCTACACCTACACTGCCGCCTCTTACAGGGAAGAGACTAAATGTCAGCCATCCTATGTCCCCTGCACCTAGCAGAGAATCTGGCAGATAGTAGGTGCTCACTAAATGTTCATTAAATGAATGAACACACACTTATCCTCACCCTTGGCTCACACTCACCTACATGTACCCACCACTACTCCCCCTTCCTGGGCAGTGAGAAATCTAATTTGTTGTAGTTACTAAATTGTTTTTTTCTCTTCCTACCTTGTCCAGGTGACCCTACTGCCATTCCTACCTTCAATTCTGGTATTAAGAAAGAGAAATGGGAAAGCAATGGGAGAGACTTACAGGCTGAAGGAGGTGATCTTTTGTTTTTAAGGACATGCGTGTCTGCTGATGGTAGTAATCTAGTAGAGCAGGACTGGTTGAAGATTCAGGAGACAGAAAGGAGAAACAAAGGGCCACGGTCCTTGAGAAGGTGAAAGGCACAAGTGGGGGTTGACCTTTGAGATGAGGAGGGGCACTTCCTCTACTGAAACAGGACAGAAGGCCGGCTTATGTCAGTAGACTTGTAAGTTTGGCTTCTATTTTTCTAACAAAATAGAAAATTTTATGATTGAGCATCCGACTCAGGTCATGATCTCAGGGTCATGGGATGGAGCCCTGCATTGGGCTCCATGCGGGCGTGGGGCCTGCTTGGGATTCTCCTCCTCTCCCTCTGCCCCTCCTCCTTCCCTGCTCATGCTATCTCTCTCTAAAAAAAAAAAAAAAAAAAGAGAGAGAGAGAGAGAGATCCTCAGCTGAGAATACCAGTAACAGTAAGGGTATAGAAGGTTGAGAAAAAAGAGCTAGTTTCTGAGATCCAATCAACCCAATCAGCCCATCAAACTGTCTTAATTGTCTAATACCAACTCATGCAGAGAATAGGCATGGAGTTATTTTCTCACACTAGATCAGAATAAGTTTCTGCAGTCTCTCCCCTATACTTCAGCATCGCCCATTCCTACCCTTTTCCTGGTGATGGCAAGTGAAGGAGAGGCAGAGAGTCTAATCTGGGCTACAGCAGGTAAAATTTGGAAAATTCAATGAAGTAAAAATGAGGCCACCTAGAATCTAAAACATGATGACTGAGAGAAGCAAAGATTTAATAAGTAGTTCTGAGGACTCTGGACATCTTTTGGTAAAGCTTCCAATGCTTATAGAAATAAGACTTATAGTAGAAACAATAATCTTAACATCCCAAGATTATAGTAAATTTACCTTCGTCAACCTCAAGCCATTCTACACAATGACATTAATAGAGATGTCCTAAAACATGGGGGTAGGAGTATAGGAGGTAGGGAAGAAACTATGGGGTAGTTTTCCCTTGTTTAGGCCCCACAACATTCTCTAGGAATACCTCCCGGCACACTGCTAGGAATCCCTCACCAGACAGGGAAGAAGAGCCATCTCCTAAAAGGGGATAGGTAGGAATTGGTTCTGGCCCAGGACCAAGAATGGGGAGGGACCTGAACTCCCATCTGGTCCTGGGGAAACATGATTCTTAGCCTCACTTGTACACAGAGAGAAGGGTATGAGGCTCACGTCTTGTGTGCAGAACTGAGGAAAAATACTGACCAATATTATTCAAGAGAGTCCCATGCCTATTCTCTGCTAATTCAGCAGCCACTGTAATTCCCATCTTCCTTCTCCTTTGTCTGCGCTTCTCCCAGTCAGAACTTCTACATCTTCTTCCCTTTTCTCAAAGTGATCTAAGGGGGAAAAAACCTAGAAAACTCCTAATCTCAACACAAGTTTCAAATATTTTTTAAAAGATTTTATTTAAATTCAAGTTAGTTAACATATAGTGTATTATTAGTTTCAGGGGTAGAATTTAGTGATTCATCAGTTGCATATAACATCCAGGACTCATTACATCAAGTGCCCTCCTTAATACCCATCACCCAATTACCCCAGCCCCCACCCAGCTCCCCTCCAGCAACCCTCAGTTTGTTCCCTATAGCTAAGAGTCTCTTACGGTTTGCCTCCCTCTCTGTTTTTATCTTATTTTATTTTCCCTTCCCTTCCCCTATGTTCATCTGTTTTGTTTCTTAAATTCCACATATGAGTGAAATAATTTGGTACTTGTCTTTCTCTGACTGACTTATTTCACTTAGCATAATGCCCTCTAGTTCCATCCGTGTCTTTGCAAATGCCAAGACTTCATTCTTTTTGATGGTTGGTCCATTGTGTATATATACTACATCTTCTTTATCCATTCATCTGTTGATGGACATCTGGGCTCTTTTCATATTTTGGTTATTGTAGACATGCTGCTATAAACATTGGGGTGCATGTGCCCCTTCAAATCACTAGGTTTGCATCCTTTGGATAAATACCTAGCAGTGCAATTGCTGGATCAAGGGGTCGTTCTATTTTTAACTTTTTGAGGAAACTCCATCCTGTTTTCCAGAGTGGCTGCACCAGTTTGCATTCCCACCAAGAGTGTAAGAGGGTTCCCCTTCCTCTGCATCCTCACCAATATCTGTTGTTTCCTCAGTTGCTCATTTTAGCCATTCTGACTGGTGTGAAGTGGTATCTCATTGTGGTTTTGATTTGGATTTCCCTGATAAGTTTCAAATGTTTGACCATGCCTCTTCTCCTGTCAAAGTGACCAACACTCATAACACTAGAAATTTGGAGTTTCCGTGGAAGTAGAGTCTTGTGGTGAGTGCCTTTGTAAAGCACTGACTTTAACATTGTGGAATTTTATCCACTTGAAAAGACTGCTATTAGAGGAATTAAGATTAATGAGTTGACATGCTTTTATGATGGGAAAGGAGTTAGATAATTTTGAAATCCATATTCAGCCTTCTTCTATTAAAATATAAAATCACATGGCAGAGCATCTGGATGGTTTCAAAGCAGTGGTTGGCCAGAGTATGGGACCCAGTGGCTTTTGGGAATGCACATTTATTTTTAAAGGAAAAATAAAAAAGAAGAATGTTGGAGTGTAGGGGTGGTTACACTGAGAAAATCTGCCTAGAATCACTTGACACCATGGGAAATATCCCAGTTCATCTGGCAGAGGAAATCCAATGCTTCCACCCAGAGTGGTAGGAGATAATTCTGAGGAATTTAATGTATAAAAAGAAAAAAGTAAGAGAAGGCAAAAGTAGAGAGAAAACAACAAAGGATGTTGAGACCCCAAATATACATGCCCTTGGATCACAATTTTCTCTGCCACGGGGTATCTAACCACCCCTCTCTCATATATATTCATCCTCATTCGCCCTTGACTCTCCAGTGATTTCCAATGGATTGTGGTTAGAATCCTAACAGACCTTGTCCAATGGTCTTCAATCAGGATCACAATGAAAGACAAGCCAAGAACCCCATTTGCTCCATTTGGAATATCTCTACATTAGCTCAACTTTCCATTAATGCCACTGACTTTGGACTTCTGGATAATGAATATAAGAAAGTGGTTCTGTTATCAAGCATCCTGAATAGCTCCTTGTTATGATCACCAAGATCTAAAATTACGTGTTGTCCCACTCGTGAGCTGATTAATCTCCGTTTTCCGGAAGGAGCTATACAATCACAGAGAACTGCTCAGTGGAGGTCTGTAACAGCTGTCCAATTGCAGCACCACCAGGCCACAGGTGCACTTGCCTGGGTGGACCAGGAATGCATATCAGGGGCAGGCAGGGCAGGCAACAGGGGCTTTGAGCTAATCAAAGTACGAGGCTTGCTTAGAATTTATTGACGTGCTGTTAAATGGTATTGCAGCTTTTCCTAGTATGATGGCTGTTTGTTTATTGATTTTTCAAAAGAGCTTTCAATATTGTGGTTTGTTTCTCATGGAGGTTTGAGCTGTTGAAAGTTGACCTCAAAATTGATGTAATTAACTGGTTTTCATTTGCTGTTTAATTGATGTTGAATTGCAGACAAAAAAGTTTGTTGGGGGGGTGTCATTTTTAGCTAGTTGGATGTTGTTTTTGGCTTTTAGAGCCTTCTGGTTACTCAACAATAACTTTCCAAATGTTAGCTCCTCTCTGATTATTAGCTTTATGATGATTACTTTGCCATTATGCCTAATCAACAGCTGTGTGGAAACTCATTTTAATCATATTTTTCCCGCTTAGAAATTAGCAGATGAAGGATAATTACTACCAAAGAGCTCCACAGTTCTGATTGGCTGCCTCCGGTCTAACATTGTTGAAAATAAAAAATGAAAACGAACTAAAAGAAAATATAAAACTTTTATTTTTACTTCATAAATAAAGTATGAACTCTTGGCCTTTTTTTCCCATCTAGAGGCTGGTAATGAGCTTCTCATTTCTCTATCCTGAGACTAACCACTTTTACCAGACTATGGTTATTTCATTAACTAGATTAATTAAACCAGATTAAAGGTGATCTTTACAGCATTTGCCTTATAAGCAGCCACAGAGTTGTGAGAGATGGCAACATTCCTTAATTCCTTCTCCAGAGGTTAAGAAAGGAGCTTTTCCTTTCTGCCCGTTTCACAGAAGCATCAGAACTTTGAACAAGACCAGGGCTGGAATGGCTCAGAGAGACCATCTCATCCACAGCCTGCTCGTGGACCTGGGAGTGGATGTACCCCAGGGGGCTTCCAGAGATTCCCAAGGAGACCACGGCTCCCAAGAAGTTAAGACTTGCAGAACAAACCCAGCTCTTTCATTTTACAAAACTAGAAACCAAGAGGGTCTCAGAGTCAGTGGTGGCAAAGGTGAATGGAGAAGCAAGGTTCTCAGGCGTCCTAAACCTCCTGTATCTCAAAAAAGCCACCACATTCTCTAACCTGGCGTCACTGTTAGCACCTCCTCCTGAAGACTCAACACCCCCTCATGGCACTGCCCTCTGACCTCTGCTCCGACAAGAAATTTGGATGAGGGTGTGATGTGCCGTGAGATCCACTGGACAAATGAATCTTTCTGACCTCAAACAGTGACTAACGATGGTTGGTTGTTTCCCTGGTACCACTGATTTTAAGTATAGTAAGGAACCTATGAACCATGGCTTAGAAAAATTCCAGTTTCACAATGAAATAGCAAGTTTACGATACCATCAAGGACCAACCCTGCAATGAAGTACTGGTCTTTAGATTTAAATGCTTTCGTGATCCCAAAGAATAGCAGACTATTAACAAATAATAGTTTGGAAACTTTGAAAATACAATCCATATAACTTCAGATAATTTCATTAGGTTTCAGATGTTATTGATATTTGATTATGAAATAATCTTACAACATTGAAACAAACATGACAAGAACAGGTGAAACCTTCATGGTCTAGAGTATCTTTTTTTAAAAAGATTTTAAGTAATCTCTACACCCAATGTAGGGCTCAAATTTACAACCCCGAGATCAAGAGTTACATGCTCTACCAACTGAAACAGCCAGGTGCCCCCATGATCTAGGATATCTTACAGTCTGAACATCCAAACAAACAAAGAAAAAACCTGAAGAACTGATACACTTGAAAACAATGGTTCTCAAACTTTATATATTAGAATCACCTGGAGGGTTCGATAAAATACAGATTGCTGAGCCCTACCCTGGAGGTTCTCATTCAGTAGATCTGATATAGGGCCTGAGAATTTGTAGCTCTAACATGTTTCCAAATGAGCCTGCTGCTGCCGATCCAGGGACCACACTTTAAGAACCATGTGTCTAAAAGCTAATGATTATCAACTGCTACTGGCTTTCCAGTACCATCTTCACATTTACATATACCACTAACATTTGAATTAAATGCCTCTGAAATGCCCATTGCTTAGCAATCATCTGTCTGTCCGCCTTACCTTCCATTATACATACATCTGCCCCTTCTTGCTCCCTCCCCGCCCCCCTCCCGCACACATTGTGCATTCCTTCAGGGCAGGGGCAAGGACAAGGGCAAAGTAGATTTGAGTTCTTTTTTGGGTCTCCCACAAAGTCTAGCACAGTGTCTATAAAGTGTGTTGCCTTGATTTGCAATGGAACTGAAATTCAAGATAAGGGAGATGGACTAAATCACTTTAAAAATCCATTCTAGCTCTAAGGTTTTATTATTCAGAGGTTACCTCTTCAACCTGGTATCTGTTCTCATTTCCATGGCAGGCACCAGCTAGCTGTTCACAAACTCCATTTCCCCCTGTCAATCCTGTGCACACAGCTGGATTGCACTTCCCAGACTCTCCGGGAGTAAGACACAGCATGTGACTGATTTCCAGTCAATGGAATGTGCATCGCTTCCAGGATTGACCCACAAGAACCACCTACACAAGATCCTCCATGCTCTTCCCCCTCCACTAGCTCTAGGCAGCTTAGCAGATAAACTGATGATGAAGGACCCTAAGATGAATGCAGCCTGGGTTCCCAAATCACTGCTTGAAGGAGAATTGCTCCAATCAGGACCTGTTTGGAACTTTCTAAGGGCTAAAGGTAAACTTCTATTGTACAAGTCCAGCGAGATTTCGGAGTGTCTGTCCACCTTAACCTTAAATCATTTCACAGCTACGGCTCTTATTTCGCAGGTGCCTAGACTGTGGAAATGGCATCTGTGGGGTCTTCTTGTTTCTGACTCTCTTCCTCCATAAGCATCCATCTCATTGTGTCTTAACGTAAATGGTTTCCATTGTCATAATAAGAAACTCATCAAAGCCTTTAAGCCTGCCACCAGCTGACAACTCTTACCTTGTATTCTATGCAGTTCACATCCTATGGCTAAGGAGAGATACTAACCATCTAAGATAAGCACCTCTTTGAACATAGAACTGTTCATTAGGCATCCCCAGTCTACCTACACAGTCCTGGACTTCTTCGGGAGAGGAGACACAGAGTGGTCAGTGCCCTGAGATCTGCAATCCTGCTGCATGAGTTTTATTTGTCTTCCCTGGCATTCAGGGGTTCAGATCCCTTAGGACCCTCCTTCCGGCTGAGAACATGGTTGGGAGGTTTACTCCCTGCTTGTGCAAAAGAGCCCAGGAACTTGGCAGAGACTAATTGGTCCGGACTCTGAAGGTCCTAGCTAAGATCCCTTGGAGACCCTTGTAAGGAAGAGGAACTAATTTTTTTGCAAGTGTCCCATGTCCAGGTGTTGTACTGGACATTTTATGTGTATTTTTTAAATTAACATAATATAACTCTTATAGTTGGGGATAATGAGGCACAGAAAAAGGGAGTCTTTTACCCACATCACACAACAGTGCCACGCCTGAGTCCTTCTGACTCCAAAGCTAGTGTTTTTTCTAGCATAGCATATAGCCCCTCTAAAATCTGCCTGGGAATATGCCACACTGGGGAGACTCCACACCCCTTGTGATAGACACTACGTTTTTACCAGCAGATCCCCAATGTGATTTAGTTAGGTTTAGAATGTGCCCAACTACTAAACTACATATCCCAGATGCCTTGCAACTAGGGGGTGAGTACACAACTCGTTCTAGCCAATATGGTGTCAATAGAATTGTTTAGGTAGAGCTTCTAGGAAAGCTCCTTAAGGCAATAGCAGAAAGCTAGAATATAATTTTTTTCTTTATTTACATTTTTTTTTTTTTTAATATTTTGTCCTTCTTCCTTTTTTCTGCCTGAAACTCAGATGTCATCACATATGGAAGTGGAAGTGATGTATTGTAACCATAGGGCAACAAAACGACTTCACAGAATGGCATACCAGCCCTGTGCTGCTTCCCTCTGGATTTCTTTTACATGAGAAAAAAAATAAAAACACATATTTGTTTAAGCCACCATTTCTTCAGGTTTTCTGTTACCAGCAGTCAGACAAGATTCTAAGAGCTTCCCCTTTGAACAAATCTACTACGGAAGTGGTAGTAGATCTCCTGGCTCTTCTTGCTAAAATACATACCAGCTCTTCTGGCTGCTCTTATTTCCCAAACCACATCCCCTAGAGTTTCTCTGGAGGGTCCCTAGAGATAGGAGTATGGCGGCTGACATCCCAGCACCGAAGAGGCACCAGCCGGAAGGGCAATGTTGCCTGTGGTTTGTACTCTGCGTGGAACTTCACCTACCCACTGCAGCTGAATCCCCCTGCCCCACCTTGAGCATGCCGAGCATGCTGCCAATGATGTATTCAAAAGTACACAGAACAGCACTTATGTGCCCATTCCTAAACCGCTAAATCATGGCACAGGTAATGGTCTTCCAGCTTCTCTCCAGCTTATTTCAAACAACAGTCAAGATTCCCCAGTGACATAGGAAGGGTCCCAAATGAGCCTAACCTGGTTCTAATCACACCAGCCCCCCGCCCGGCCCCCGCAATGGCGGCAGTACTGAGCCACTGTGCTTTGTATGGCTTCTTCAGCAGGAGCCCTTGCATAGGAAACCAAGATGAACAGCATGAGGAGACTGTTCATGAGACACATTTGAAACGCCCCCGGGGATTCACAGAAATAACTAGGGAGGGACATTTGTTCTGATTACTATGGCTGTGTAGAAAATCACCCAAAAACTTAGAGATTTAGGACAACAATAAGAATTCAGATCTAGGAATTCAAATGGGGGCACAGAAGGCTGGCTTGGCTCTGTTCCTCAATGTCCATGGCCTTGGCTGCAGACTCAAAGTAGGAAGCTGGAGTCATCAGAAGACTCATTCATTCACATGTCTAGTGGTTGATGCTGGCTGTTGGCTGGGGGCCTAGGCTGGGCTGTGAGCTGGAGCATTCACATGAGGCCTCTCCATGTGGCCTGAGTTTCCTCACGACACAGTTCTAAGGGCAAGTGCCCCGAGAGAGCACCATGGTACCTTTCACGACCTAGACGTGGAAGTCATCCTGAGTCACCTCTGCTGCATTCTATTGGTTCAAAGGAAGGGACCATAAACTCCAGCTCTTGAGGGAGGCATGTTAATGTCACATTGTAAGAGCACATGAGATAGAATACACACACACACACACACACACACACACACACACACACACACACCCCAGTACAGTTATCTTTGGAAAATACAATCTGCCACAGTGTTGAAGGAATTCAGATGCCCTACTTTTACACTGCGGGCTGGGGGTTGGAGAGGAGAGGCAAGAGGCAGGGATATATGGTTATTGCCATAGACCAGGGAAGAACTGAATTACAGATTCAATTTTATAGTTACATGTATTCTCAGGCCCTTGCTATCTTAGTCAGCTCAGGCTGTTATACCATAGACTGAGTGGCCTATAAACAACAGAAGTTTATTTCTCATAGTTCTAGAGGCTGGAAAATCCAAGATCAGGGTGCCAACAGAGTCAGGTTTTGATGAGGACCCTCTGTGGGGTTGCAGACTGCCAACTTCTCATTTTATCCTCACGTGATGGAAGGAATAAGAGAGCTCTCTGGGGTCTCTTTTATGAAAGCAGTTATCCCACTTATGAGAGCTCCACCCAAAGGCCTCATCTCCTAATATTTTCACATTTGGGGCTAGGATTTCAAAATATTAATTTTGGGGTGACACATTTAATCTATTTCATGTGCATTTGCTTCATTCTTTAGACTGTAAGATCTGTTGTACACACTTTACATTATTATGACCCACAGTTCTCAGTGTCTTTTCCTGTCGCAACTCCTCTTTCAAGCTCCAGCTCACATTTCCCTTCTATGGTAGAGCTGTCCCCCACTTCCCAGGGGAGTACCTCCTGCTTCTGCTCCTCATCTTCCTCGCCAGGCTCACAGAATTCAAGATATAATTTTTGTAACACCTAAATGCTTATATGACTCCCAATCAACAGTAGTTAACATCAAACATTGGTGGGGCATTATCTGACTATTCCATTCTCTGGTGTTCTTTAAAGCATCTAATAAGTGTAAATTTCCAATTATATCTAGAAATATATATTGACTTACTGTAACTACAAACCCAAGATACAGTAAACATGCTCGGAAGAGCTTGCCAAAATGTTACTTTTAAGAGCCTATTAAGGAGCTTTAATATTTTATTTTGGATTATGCAGATAAAGTTTATAAACAAGGTTGTTAAAAAATAATGGAGATGAGAAAGCCTTTCTATCTCATTCTTTATATATGGGTAAAGGGAATAAAATACAAGTATAACTCTCCACCCCACTGGGCAAGAACTAGGGCAATTCCTGTTCTCTCCAGATTGAGACAGAGGTCCCTAGCCCCATGTCACTTCTCAACAATGACCAGGATCTATCGAGAGCTTATCATGTACCAGCCACTTTAAGTATATCATCTCACTGAATTCTCACAATGATCCTGAAAATGTACCCCTTATCCCAATTTCACAGAGCTAATAAATGGCACCACTTGGATATGAACTCAAGTCTGCCCTATTCTAAAGCTCTGTACTCGAGACCACTCCACATACCCTCTCCACTGATGCTGTGGTAGATTACATGGTAGGTTACATGCTCGAGCCTTGTTAGGTGGGCTCAGCAGGGAGTTTACACAAGCAGGGATCCCCAAGCCCAAAGTTCAAATCTTAGCTCTTGTTTTTTTTCTGCAACCTTGAACAAATCACTCTTGAGTCTCATTTTCTTCTACATCCTTTAAAATAACTTATTTTGGGGGCATTTACGATGCATCAAGCACTTTGAAGTATCTCATTTAATGCTCACACAAGCTTAAAAATTAGATTCCATTATTACTCCCATTTAAAGAGGAGGAAACCAGGGTTTGGGGTGGTTAGGTAACCTCCCCAAGACTGTGGAACTAATGGTAGAGCCAGGTAAATCCGGGTCCATCTGACTCCATGGCTTTAACTCCCAACCACCCAGGATAATTGTCCCTACTAACACTTTCCTCATCCATCTTGTTGTAACAAACATGATGATACATGTACAAGCATTTTGTAAGCGTTAGGTATGAAGCAATTGTTAGCTGTTCCAATTCCGGTTACAAGGAAAACTGTGCTGAAAGAGGGAATAAAAGTCCACATAAACAGAGAAATCTGGAATTCTGGAGCCAATGCTCTCTGGAACCAAACACAGACCAGCAGCCGGAAGGCTGTATTATTAGACAGTCCCACTTAGCAGGATCCATTTTGTGCAGCTTTGAGAAAAAGTAAATCACTGTAAATGTCTTTCCAAACTGCTTTAATTACAGATTAGCCTTGTCAATCTTAATAAAATTGTGCCTCATGTTAAAGGTTTATATACAGAAAAGTGCTCAAAAGCAATTACTTTTATTTCCCAAGTATGTCATTTAAAAAATTCTCATATTCACAGTTTGATCCCCTTAACTCTATTCTTAGACTCATTTTTAATCTGACTCTGTCGAAAACTAAATCATGCCCCGTGATATTGAACAACTTAAATGTCACATTAGTGACATAGTCATTGATTTTATATTTCTGTCCAGACTAGTAGACTTGAAACAGAAAACAGTGAGGACCGAACACTAAAAATGTGCATTTCCTTCCAAATAATCTGATTTTATGATTAAAATAAAATGAACTCTTTAAAATGAAGAAATCTTCAAGATTAAGGATTCTAAGGAATGCTTTTAATTGATGGTGGACAGCCCTTTCAGATTTTCTTGTGGACTTAATGAAAAAATGGTGATTGCTTTGTTGGCCTGGCAAAACCCAGTCTATGGGACGTTAGCCTATAGTAAAGAGTCCTCATTTCTTTTTAAGATTTTATTTATTTATTTGACAGAGAGAGAGAAAGCGCACACAAGCACAAGCAGGGGAAGCAGGAGAGGGAGAAGCAGGCTTCCCGTCAAGCAGGGAGCCCGACGCGGGGCTCGATCTCAGGACCCTGGGATCATGACCCGAGCTGAAAGCAGCCATTTAATGGACTGAGCACCCGGGCACCCCAAAGAGCCATCATTTCTTAAAATATTAACTGGAGTTTCAGTTAAGAAAAAAAGTGGCAGCAGAGTGTGGAGGGAGTTCCTTGGTCACATACATGAGAAAAATGCTACCTTATATTGTTCCCCCTTAGAGAATCACCGTGTACCTTAACAAACTAAAGGCTCTGAAAAATCCTGAAGTAGTTAAGCTCACATAATTTTCTGTAACTGGACATTTCCCAAACTTACTCGGTCATCAAACTATTTTTCCAAGTAACAATAGCATCACAAAGAACTCCTCCTCTGTGAGACTTTGGTAAAGGCTGTTATAATTGGTTTTGAGATAAAAATGTCTGAGGCATGTGACCAAGCCACTTGAACTTCCCAAGACATATTGTAGTTGAGAGTATAATTTTTTACACTGAGATTATATTCTAAAGGAATTCGGTGATGCAGAGTAACATTAGAAAGCTCACAACGTGCTGTAAAAACCCTACAAATTTAGCATTACTTATTTACATTGTAAACTTATTCCAGAAAGATTTGCTATATTACATAAATAGAAATGGCAAAATATGAATAAGACTCAAACAAAAAATAAATTGAATTAGAAAATCAAGGCTATATTAAAGAAGAAACATAAATATGGAGGGAGAAAAGGAGGGGCCAGCACACATGTCGCTAAACTTTAAATTTAGTTCTGAGCTCCCCAGCAACCACAGCAAAAAGGAATTCATGGCCATTTACATAATTACCATGGTGAAAAAGATTAACAAGTCCAGTCCATAAGGAAAACAAGGCTTTTTTGGACTGAATTCTAAAAGTAATCATTCAAAGGGAGAATTTCATAGGAGACATAATGCCTCCAGCCATTTTCCAAATGCAGTAACAAATTTATGTGGCTAATTCTTATAACAATGCCAATGATAAAGCTCAGGGCCAAATATTAAATTCTACAAAGTTAATGGGCTCCATTTGTCTTTGGCTGATTCAGGAAGACAAGTTACAAATCTAATAAAACCATGATAGCCCTAAGACAAATTAGCTTTGTACTTCACCATTTTCAGAATCAAAATAACAGGCAAGAAAAGATAATGCACTCTTTTTGGTTAAATAATAATAGCTGACACTTATATAGACCTTGCTATGTGCCAAGCAGCGGTAAGCACTTTATATGTATCCATTCATTTAATTTTCATAACCACTCCATAAGGCAGGTATTATATCCTTTACTGATGAGGAAATACAGACTCAGAGATTCAGTGCTCAAGGTCACAGAGCTATACTAACACTGTCTAGCAACTGAGGCCAACTTTTCCATGCAGCTGGGTGGGAAAATGGGACTAGTCTTAAGCAACAGAGGAGAAAATACCATTCCCTTCAGTCTATAGAATCAGAGGAATTATGTCGTCGTGTGTTATGGCTGTATCCCTAGAGCTGTAGAAGGGGGTTTGGGGCCACTGTACCAGTCAAGGTCCAACCAGAAAAAGAAATCATTCTGAGTATTTAAAACAGAGAGAATTAGATTAAATACAAGAAACTGGTTACACAGAAAGAGCTAAGAAACCCCCAGGAGAGAGCTTGAAGCAGCCAGAGATTAGCAAGAATGGGAGGGAAGAAGTGGTTTTACAAGAGCCTGGGGGCTGGGGTTACTCACAGCAAACCTGTCCATGGGAGCCGTGGAAGAGTTCCAGGGCTCCCACCCCAGCTTCTCCCTCTGCGCCCCTCTAATCTCCCCCTGGCTGAGCCCTGCCAGAATCCTGATACCCTCAAGGGATCAGACCTTCTATGATACAGTACAGAGCTGTGAAGGTTGAGAAGTGGATCTAAAGGCAAAATCGCCCCAGAGGGGCCCAGGTACTAACACTAGGCAAATTGCCAGAAAATAATCGTTTATTTTGTAAGGTAAAATATTTTATTCTGCAGGCAGCAAAACCATGGAATAGTTGAGAGTGGTACATATTGAAAACGTAAGTAGATTCATAAATTTAGGTAAATTAATTCCATAAAAATGCATTCAGCATCTACTGTGTACAAGTTGCCAAGCAGAGTTTCCTGCATGGTGCGGCCATGGCCTTCTGGAGTTCTGGAAGCTCTTCATGGATGTGCTCCCAATACTAATCAGTTTGTGCTGCTCCATGTGAGCCCAGCACATATGGGGATGCCTGTCCCATGGAATGGCGAACAGAGTGGGTCCTGTGACTTGTGTGCGGCAGGATAAACCTTGCTGAGTGACCTAACAGCGAATCAGGACCATAGAAAGATGGCGCGTTGCGAGAACATTTGAGAACTTTGCCTCATGAATTTCTAATAGAGTACAGGCAGGCAGGGAGGAGTTGCATTCAAATAGCATAGCAATGGGTGAGGAGGTAATGTGGGTGCAGGGGAACCCTTCAGGTGAGCCTCCCAAAGTTGTCAAAAGGGGGTCAGTACACAAAAAAATGGAAAACCACTGTTCTACAGAGGCACAGATACAAAGCCTACTGCTGTGAACTGATTTCTGGAAGCCTGAAGGTTAAGATAGGTACACAACCTCCTAAAGCAGAGGTAGAAAATGAGAATTGCCACAAATGGGAGATGGTGTTTAGGGAGTTCCTAGAAGAAAGAGATAAGTTCTAAATGAGGAAAGTGGCTTTGGGGGTGAGTAGTATAAATTATGGAGGGTAGGTGACATTGGAGCTACATCTAATATGGTTTTGACCTGCGGAGATGGGAAAAGAGAATTGTGCCCTGGCACAGGGCACAGCCAAAGGGAAGGGAAAACATCTCTAAAGCAGGGAGTTGAAGAGCTATGTCAGGTAGTCATTTATTGAAACAAAGGCTGCAGGAAGGGAAGGAGTGGAAAATAAAAATGAAAAGGAAGATTAAGGGCGCCTGGGTGGTTCAGTCAGTTAAGCATCTGCCTTCGGCTCATGTCATGATTCCAGGGTTCAGGGATCAAGTCCCGCATCCGGTTTCTTGCTCAGCGGGGAGTCTGCTTCTCCCTCTGCCCCTCTCCCCATTTGTGCTCACGTGCATTCATGAGCGCGCTTGCTCTCTGTCTCTCTCAAAAATAAGTACATAAAAAATCTTAAAAAAAAAAAAAGAAAAGGAAAATTAAGATTATACTGAAAAGGCCCTTTTAAAATTCATAGTTGGATAAATCTGCAGTGGAAATTGTTAACCCAAAATTTGGATATTTGGTCTATTTTCACAATCTTTTAAGGCAAGTGTCTTGGAAGACGGTTATCCATGTCAATTAACGTTAGAAGCGGGAAGCCGGGTCCTGGGACTAATGGCCGGCTCAGATTCAGTGCTACTCATCCAGATGCCCGGTAACTCTAAAGTCCATGGGCAGGGTGCCCAGCAAGAGAAGCACTTCACACTCTATCCAGGTGTACAGAGAATATTCAGAAGAAAGTATTAACAACTAATTTTTCCTTGTAACGAAAGGGAGGCAAAGGGTATATTACTAGTTTCAAGTTAAAATAATGGAGTGTAAAAATGTTTCACCTTATTCATTTCATGCTATATGATTTTTCTGCCTATGTGAGCATTTGACTGGTGCATCAGCCTACTGACAAATATATTCTACTTCAACAATCTGACCATTTAAAAAAAGAATGAGTGAGAATGAATTCATTCAGCTGATATAACTGGAATTCTAATTTCAGATCTTCCTGGCTTCACTAAATATATCTCATAATATTTATGGTTTAGTTTTTATATCTCCAGCAAAAAAGAGAAAGTTTACCATGAGGAATTAACTGATAAATTGTTATAAAGCAAAATTTAAATATGGACGGTTAAGTCACTCATAAATACTGTTTCAGAGCCCAGTATATCCTTGTTTCCCCCAGCATATAACTTAGCATACTGATGAGCACTGGATGGCTTAGTTCATGTATAAAGAATGGAACATAATGAAGGAGGGGAATTTATTTTTTGTTTACAGAAATGCATACAAAAATAGCTGGCCTATCATATTATTATCTAAACCATTATTAATGTGTTACTGAAAATGGCCACAAAAGTAACAGAAATTATTTCCTCAGAAGAACCTCGTATTCCTGGTCTAGAACAGAGTCCAGCTTGACTCTCATTTTTCTTATAAATTGCCTGGTCTCTCAATGCATCGGAAATTGTCAGAAGACAAGTGCCTCCCCCACAGGAGCCCCTTGAGCCATGCCCAAGCCAGTGAGAGAGTAAGATGCTTACTCACACTTTTGAAGTAGCCTTGGATTCCAGTTTACTGGAATCCAGTTACTGCTCCCCCCATTTGCTCTGGGATTCAGGTGCTTTTAAACTCTCTTCACCTGGAAAACTTCAGCCCGTCTCACAGGAATGTAGTGAGGAGAAAACCAAACAATGCATGCAGAAGTGCTCTGAAAAGCTAAAAGATCAAATATAAATGTAGATATTATTATTTTCATAAGGTCCTGAATGTACTCACCCTTTTGTTTCTGATTTCAAGTGGGGGAGAAAGACTTCTATTTCCTTTTGCACCTAATTTGAACAAAAGATACAAACATCTCACTTTGACTTTTCTCCTACTTCAAGCATTTGGCTTGAAGAAGCCTTTTGTCAGCAAGCTGCCAACTAATAGAGGTGAAAGGAAATCCAAACTCCACTCCAAGTCAGGGGTGTGGAGGTGGAGAGAACAGGAAACATTGCTGGAACTTTCCTGGTCTCCAAAAAGAAATTGAACAGGACTGCAGAGGTAACTATAATCACACAACCTGTTACAGACCCTGCAGAGAACCAGATTTGTTTAAAAATTGAATAACAGGGGGAGATGGCTTGACCCTACTTAAAGCTTATCTAGGACAGAATCTCAACTGTTGAGGTAGAAATGACATAGGCTTTGCCCCAAGCATAAGAGATGACGAGTGAAGGGTCATCCCGTCTTGGGAACTTGTCCCTATGCAGTTTCCTCTGCCTGGAACACACCTTTCCTCTTCTCCTTGTCTTTTCTTAACGAACTATTTCTTAGGGAAGACTCTCTGGCTGACACCCCCACCACACCCCATTCCAGATCATATCTAGTGTAAAAAAATGTGAGTAAGCTAAACTTCTCCTTTATAATCGCTGATCATTGTTGGAATTAGTAATTCATTAATTTAACTGATTAGTGTCTGTTGTTCTCTCTCCCCTCCTCAGTAAGCTCCCTGAGTTCAGGGAAGAGGTTGATTTTTATAGAAACCCCAGAACAGAATATAGTATCCCCTAGCTCAAAGTGAGTCCTCATTAAGTATTTATTAAATAAGTGATGAAAGAAATACGATCTGAAAAGAACTTCAAAGCAGATTATTTCAGATCACAAATTATTTCTATATAGGCACATTTATGCAAATATATGCTATTTACAATAAAACCCTTAATTTACTATTGCTCAGGGAGAACATATTGCAAATGGAGGGAAACCATAAAATGAAAAGGTTAATAAATCAATTTTAATAACAAGTTAGTAGTAAGGAAATATGCTACACACCCTGAATAAAGAGTTCTTACAGACTGGATGGTTTACAAGGTCCCAACTGCCCACGTTTACACATTTTGAAGAAGGGATGTGAAAAGGGCAGAACTATTGCTTCGCAGGCTGGAAGGCACAGCTCACAGTCACATTCTGTTTCCTTTCTTCTGCTCCGAAAAGTTGCAAAGTATGGCTAATTTGGCATTTATTCATATGAGCATAAATAAATGAGGAAGGTAAATTTTTCAAAAAATATTATTCAAGCACTATGGCAAGATAAAGCAACTAATATATATATTTTAAAGATCTTTTATTTATTTGAGAGAGAGCATAGGGAGGGGGCGGGGAGAGGCAGAGAGGGAGGGAGAAACAGAAGCAAGCTCCCCGCTGAGCAGGAAGCCCCACGAGGGGCTCAATCCCAGGGTCCTGGGATCATGACCTGAGCGGAAGGCAGATGCTTGACCAACTGAGCCACCCAGGCGCCCTGCAATTAATATTCTTAATTTCTATCAAGCTATACTCCAAGACACCATGCTTTTTGGATAAAAGTCAGTCCCCATCCCCCTTCCATCTGATTTTTTTTCTCTTGCACACACTTATTTACATACAATTTAGTGCCAATTTTCAACAAAATAAGGTTTCTTTTTAATTTTTACATTGCGATCTTCCTTTACCTTTCAATTATTCTATGGAACATATAATTATATTCTATCTTCCTCACTAAGTTGAATTTCTGAACTTCTGTGAGCTAAGTCTACCCCATTCATTTGTGTGTTAAACAAATATAAAGAATACGGATGCTGAGTAATAAAGATGAGGTCTTTTCTGGAGCTTTTAAAGCTATAGTGTTTCTTTTCTTTCCTTCGAAAGGTTGTACACTATAAATTACATTACAAATAAAAATGAATTAAGTGAGACTGAGGTCAGAGAAGAAAAACAGAGGCGCCAGTTTCTGTAGAGGGTCTTTAATGGATGATACTTTGAGGCTATCAATTTGGAAAGAAAAAAATCAAATAAAAATCCATTTCATACTCATTTTGCAGACCTCATCCTTTTCTTTGTCTTCATATAAGTAACTCTGCCAATGTCTTATTTTATATAGGATCTATGTTGTTCTTCTACTCTGTTCTAACGTTATACAAATTCTAACTCCTTAAAGGCAGACAGAAATTAAACCATTCAAATGCTGTTTGTTTAGTAATTTCAAAATAACAATAAGTAAGGCACCTTTCACCTATGTGGTTTTTTTTTTTTTAAGATTTTATTTATTTGACAGAGAAAGAAAGAGAGCACAAGCAGTGAGAGCGGCAGGCAGAGGGAGAGGGAGAAGCAGGCTCCCCGCTGAGCAGGGAGCCCGATGCGGGGGCTGGATCCCGGGACCCTGGGATCATGACTTGAGCTGAAGGCAGACGCTTAACCCACCGAGCCACCCAGCGCCCCGCACTTTCACCTGTGTATCACCAAACCTGTCACTCTTCCTTTATTTTGCCATTGCTCCTACCACTACTAGCAGAAATCCTAAAAGATCAGATAATAAAAACCCAAAGAGATCTTCATATTTTCTTCAACTTCACAGTCAAAGCCCATCTCAAGTTATGAATTGTCTTTATCCTCGAGATTGTTTGAAACTTGTTAATTTATTTTTTTCTTTGGGAAAGTAAGAATAAATCATGATCAAAGAGAAAACTGCCACTTGTTGCCCTTTGTGGAGTCTCTTCTTTACTCCATTTAGTGGCAGCTGGGAGTGCAGAACTAGGTTTATTCCATGCTAGGGGAAGAATCCCTCCCCCCAATAATGGTGAACATCAAACAGAGTTCCTTGAATATAGAAAATGTTCAATGTAAATTTGGCAAAAGAATGGGTGAATAAAAGAATAATGCAGTGTTCATTGTTTAAAAATGAATCATTTCCACTCCTTTATCTGACTACAATTTGAAACCCCTTGATAATCAAGCTTTACAAAATTGGTTTAAGGTCTCCCTACAGAGAAATAGACAATGGCACAGAGAAATGTTGTGGCTTCAGGAGAGCTTCGAAAGAAGGACCTGTGCTCAAACAAGTTTCACATGAAGTAACTTGTCTGAGGGACACTTCCAAGCTTCTCCAGAAGAAAAAGGATTGTTTTGGAGTATGAGGCAAAGTAAGGTGTTCCCAGGAGCAGAAATATTTTAAATGTTTTCATTTAGGAAGGGCAATGGCCTGTTTAAATCAAACCACCACCCTTAGCCTTGGTCCATCAGGCTATTAGGGAGATACAGTGTGACTTACTCTTCGAGAAGTCTGCTTTTATCTGGCCTACATTTGTATCCTGCTTGTCTCTATACTTTTCCTTTGCTTTTACTTTTTTCTCTCAATGACTATGGAGTTTCCTGTTTGATTCTTTATAGGGGTCTTAATGTTTAAGGGGTGAAGGAATGAATAAATCCTAATCCTAAAACGATAACTGTCTGTTTCAGTCTTCTTTAATAAAAGCGCCAGCTCCTGGCTTCTCCACGGTGTCGCTCTTTTTTTAAGAGGACGCGGAAGGCCACCATCCAGCAGACGTGCCTGCGGGTCAGGAACCGCGGCAACTGCCTTTCCTCCCAAGTGCGCTAAGGGCCACCCCCAAGGAGCAGTGACTTCAAGGGCCGGTACTCCGTCCCCTGTGCTAAGTGAGAGAGAGAGCACAGACTCCCTTTAAAGGCAAACTTTGCAAACAAGAATAACCTTGAGAAAGACCCTTTATATGCAGATCAATGCTCAGGAACGTTGCCAACCACTTACAACTCCCCTTTGACATTTCACAGATGCGTTTTCATGCTGGAGAAGGGGCCTCTTTCTACCCCGGAACCCAAATCCCCGCTTTGTGCCTCGGGTGCAGTTGGGTCTTATCGGATGAGCCGCTGGGGAAATGTGGGCCCCCTGTCCTCTCCTTAGTCAACTAGAGTCACCCTGGCAGAGGACTCCCCTGCCTCCCCGGGGCTACTTCTGTGGTGCCTTGACCTGAGGCTCTCCGGGGAATTCTCTCTGTGTTCTGGAGGTCTCGTGGAATTCCAACTTCTCAGTCCCAAGGATCTGCCCAGAACCATCCGGCGGTCCCCAACCCCCAAGCTCTGGGACGGCTGCGGGGCTGCGCTAGCCATTAATGGCCATCATCCATTTTTAATCAGAAAGATCACAAGAAAGATGGTAAGCGAATCCCAGTCGCAAGTCAATTTAAATAACATTCCTGGGGAAATCCAATCACTTAAAACTGAGACACCTACGCGAGCAAGAGCCCCCGCCCGACTGGCGGGGAAGAGCGCGACGGCTGAATTAATCGAGATCAGGGGGCTCCCGGGCTCAGCGCGCAGCGTTAACCCTTCCAGCCCCGGAGGGTGACAAGGGGTGCTTGGAAGAGGGCCGCCGGCGGGGCGAAAATGCCCACGGCGGCCACGCACAGGCTGTCTCTGTCATCTTGGGCAGCTCCGAGCGCCCTGAGCCCGGCCCGGGCGGCTGGGCGCGCGGGGTTAAGGTCAGAAGCTCAGGAGGCCGCTCCGGCTGCGAGGAGCTGCCGCCTCCCGCAGCCTCGGCGCGCCTCGGGCTCCTCCTTCCGCCCAAGCGTGGCCAAGTGAGCACTGCTCCGGCCGCAGGTAGCGGAGGCGCGGAAGGCGGCGCGCGGGACCCAGCGGAGCGCCCGGGGAGGGGCCGACGGACACGCGGACAGACGGATCCCCCAACCCCCTCCCTGGACAGTAGCGACCGTCCGCGCCGGCCATGTGGGGACCCGGAGTCACAGCGGAGGGCCTGTCGGTGGCGCCGGCACCGCCGCCGCTGCTGCCGCTGCTGCTACTGCTGGCGCTGGCGCTGGTGGCGCCCTCGCGGGGCGGCGGGGGCTGCGCGGAGCTGGCGTGTGGCGAGCGGGAGCGCTGCTGCGACGCGGCCAACGCCACAGCGGTGCGCTGCTGCAAGCTGCCGCTGCACGCCTTCCTCGACAACGTGGGCTGGTTCGTCCGCAAGCTCTCCGGGCTGCTTATCCTGCTAGTGCTCTTCGCCATCGGCTACTTCCTGCAGCGCATCATCTGCCCCAGCCCACGCAGGTACCCGCACGGTCAGGCGCGGCCCGGGCAGCCACGGCCCGGGCCGCCGGGGGGCGCAGGGCCGCCGGGGGCCGCGGGGCCGCCCGACGACGACGACGACGACTCGCCCGCGCTAATGCGCGACGAGGCGGCCGCCGGCTCTCAGGACTCGCTGCTGGACAGTGGCGGCGGGGGCCGAGGCCGGGGAGGCGGCGGGCGCTCGGCCTCCTCCTGCGCCTCGGAGCACGAGCTTCGCGTGGTCTCGCCGGTCTTCCTGCAGCTGCCCAGCTACGAGGAGGTCAAGTACCTGCCCACTTACGAGGAGTCCATGCGGCTGCAGCAGCTCAGCCCCGGGGAAGTCGTGCTGCCCGTGTCGGTGCTCGGCCGCCCGCGAGGCGGCGGCGCCGGGCAGTCCGACGGCGGCGAGGGCCGCTTCCCGCTCATCTGAGCGTCTGCGGCGGCTCGAGGACCGCGCGGACCGAACGCGGCTAGGGGGGCTGCGGGTGGGACGCAACGACAGAGGTGGCCGCTGCCACCGCCGACTGCCTCAGACCCCGCCTGGCACCCGGGCCGAATCGCCTGTCGCCCGGCGCCTGGGTTGGAGTCACCCACCCTCCCGCTTTCCCCCGGGATCCTAAGTTTCCCTACGTTTCATTCGGTTCAAAGAAACGTTAGGGCGCGCGGCGGGGGCGACGGCAGCGGACGAGGCTGGAGTGCAACTTCGAAGGACGTCCCCGCCCTCAGCCTCTCCTCAGTCCTGTGTTCACTCGTAAGTGCCTGCCTGCTTTCCGAATCAAAGAGAACACGTGAGCCCTTTAGTGCGTCGAGCGAAAGGCAGTAACCTTTAGGGATGAGGGGAAAGGACGCAGTTCCATCCCTCTGCCTCTCGCCTCGACAGGTCACGGTCTCCCAAGATGGGCGGAGGGCGAGGAGCCGTAGGGGCGAGCGGCGACTGGAGACTGCTGCGCGCGGTCGAGGAGAGCGGCACCTAGGTATGATTGAATCCCTCCCTCCCTTGCGGAGAACCGAAATAAACCCCCTTGGTATATTCCTGGCCAAGCATAGTCCCAGCTGATGGCTCACAATATGGCGGGGGGGGAGGGGGGATACCCGTAGTGTCCAGTTAGGTGCTGTACCTATTGAAGATACAGCAGTTAGGTATATAGAAGACCTTATTCTTAATAAGGTACAGTTGGACTTTGGATTTCCCAATAACTGAGAAGATATTTATATTTATTTGTCTTTTATTTTTATATTTTTACCATGTATTGAACGTATCAGGAGTGTATTTGTGCAATTAATGACAAGATAATCGTCTTTTCCTCTTTTTTAGGCCTTAATGGCCCGGGAATTGTCTGTCATTATTGTTTAATAAAATATTGGACATGATTTCATTTACAATGGGGAAGAAAAAGAGGCATGGGCAAAGGAGAAAACGTATGTGACATAAAACACATGAAGGATATCTTATTTTCGCTATTTGAGAAGAATATATTTTATTTTTAGTACTGTGGCATAATATATAACTTTTGTAATAACTGTACATTGTGTAGTCTAGGTCTTAATTGTATCATTCACCACATAGTTATATGTAGATATGATTGATACATATATGCCATACCATGAAGCATGATGTCATGTGCTTTGCCCTTTGTTTTGAAGTACATTCCACAACATGATGCAAAACATAAGAACTTGTGACTTCTCTTCAAAGCCATAATTGTGCAAGGAATGTATTGCAGAAGGATTTAGTCAGCATATCCTAAGAAAAACATAAATGTCATTGTATCAGTTCTACCATTCTATGAAATGTTCTTTAAGCAAATGGTAATATAAAATAATATATTAAAATGCATTGTGTATAATGTACATATGCACATCGTCTATGTACAATATACATATTGTATACCATATAATTACTACAGTTTATGACTGCCATGAAAGGAAAAGAAGGAAAACAAAGGTTTCTCTTCTTGGGGAAGGATGAGTGTTACATTAAGAAAGATTTTACATGTGAACTTCACATATGTACCTAGAAACATTGTTCTTAATGATTAAAAAAGTTTGACAATCCTGAGATTGTATTAGAAGAAACTGATCTGATTAATTTGAGAAGTGATTTAATTGTGAAATTAATTTGAGAAAATGATTAAACTTTTAAAAGCTAATAGAAAAAGTCTGACAGTTCTAAGGAAGTCTGAATTGTAATAGAATGGTTTACTCTAAACTCCTAAAAGCTAATGACCCTGTCATTAAAATCATTTGGAGTGTTATTAAAACACAGAAAAACATTAAAATCTTTCTCTGTGCAAATTGTATCAGATGTGTGACTATATGGCAATGCATTAAAATATGAAATGTGTATCTTTGTTATTTAAAAGCAATTTTAAGCTGTGTTTGGCAAAACAATAAGGAGTTGAGACTATTTAAATTGAGACTGGTACAAGATTTAATGAAATCACATCGTATTGAGTAATTGCATATGTTAATATTATTCAAACACTATAAATTTTAGTTACATGTGGCTATCAATACCACCCACCATTCAAACAAACAGGAAAGTTGCCATAATCTCTTAAATTATTTATCCTTTGGGGGTATTCTGTTTTAGACACATCTTAAAATTCACCCATATCTGAAACATCAACTTGAATATCCAGTACCAGTATATGAAGTATATCCTATATGTTGCTATTACTAGCATCTTGAGCTTTGCAACAAAATCTTGTAAAAACACACTTATAATATGAATCAAGTGTATTTCCCTTGTATCAACTATGGAACATTTCTCTCCCTAAAATTCAGAATGTCTACAATGTAATACTAGTCATGCAGTGAGGTTCCACTGAATTTTAAAGTTACAACAAATTTTACACTTCTTTTTTTCCTACACAGCACACAAGCTTTTATGCACATCTCTCGGTTAATAAAAATGAGTTTGACTCTGGTTTTTTTCTTGCACTTCATTGATTTACCAAGCACGATTTTGGGGGGGGGGAGGAATTCTTAAAAACTATTTTTATTAGTGGTAAATGAACATGTTTCATGGTAACACACATATATAACATACCCTGTTAATACACACACAACCTATGTGTTCACAATGCTAGAAGGCCTGGATAGAAACATTTTTAAAGCACTAAGCGTGGTATCTAGGTGTATCAATTTTATAGATTTCACCTGGAAGTTATTTATTATATAGAACTAGTAGAAAATAGAAATGTAGAAAACATTAATGTAGAAAAGTTATTCTCTCACCTGAAAATAATTTGTGATGAGATGCTGATTTTACTTATTTTCAATATTTTTTTATATAGGTGAGGGCACAGATATGTATATATATGCACATATTTATATATATATATATAATCATCAGTTGCTTAAAAGCATGACTGTTTTCTACTCATATTTTTCAATTATGGGTATTATATAATTATATATATATACACACACACATATATATGAAATCAGTTGCTTAAAAGCAATTTGTTGTTGGTGTTCAATATCATAAACAAGGGAGAAATGTCTTCTTGAGATAGAATGATAGTTTCAAGAGGCCATTAATTCAACCATGGAAAATGGCTTTGGCAATTATGCCAAAGGGCATGAGGTGTACTATATAAGGAAAACAAGATTCAATTGTAAAGGCTAAAGGGAATATTAAGGAAATAACCTCAACAGTTTAAAAAGCAATAGGCCAAGTACCTCAATGTACTTTATGTATACAGTTTCTCTCAAGTGTAATTAATAAAGGAAACAGTTCACAGCTGGAACTTATGAATATGGTGTTCAGATTTAAACAATGTTCTGCATTGATTTCTGTAAAAATTTCATGAACATAATTAATTTGGATTTCCAGTTTGAAAGAAACAATGATGAGTTGTTTTATTTTGAGTAGCCCAGCATTAATCATCTCTCCAAAACTGTACATTACAGACAACCATTCAGTAATAGAATATTTGGCAAGTTTGTATCTGACCTTACTAGTTTACAATTTACTTTTTCACTCACCTTTCACCCATTGGGAAAAGATAGGAGGCTAAGGGACAGTATTTTATCAACAAAGAATGAATCAACAACCAGCTAATTGTAAAGAATTAAGATGTCCTTTCTTCCATAGAGATGGAAAGGATGTCTTTTTTTTTTTAATTTTGCCTATAAAATAATCAAATGTCAAATAAAACCAATACTTTGATTATATTTAAATACATATAGAACCTAATTTTATTTATTTTCTTTTACTTACAGAATTCACTTTTAATTTTACAGCAAAAATTTTACAATGGAGGACATTTATGCTTGCCATTGAACTAAAGATCATCACTTTTTTTTCCTCTTCAACTTCTTAGCTAAGCACCTTCATTGTCTTGATCTGTCCTAGTTCTTATTTTCTTTCTTTGTATGTTGTTATCTTGCTTTGAATTTTCAGTATTTGTTTTCACTAAAACACATCTCATAGGACTCCAAGTTGCTCTTTTCTGTGATTTAATATTGCTCTGGCTATGGCTTGGTCTTTTGCACAAAGTTTCTTCTTTTGGTAAACATTATTTTCCAAAGTGTTCTTTTTTTTTTTTTAAGATTTTATTTATTTATTTGTCAGAGAAAGAGAGCACAAGCAGGGGGAGCTGCAGGCAGAGGCAGAGGGAGAAGCAGACTCCCCGCAGAGCAGGGAGCCCAATGTGGGCCTTGAGCCCAGGACCCTGGGATCATGACCTGAGCCGAAGGCAGACGCTTAACCGACTGAGCCACCCAGGTTTCCCCCAAAGTGTTCTTTGTTTTCTATTTGCATCTGCTTCTATTGGTTTCCAGTTTTGAGCCAGGTGGTTTTTCCTTTTTATCCACTAAAGGACTGTAAACATATTTCTTGTTACTCTTATCCATAGAGATTTTCTCTGTCACTGAGCAAATGATCGTATCTTTGCAGCTCTCTAGCAAGAATTTTCATTTTTCTAGATCTCAAACAATAAATCTTGATTTGCCTTTTAACTTTTTGCTTCCTCAGCTGAAATTTTCTGGAGGGATTGTCAGCACTTTTCTCCCTACTTATCCCTAAAAATGTGCTCTCTGCTATATTTATAAGAGCAAAGAATTAGACCCTTGCGTCTTAGTAGTGACAGGGACCTTATTTTGGCTTCCAAACCTCAAGTATATTATATGTCCGTTGACTGCTATATCTTTATGCTTCTAGATTTTTCTCACAGGCATCTTTGTGGTTTCCTCTGTGTCATTTTATCTGAGGAATGGTTAACTATTCTTATTCTTGCTCACAGACATTCTATTTGTTATACTAGATAAATGATCATATTCTATCTTTATAGGGAAGACCTTATTTGAGCCTCTAGACTTCAAATATAGCTTTATTTTCTATTGCTTGCTATCTTTGACATTCTTATGGATTTCTGCGTGGGTTCCTCTTCAACTTCTGTATATGGTACCACTGTTTTACTGGGTAGACTAGACGGTACCTCTAACTTTATATTTCTTTTATTCCTGCTTCTAGATGATCTCGAAGAATCCCTATTGTATTGTTTAAGATTTTATCTGAGGAACTGTCAATAGTTTTATCTTCTGTCTCTCATTGGCTACATTTGTTTCATCATAGAAAGGATTAGAATCCTCCAGATTTATTCCTGTCTTATTTCAGTTTGTGGGAATTTTATGTATTGACCAAAGATTTTACCAGACCAAAATTACTTTTGATTATTTTCCTGGGTCTTAAAAGTATCTTCTCTTTGTTTTTAGGTTCAACTTTTTCTTGCAAGGTGTTCATTGGTTTGTCACATTTCTCCATGTGCATAACCCCTGTTGAACTAGCCAAGTAATCAGATTCCTAAAGATTTATACCAGTTTACTTCTTCCTCTTATGTTACAGTCTCTTTTTTCCATAGCTTCATCTTCTGAGTTTTTCTCTTGGAAGCTCTTCACAGTATTCTTTTCATTTTCCTTTATTTGAAATTTTTCTGCTGCTAGAAGCAGTGAGACTCCCGAGTTCTATATTAGTTCCGTATCTGTGTCTGTGATGTAGGGACAATGCTGACTCAGTTCTGCTCTAAAATTAAGTTCCTATTTCTTCCATTCATCTCTGCACATTATCTGTTGGGCTAGGCAAACATTTAGATTCTTGAAACTTTTTTGTTTTTTAAGGTAGATCTTGTTCTTTGACTAACTCTGTTTTGCAGATTCTTGGTCAAGTCTTCTACTTGGTTCTTTCCTTTAGGAGTTTTGACTGTTGGTGCCTGTTGGGTCTTCTCTGGGTTCAGTCTTTCCCACAGAAGTTTTCAGAAGTTTCCTGATTGTTGTAAGTTCAGTGGATTCACATTTCTCCCTGGGAGCTGTCCCGAGCTTCTTGATTGTCTTATATTCTGGGGTCCACCATTTGCTGTGTGGTTTTCCTAAGGCCCTTGGTTCCTGTTGAGTCTTCCACTGGGTCTCTTGACACCTGTGGGTGAGGTTTTCACCTTTTCCACATTTCCACTTGGGAGATGAGGAGTTCTTGCTGCTTTCGCTCTCTGGTTGTATTGCTTGCTTTGGTGTTTTTATAAGCTTTTTGATGCCTTCAGATTTTCCACGGAGTCTGCATTTTCCTCATTCGTCCCCAGCCCTCTTCTGAGTATTCTTAGATTTTCTCATCATTCTGGTTTGTGTTTGGACTGTTCTAAGCTTTTTGTGGGCATCACAACCATTTATTTATTTCTCTGGTTCTGTTGGTGTTTGCAGGAATTCTTTGATACCTGCCAGGTCTTCCAAGGGCTTCCAAGGGCTCTGGTTTTACCTTAGGTGTTTTCAGCCGCCTCCTGATGATTCCTGTTAGATTTTCTACTGGTTCTGGATTCTGCTTTCAAGTGTCCTAAGCTTTCTGTGAAAGTTATCATCATTTGTTTGTTCCTCTGGGTTTATAGGAGCTCTCTGATGGCTGCCGGGTCTTCCATGGGTTCTGGTTTTATTTTAGGTGCCCTCGGCATTCCTGCGAGAATTCTTAGTTTTTACTGAGGCTGGCTTGTGCTTTGGCACACTCCTAAGCTTTCTGTGAAACTTAATACCATTTATTTGTTCCTGTTTCTTTTGGTGTTTGTTTGCGGGAGCTTTCTGATACCTGTCAAGTCTTCCACAAGTTCTGCCTTTTCCTCAGGTATTTTCAGCAGTCTCTTGAGTAGCCTGAGAGTTTCTACAGGTCCCGGATTCTGTTCTGGGGTGTTGCAAAGCTTTTTGTGGACATCTAATTTTATTTTAATCTGTTTAAAATTAATAATTTCATAAGTTAAAAACTGAAACTCATAGTACTGTGTAAGAGTTCTGGCAATTCATTTTGATAACTTAAATAACATTTCTAGCATTTCTAGCTCTGATTTAAAATTTGGTAGCAATTACATTGTAGCCGTTTTTCTAATGAGTAAAATATAAATGTGCACATTTTTAGACATAAGCTTGGCAGTTGCTGTGGGAGGTGGCACGCTTCACTTGCTACCATGATAATTATAACAATGATAACTATAATTCATTGAATGCTTACATATGCCAGGCACTGAGCTAAGCATCTTGCATATATTATCTCATTTAAAATTCATAACAGGAGGAGCTAAGGATTTTTTTTTTTTAAGATTTTCTTTATTGAGTGTGAGCACAAGTGGGGGGGAGGGGCAGAGGGAGAGAGAGAATCCTAAGCAGGTTCCACTCAGTGCGGAGCACGACCTGGAGCTCGGTATCATGACCCTGACATCATGACCTGAGCCAAAATCAAGAGTCAGATGCTCAACTGACTGAGCCACCCAGGTGCCCCCAAAGGTTAGTAATAACGATCATTAACCCCATTTTACAGATGAGAAAAGTGTAGACAGAGAGGTGGAGTAGCGTGCCCAAAGTCACACGGGCGATAAGTAGAAGATCCAGGAAGCAGATCCAGCCTGTGTGCCTTCAGAGCTGGTACTCTGAACCACTGAACTTTCACCATGCAGTTAACTGAGCCTCGCAGTGTATCTTAGCATTGTTGCTGCGGCTCTGGCCGCATAGCCTCACATCAGAATCACTCTTTATTTTTCCACAAGTGAAAGAAGGTAGCTATTACTTGTCACTTGCTGTTTAAAAGAACTATTATTAAAAAAATAATAGAATCTAGGCCAGAAATCTTTAATGACCCAAAAACTGTGGAAATGCAGAAATGTTTTATGGGTAAAACCTGAAATGATCAACAAAAACAACACAGTTACTGTTTTTTTGCATTTCATTCAGCCAAGTCCTTCAACACCAAGTATGCCTCCTTCCTGGTCTGACTTTGTTAACTTTAAAATAGCTGGTAAATCTTGTCCAACATCTTAAAAAAAAAAAAAAAAGCCAGAAAGCTTTTTGTATGCCCAGAATAAAAAACAAGAACTGTAGAGTCTAACATTATCACTAAATCCTCGATGCCAGCTAATATGGAAACAGGAACAAAATAGCTTCCTAAATTAAGATTCTATTTATATTCTTGTGGTAGAATATGAGTGTTTGTTCAGACTTTATATTGAATAACATAATGATTTAGACTGCCCAGATGAATCTCTAGACGCTAGATTTACTAGTTATATGACCGTAAGCAAGTTGCTTAACTTCTCTAAGGCTATTTTCTCTTCTGCAAAGTGGGGAGAGTACCTACCTCAGCTGGGTGGCATATTAAGGTATGTACAGGTGTCATATTAACTTTACTTAAAAAATTGTCAGCTGGTTTTGGTTGAGGTGATACACTGTGGGTGAAAGCCTGGGTAGGAAAAGAGAAATGGGGTTTGGACAGGACAGAAATGGACCAGGAGTGGCAGACTAAATTATATGGGAAGGGTTGAGTGTGTGGATAGCTTGATGTCAAGGAGCAAGTGGAGTGGGAGACAGGTAAGAAGTGCTAGAAAGCTAGGCCAGTAGAGTAGGAGATTGGGATACTGGATCTTGAGACTTGCCCTATAGAGAAGCTGTGGGTGAGGACAAAGTGGAAACAGTGGTCTTGGAAGTGGGTCCTGGAGAGTGGACATGAGGGCTTTCGGAGTAGAGGAGGGTACAGGTTTCTAGGGGGATAAAAGGACGGGTAGAGGAGAGCAAGTCAATGAGAGCAAATGCATGGCCTGATGGACATTGAAACCCACCTCAGGTTTGACAGAACCGAGTTTGATAGAAAAGTGTTTATATAGACATTTCAAATTTTTAACCTGAAGAAGAGAAAGCCAAGGGAATATAACTGTCATGAAATATTTAAAAGGCAAACTTATAGAAGTGGAATTTTTTTACAGGGCTCTAGAAGGTGGAACTTAAAGGTAAAAAAAAAAAAAACTACAAATACATCAATTTTTTCCATCTGTCCATCCACTCATCCATGCACTATTCATTCAGCTACCCACCAAAAAACAGATTTGAGGTCGTCTACAAAAAGGACACACAAAACAAGATCCTCCAAAAGTAAATGAAGGAACCAAGGCAAAGGGGAAAGGCAAAGCTGCAAAAATAAGGTCATACCTTGGTTCTGAGCTTTTTGGCAGGAAATACAAAGAAAATGTTCAATTAAAGGATTCGGTGTTTGTAAGTAAAAATCAGACCAGGTGTTTGAGAGAAGCACGTATCTTCCTGGTACTGACAGTTGGAAGAAGTTTCTCCTCTGAGTTCTCATAAAGAAAACACTGTAGTGGCGCCTGGCTGCTCAGTCAGAATATGTGACTCTTGATCTTGGGGGTTGTGAGTTCACATTGTGCATAGAGCTCACTAAAAAAAAAAGACACTGTAATGTTAAGAATAACATATTCTAACATATTCAACCATTTTTACACTAAATATGTTCCATAAGGCTTATGAACATTAGATCCTCACTATAGGCATAATATTGTAGCTCAGTACAATTTTTCAAGGAGTCTAAATGATGTAGTACAGTAACTCTTAACTCCTAATGCTTTGGTCCAATCCCAAAATAGGTTATATTCTAGAGGAATGGGTGACTATATAACTTTCAAATATTTCACCATAAATGTTATTTCCCTCAAGTGTTTTTTTTTTTTAAAGATTTTATTTATTTGTTTGACAGAGAGAGACACAGCTAGAGAGGGAACACAAGCAGGGGGAGTGGGAGAAGGAAAAGCAGGCTTCCCGCCGAGCAGGGAGCCCGATGCTGGGCTCAATCCCAGGACCCTGGGATCATGACCTGAGCCGAAGGCAGACGCTGAACAACTGAGCCACCCAGGCGCCCCATCCCCCAAGTGTTTTAAAAGCCATTTTGTTGCTTTTTTAAATTACAAAAATTATATTTAAACACAAACAGCGACCCTAAAGACTCTACCAAAAAAACCCCACAAAACTGTTAGATCTAATAAACAGTAAAGTTGAAGGAAACAAAATCAATATACAAAAATTATATATACTAATAATGAACTATCAGAGAGATTAAGAAAATCTCATAATTGTATCAAAAAGAATAAAATATCTAGGAATAAATTTAATGAAAGAAGTGAAAGATCTGTACACTGAAAACTAAGACTTGGATGAAAGAAATTGAAAAGACACAAATAAATGAAATGATATTCTGTGCTCACAGATTGGAAAAACCGATATTGTTAAAATGTTAATTTTATCCAAAACAATGATTCAATGCAACCCCTATAAAATTCCAATGTCATTTTCCATAGAAATAAAACAAAAAAATCCTAAAATGTGTATGGAATCATAAAAGACCTAAATAGCAAAAGCAATCTTGAGAAAGAAGAACAAAGCTGGAGGTATCACACTTTCTAATTTCAAACTATATTATAAAGCTATAATAATCAAAACAGCATGGTATTGACATAAAAACAGACATGTAGGTCAATGCAACAGAATAGAGAGCCCAGAAATAAAGCCACATATATATGGGCAATTAATTTATGACAAAGGAGCCCAAAATATGCAATGGAGAAAGGGCAGTCTCTTCAGTAAAGGGTGTTGGGAAAACTGGAAACATGCTACATGCAAAAGAATGAAACTGGACCACTATCTTAGACCATACATAAATATAACTCAAATGGTTTAAAGACTTGAACATAAGACCTGAAACTATAAAACTCTTGGAAGAAAACATAGGGGTTATGCACCTAGACATAGGTTTAGGCAATGATTTTTTGGATTTGACACCAAAAGCAAAGTCAACAAAAGCAAAAATCCATAAGTGGGACTATATCAAACTAAAAAGCTTCTTTCTGGGCGCCTGGGTGGCTCAGATGGTTAAGCCTCTGCCTTCGGCTCAGGTCATGATCCCAGGGTCCTGGGATCGAGTCCCATATCCGGCTCCCTGCTCAGCGGAGAGCCTGCTTCTCCCTCTCCCTCTGCTACTCCCCCTGCTCATGCTCTCTCTCTCTCTGTATCTCTCTGTCTCAAATGAATTTAAAAAAAAAATCTTGAAAAAAAAATAAAATAAAAAGCTTCTTTCTGTACAGCAAAGAAAATAATCAACAAAATGAAAAGGCAGCCTACAGAATGGGGAAAATATTGGTAAATAATATATCTGCTAAGCAGTTAATATCCAAAGCATAAAAAGAACTCCTACTAGTCAATAGAAAAAAAAAAATCCTATTTTAAGAATGGGCAGAGGACCTGAACAGACATTTTTCCAAAGAAGGCTTACAAATAGCCAACAGGTACATGAAAAGGTGCTCAAGACCACTAATCATCAGGGGAATGCAAATCAAAACCACAATGAGATCTCACCTCACACCTGTTAGAATAGCTATTATCAGAATGACAAGAAATAACAAGAGTTGGTTATGGAGGATATGGAGAAAAGGGAACCCTTGTGCACTGATGGGAATGTAAATTTGTACAGCCACTGTGGAAAACAGTATGGAGTCTCCTCAAAAAATTAAAAATAGAACTACCATATGATCAAGCAATTCCACTTGAGCGTATTTATCCAAAAGAAATGAAATCACTATCTTGAAAAAATATCTGCCCTTCCATGTTCATTGCAGCATTATTTACAATAGCCAAGACATAGAAATAACAGATGAATGGATAAGGAAATGGGGATGTGTATATATATATATGATGGAATATTATTCAGCCATAAAGAAGGAAATCCTGCCATTTGTGATAATATGGATGGAACTTTAGGGCATTATGCTAAATGAAATAGATGAGACAAAGATGAATACTGTATGACCTCACTTACATGCAAACCTAAAAAAGACAAACTCATAAATATGGAGAAAAATTAGTGGTGGCCAGAGTCGGGGAGGGGGGGATGAAATGGGTGAAGGTGGTCAAAGGATACAAACTTCCAGTTGTAAGATAAATAAGCATGGTGACTATAGTTCATAATAGTGCTTTGTATATTTGAAAGTTGCTAAGAGAGCAGATCTTAAAAATTCTCATTGCAAGAAAAAAATTTTTATAACTATATATGGTGATGGATGTTAACTAGACCTATTGTGGTGATCATTTCACAATATATACAAATAACAAATCATTATGTTGTACACCTAAACCTAATACAACATTATATGTCAATTATATCTCAATTTAAAAAAAAGAAACCACTTCCAAAGAAGCAGTGGACCAGGTCGTTGAGGCTCATGACCCCAGATCCATTGCTTATTAGGGCTGTAATTTCAGTTGAATTGTTTAACTTCTTCGTGCCTCAATTTCTTCTTCTGAAAAGGAAGCTAGACGTAGTACATCAAAGGGTAAAACTCATAGAGCCTCGCACCGAGTACAATCTATATATGAGGTGGTTGGCATTATCACTGCAAATGGATTTGAAAAAGAAGGGTCAAGGCTAACTTTGAGGCCATGAAGGGGTTTTCTGCATTGAGCTTTGGAGGAGTCTCTGAATTCCAGAATCTGTCAGAAGCAGAACTTTAGTACTTACCAAAAGCCTTAAAATATGCATAGCTTTGATTCAGCAATTCTCCCACTGAGAATCTATCCCATGGAAATAATCAAGGTCCTGTGAAAAGATCTGATTGCAAGAGATACCCTTTGAAGCACTGCTCTAACAGTGAAGTATTGAAAACTCCCTAATTCTCCAATAGTAGGACACTGCTGGTTAAGTAAATTCTGCTCCATCATACAAAGAGACTTTCTGCAGCTTTTTAAAAAACATTTCCTTCTTTATCTCAGTGAGAGAGAGAGAGAGACCACAGGGGCGAGGGGCAGAGGAAGAGGGAGAGAGAAACTCAAGTAGACTCCACAATGAGTTCGGAGCCCGATGTGGAGCTCCATCTCATGACCCTGAGATCAGACCTGAGCTGAAACCAAGAGTTTTACACTTAACTGATTGCACTACCCAGGCGCCCCCATTCTGCAGCTTTTAAAATGATGTGCTAAGACATCTATTAATTTGGGAAAACATCCATGATATAATGTCATTAAATAAAAACAAAAGAATAAAAGCATATTACGAATAAACGCGCACAGACACATAGGAGAAAATTCTGTTTTAAAACCCATATTTTATGCCACTATACTGAGATATTCCAACAAATGTATAGATCTTCCAGTCCTTTTTTGTTTAAATTTTTAATTACTCAGGTAATAACAAATACATCTTCCTTTTAAAAAGAAAACATTACAACAAAATCCCCCCCTAACACACCCACCCTCAATCCCTGCCCACTCCTTCAACTTGAGATTTAACCACTATGTGGTGAGTATCCTTTCAGAATATTCTCTGCATATCTTTACTACATAGAGATGTATTCATAGTAAATATATATAATACTATTTTGCACCAAAGGTTTTTGTTTCTGTGCAATCTTATCACATGTGTAGGTTCGTGTAACCACCACCACAATCAAGGTACAGGATGGTTCCATTTTTACAGAGATCCTCATGCCACCCTTTATAGCTTTATAGCCACATGCACCCCCTCCAGGTAATCCTTAACTCCTAACATCCACTAATCTGTTTTCCATCTCTATATTTTGTTATTTTAAGAACATTATATAAATGGAATCATACAGTAAATAACCTTTTGAGATCGATCAGCATAATTCTGTACAGATTTACCCAAGTTGTTGTGTGTAGCAATAGTTTTAACTATTGAATAGTATTTCATGATATGGACGTATCACAGTTTGTTAAACCATCCACCCACCGAAACATCTCTGCATTGTTTTCAGTTCTCGGCTATTATGAGTTGAGCTACTATGAACATTTGTGTACAGCCGTTTGCATGAACATAAGTTTTCATTTCTCTGGGATAAATGCCCAAGACTGTAATTGCTAGGTTATGTGGTATGTGCATGTTTAGTCTGCAAGAAACTGCCATACTCCTTCTGTTAGTGGCTGTAACATTTTATGTTCCTACCAGCAGTATATGAGTGATCCAGTTTCTCTGCATCCTTGCCAGCATTTGGTGTTGATCACCAGTTTTTATTTTAGCCATTCTCATTGTTGAAGTTTCAATTTGCATTTCCCTCATGACTAAGATGTTGAACACTTTTCATATGCATTATTTGCCATCTGTATATCCTCTTTGGTAAAATGTCTGTTCATATCTTTTGCCCATTTTCTAATTGAATCGTTTGTTTTTTACATTCAGATTTGATAGTTCTTTAGATATTCTGGTGCAAGTCTTTTGTCAGATACAGGGTTTGCCTACTTTCTCTTAGTCACTATTTAAGAGTCCATTTCTGTTTTTGTCAAAGTTATACATGCACAGATTTAAGTAGACAAATAGTTCCATGAGAACTGCTGTGAAAAACAGCAGGACTAAGCTCCTTCTTCTCAATGTCCCTCTCTCTTCCTAGAAGCAGCCACTTCCAGCTCTTTTAGCTGGCTCTCTTTCTATTTATTGCCACATCACTAAATAGCATGTTTATTATTTCCTGATTTTTTTGTTTTTGTTTTTTGGCATTATTGCCTTTCCACTATGAAAAAAATGAAGATTTTTCTTCTTTTTTTACCTTCCATTTATTCCCCTCCAACATATGTACCCAATTCCTCCAAAATAAACCCACAATCCCATATCCCCAATTCTAGATCCAAAACATTGTTTCATAATTCACACAGCCTGAACTCATTTGGCAGTAAAACGGATGAGAAACTACTTCTAATTTTTATTGCTTAATGTAAATATTCATATTGAGCTGCAGAACTATTGATATGTTTGATTAGGGAGTGATAGCTAAGACCCTTCTAGGGATGTTCTGTAATAAACTATCTATTTTCAGTATTACAAAAATTTTTGAATATCCATTGTGTTTCTTAAACAAATTTGAATTTTTTTAAAGATTTTATTTATTTATTCGTCAAAGAGAGAGAGAATAAGCAGGGGGAGCGGCAGGCAGAGGGAGAAGCAGGCTCCCTGCTGAGCAAGGAACCTGGTGCGGGACTCAGTCCCAGGACCCTGAGATCATGACCTGAGCTGAAGGCAGATGCTTAACTGACTGAGCCACCCAGGCATCCCACAAATTTGAATTCTGAAACATATTTGGCCCAAGGTTTTCAGATATGGGATTATGGGCCTGAATAATTATAATATG
Source organism: Phoca vitulina (assembly GCF_004348235.1). Taxonomy (NCBI): domain Eukaryota; kingdom Metazoa; phylum Chordata; class Mammalia; order Carnivora; family Phocidae; genus Phoca; species Phoca vitulina. Next base: position 79,745,875 of record NW_022589711.1, on the reverse strand, counting down.
GTTAGATAAATATTCAGTGTTTACATTATTATGACTATGTAAATAAATTCTATTCACGGGTAAGCCATGTTATATATGATTTGATACTATTAATGTCAAAACCATGCAGAATTACTTTTATAGACTAGCACATTTTTAAATTATGTTAAAGAAGGATAACATAAGCTCATAGAATAGGAATTTTATTTGATGGTTTTCCTATATGTTATTTGGCAGAAATTTAAACTGAACATTACTTCCTTGAAGTGTTTGCTCAAATTGCACCTTCTCAGTGACAGCTCCCTTTACACCCTATTTTATTATTTTATTTTTTATTTTATTTTATTTTCAGAATTCAAAATCCTTTTAATAACAAGGCAGGATCTGGGGTTAGGTTTTGTAGCTGTGACTGGTCCTGCGGCCTCTGGCTAGCTCAAAAATGGGAGATAAGCTTACAGCCACTTTATACTTGCCTTATTTCCAAAGAATTATAAAGTGTTTCTCCAATTAAATATTTTAATATGAATGTTACTTTACAGTAGAAGTTATTAGACTAGAAGAGCATTTTCAATCATCTAGAACATCCAGAAACCTCTGAAAAGTTGAATTGCTCTAAATTGTTTTGCAATCATGTGTGTTAGAAATCACATTTTAAAAATTACACACAGTGCATGGTGAGCATATGATGGCCAGAGAGAGATGTCCTCCAGCAGCTCAGGCCAAGTTGTGGGGACAGAGTAGCTTTAGAGGAAAGCAGACAGAATGAGAAAATGACTTTGTTACAGGCAATATAAGGCTGTGAAAATCATAAATTTTTTGGCCCAAAAGTCATTGACCACTGAGCAGGAGATACTGATAATATATAGGCTGTGGGCAAGGGGAAGGTAAAGATGGGTCTCTTTAAAAAAAAGAATTGCTTCATCACCTTCTCTTTGGCTTCTGCAGATGGTGTTCAAAGAAATCTGACAAGTGATTTTGCTACAATTCTATCTGCAGATCAAGAAATCTGCAAAACAAATAAAAAATCCATATATTTTTATTATGGATATTACCTTTTTATATAGTAGACCTTGTAAATTCTGATCTTTTTCAGTATAAGAATTGACAAGAAAAATATGTTTGAGGTATTTAAACAGGATTTATGTAGCATACGTTTTCAGAAATGAATGTATTTTCTCTAAGTACAAAATGACAGATATTTGAAGATATTCTTCCACTGATACTCCTGGTAACTGTTTGCTATAGTAAACCATTTTCTAAAATATGTTTGCTTTAAGACTTGCTTATTTTTTATTGTAACTTATGTTCCATATTTCATTTATTATAACTTATGTTCCATGTACCGTAGTCTCTGTGCCAAAGCATTTTTGGAGGGATCATCATGCCCCCAAAATATCACTCATCTGTAAAGGGGCCAGACCCCACGCATTCTGTATAAACAATCTTCTTCATTTGATGGTTATGAAATACACAAAATATTTATATATACATAAAAAAAGCACTAAATTAGATCAAATCCCCTAAAATGTATTAAATTATTAGTTTAGACTAACCAAGAAGCTTCTATAATAGATATTTTTTTAAAGTGTAAGACAAAAGAACATAAATACACATTCAGTATGACTGTGAAAGTGATGTTGTGATATAATAAAGAATATCTCTGGTCTTTGTCCCTGGTTTTTGGCCCAGAGCTTCCAAAGCCCTTGGAATTTCTTGAGAGATGGGAGTGTGTTATGCTAATAAAGTGACTCTAGGAGCCTTTAGTAGCTCCAGGGTGGGTGCTAGTTACTAGAAAAAGCAGCCAGGTGATTAGAGGGCTAGACCCTTCAGCCACCTTGCCTCCAGGGAGAAGACAAAGGCTAGAGATGAATCACAGGACCAGTGATTTTTTTTTTTTTTAAGATTTTATTTGACAGAGAGAGACACAGCGAGAGAGGGAGCACAAGCAGGGGGAATGGGAGAGGGAGAAGCAGGCTTCCTGAGGAGCAGGGAGCCCGATACGGGGCTCGATCCCAGGACCCTGGGATCATGACCTGAGCCGAAGGCAGATGCTTAATGACTGAGCCACCCAGGCGCCCCAAGGCCAGTGATTTTATCAAGAGTGCCTGTGTAATAAAACTCTGATTTAAGACAATAACAACCACAACAAAACCTGGGACATTGAGACTGGGAGAACCTTCCTGGCTGGTAAACACATTGATATGCTGGGAGAATGATGGAGAGGAGAGGGCAGAGGAATCCAAGAGTTGGTGGGATTAAGGTGACAGGCTGGACCAAAACTGATATATTTGAACAAGCTTTATGTGAAGTGGTTATGACTCTTACCTGAATGAATTATGGGAATGGATATTGTGTCTGACTGGGGAAAATAACCTAGCACTGTAAAATAGAAGGCATGTAAATCCTTCCTTCAAGCCATAGTCATTAGACATGCTAAATGGGAATGAATAAGATTGCTCAGGCCCATGCAATATAGAACAGAGGCTAGAGTGCTGGTATGGACAAAACCTCTGCACAATAGCCACATATGGAGTGTAGACTGGGGCTTATGACAAAAGTCTGTGAGCACCTCCCAGTGACAGCTACTAGAACTCTGGACAAAACAATTTCCATTTGGAGAAGCAATTACTAGCTTGCTATCAGACATTAATTGAAACTGCCTCTGACTGAAAAACATGAAGTAAGGATATCTTGGGTGATGTCAGAGAAATGCTCTAACGAGGAGGGCAGTGCCCAGAAGAGTTCTGTAATAGAACAGAAATGGTGTGTGCAGGAACACACCACCAGGACAACGCACGGAGTTACACAGCATGTTCATGAGCAGGTAGACTCGCTTCCCCAGGAATGACTCTGGAACCATGTGAGGAGCTGCAGGATTCTAGCATCGTTTGGACAGTGCCTGTAAACAGCTCCCAACAGACCAACAAACAGCTGCTTGGCTTATGGATGGCAGTTTCAACATGAACACGCGACATTGGGTTTGGAAGGCCACCACTCTGATTGAAAAAGGTAAAAACAAATTGGCTCGGTGAGCTGCACTGCATGCTGTTTACCCTTCTGTCTGGATCCTGACCTACTCATAGGCAGTGGCCAGTGGCCCGGCCATATGGTCAAGCAGAAGGGCAGTGGAAGATTGGCCTATTAAAAGGGTGCCCTTCTGGGGCACGGCCCTATGGAAATCACTATGGGAATCTGAAGGGTGCATTCAAGTAGGCCATGTCAATGCCCATCAGAACCCCCTTCCAGCATCAGAAGATGATTGGAATTGACAAGCAGATACCCAGGTGTGCTCACCTGAGGTAGCCACTGGGTTAATGAAGCGAGTGGACTGAAACAATGCAGAGGGGTTGAATCTAGACATATTCTTTTTGCACCTGCAGAGGCACAAAATGTCAACAGGAACTGTTCTGTCTGCCAGCAAGAGAGATTTAGAGACTGCAGATGGGTATGGGGAAGATGCTCTGGGGGGAGTCCTTGTACATAGCTGGCAAGTCCGACTGACGCCTGTAGGCCTGGGGGCTACAAGTAGGTCCTGACAGAAATAGACACTGACTCCGGGTTGAGCTTTTCTTACCCGGTGGTAGATGCAAAGGCTCAGAGTACTACCAAGGAAGCTGAGCAGAAGGTATTACACTGATTTGGACCACTGAATCACATTTCTTCAGACCAAGGAACACACTCCACAGCCCATCATGTCCAACAATGGGCAGAGAAATACAGTAGTCCTCTTTGTCCACAGGGGGATATGTTCTGAGACCCCCAGTGCATACCCGAACCTGCAGGTAGTACCAAACCCTAAATATACTACATTCTTTCCTATATACATACATACCTATACATACATACATGATAAAATTTAATTTATAAATTAAGCACAGTAAGAGATTAATAATAACTACTAATAAAACAGAACAATTATAACAATATACTACAATAAAAGTTATGTAAATGTCATCTCTCTCCCTCTCTCTCTCAAAATATCTTATTGTGCTGTACTCACCCTTCTTGTGATGATAGGATAAAAGCCTACGTGATGAGATAAAGTGAGGTGAATGATGTAGGCATTGTGACACGGTGTTAGGCTACTATTGACCTTCTGACAATAGATCAGAAGGAGGAACACCTGTTACTGGACCATGGTTGACTACGAGTATGGGCTATTTCCACCCATAGGCAATATAGTTTATCCATTGTTAGTCCCAAAAATTGCCAGATAGAGTGAAAGCACAGCCCACCCTTTAGGCCCTTAGGAATTCTGACAAATATTTTAAAACAGTTTGTTGGTTAGGAATCATTCCTTCTTCAAGCATTATAGTTGCAGCCGTGGCCCACAATTTCCAATTGTGGAAATGAACACCGCAGATAAAGGGGGACTACTGTATCTTCCTCAGGGCAGTACTTTGGTAAAGAATTAGAACAGGCAATCAAACATTGGTTGTCTAAATGGTGGGGGGGCGGATAGAGACAAGAAGGGCTGGCTTACATGCCTTCATGAGTGTGTGCTCACGCTCAACATGAGGGGCTAGGAGAGTGTTCCCACTGTTCTGGATCTGGGGTCAAGGGGTGGGGGAGGATGCTGGTACAACAACTATACTTTTTTTTCCTTTCCCACATCACCTTAACTTTCTTTTTCCTGCCTGGTGCCGTGGTTCGTGGGCCACGGCTGCAACTATAGTGCTTGAAGAAGGAATGATTCCTAAGCAACAAACTGTTTTAAAATATTTGTCAGAATTCCTAAGGGCCTAATGGATGGGCTGTGCTTTCACTCTATCTGGCAATTTTGGGGGCTAACAATGCATAAACTATATTGCCTGTGGGTGGAAATAGCCCACTAGGTCTGTGCGTGTATAACCCTACCCTATACATGAATGGGAGTAGACTAAGGGGGAGGCACTTGCTAGACTTGTATTGTTGCTTGCAACCTAGACCAGCACAGTGGCTGAATCTAAGGTACCTTCCAAAGGTGAAAAGGTTTGGATATAAATGGAGAGGAGGAATAGTGGCTAAAAATAAAGGAATGAATAAATTTGTTATGCAATGAGAAAATTCCAATATTAACGCTTGGCAAGAAGCTCAGAGCAAGAGATGAGATTGTCCTTTAGCTCAATTATACCAGATGCCTGAAAGTGTGAAGCTGAGACCACTCCTGCTTTTGGAACTTGACAAGATTAAGGGAAGGAAGCCTGCAACCCTAAGTGCCCTCACTCTGAGAGACATTCTGGTCCTAGGATATGATGATGATTGGACTAATTATTAGAGACTGAATGGGATTCTAGTAATGTGCAATACCTTTTGACTCTTATTTTTCAGGTTATGTCTATGATAATGTGATATGCTATTACACACTGGCATTGTTGAAAAGATAATACTGATATTGATAATCAAATGTATTGGGAAATTGATTAATAGCTTCCTATCCTTACCCACATTGACTCTTCTAAATGTTGCTGTATCTTTTATGCTCAGTCAGGTATGTACCTTGCCATAAAAGATCCCATGGTCAAAGACCAGGGGATAACCTGTGACATAATGAATATATCTGGTTTGAGATGAGGTGTATAGGGGGTGTCTGGTACAGAGCTTCCAAAACCCTTTGAATTTCCTTAATGATAGGATCTTTGTTGTGCTAATGAGGTGACTGTGTGTGTGTGTGTGTGTGTGTGTGTGTGTGTGTGTGTGTGTGATGGCAGTTAGATAGCTTCAGCATGAGGACTGGTCAGCAGAATAACCACATGGTTGGAGGGCTCAGCCAACCTGACCTCCAGGGAGAGGAAGAGTTCAACCACGTGGCCAGTGATTTAATCAATTATACACATGTAATAAAACCCTGATAAAAAAAAATTCAGGACAGCAAGGCCTATGAGAGCTTCCTGGTTGGTGAGCACATCAATGTGTGGGGAGAATGATGGTCCTGGATTCCATGAAGAGAGCGCATGGAAGCTCTGTGCCACCCCACTTGCCCCCCAGACCTCTCCTTTCTCCTGGACCTTGCTCTATGCTCTACTTGGCTGCTCCTGAGTTGTATCGTTTATAATGAAATTGTAGTTGTAGTTGTAGTAAAGCATTTCAGTGAGTTCAGTGAGTCATTCTAGTGAACTATCAAACCTAAAGGGGGCATGGTAGGAATCCCCAAATCTGCAGCCAAGTCACAAGTGTGGCTATCCTGGGGTCCCCGCATGTGGCTAGCAACTAGTTAGGGATCCTGTCCTCTAGTTCGTGGGACCTGACACTAACTCTGGGTAGTATCAGAACTGAATTGTAGAACACCTCGTTGGTATCAGAATTGTTAGAATGCAGACATATTTCGTTATATTAACTTTTTAAATTGTAGTAAAATATAAAATTTACCCTTTTAACCATTTTTCTTTTTAAACTTTTTATTGGAATATAACATAATGTAAAACATATAAATAAGTACAACTTATAAGTAAACTGCTCAATCACATTTCACAAACTGAACTCACTCTTATACCCAGCATCTGGATGAAGAACAGAATATTTCAACATTCCAAAAAAGAAAAGAAATACATTAAAAAGACAGAAACATTTTCATAAAAGAAATCTAGATATATTCATTAAAATGGGAGTGAGAGAGGTAATCACTTTCCAATACATACGCATACACCCAGTCCATAATCTACCTTTCCAAAATGTACTTCATGGAGGATTTTCTAAGGAGTATTTGTGTTAATGTTCAAAAGCTTTTGTGGCAATAATTTTAGGACATACTGAATTAAGGTAGTCAAAAAGGTTTATCATTTAAGATTTTCACAAATTCAGACTCCAGGACCTAACGCCTGAACATTCTCAAGTCAAGAGAGGAATGAGGAAAATATTTCTTGTCCATCCTAGATATATTTCTAAAAAATTGTAAGATATATATATATAACAAAATTTACCACTTTAACCATTTTTAAGTATACGATTCAGTGGCATTAAGTATATTCACAATGCTGTGCAACCATCACCACTGTCCATTTCCAAAACTCATTCATCCCAAACAGGAATTCTGTACTCATTAAACAATAATGCCCCATTTCCACCTCCCCTCCAGTGCCTGGCAACCACTATTTCTTCTGTCTCAATGAACTTCCCTATTGTAGGCACCTCATATAAGTGGGGTCATACAATAGTCTGGCTTATTTCACTTAGCACAATATTTTCAAGGTTCATCCATGTTGTAGCATGTGTCAGAATTTCCTTCCTTTTAAAGGCTGGATAATATTCCACTGTATGTCTATACCACATTTTGTTTATCCATTCATCTGTTGAGAGACATCTTTTTTGTCCATGTTTTTGCTACTGTGAATAATCCTGCTATGAACATTGATGTATAAATATATATATATATATACACACATATATATATATACACACATTTTCATAAATCCACCCTCATGTATTTTTCTTATATAAATAAACTTTTGGAACATCTTACAATTTAGAGGTTGAATAAAAATTAATGATAACATACATTTTAAAGAGTCCAATGTTTTATTATCAGAATTAATATTTGTTCATGCTGAAGATTCAGGGATAAAATAATGGACAAAAAACTGGAATGTTAGCAATACTACATAGGTGTATCATAAACATATAGGAATATTTTGTAATTATTGGACTAAAATATATAAAAGATGAAATTACATCAATTATTTTGTGATTAGTCTTTCTGAATGTACTTTTAGTTTTAAATACACAGCAAGTGCTTATACTTAAAGAGTCTGCCTTTTTTTAGCATTGAAATATGATCATCCTTGATTAATCAGAATTAGTTTCAAAAGGTAAAAATTCTTTGAGGTAAGCAAGAAATTTAGTGCCTCAGACCTATATTCTTGCTGGACTGGCTGGTTGATGATCGCTCTCGTTCTTTAGTAATTTCCATCTCAATTTTGGCTCTGATTTTCTCCCAATCTATTTGGAGCTGCAAAAGAAGAAAAGAAGAAACATACTTATATTTTATACCATATTTTGCTTAATTCAAGGTAACCAAGAGCAAAGAAAAATAGAATGATGGCTTCTAAATCACTAGCGAAAAAGAGAGCATGAAAGACAGGTTATGAAATAATGCTAAAAAAATACCTTTAAGAATAAGACCAAACGGAACAATTACCACAATAAAAAGCAAAGACTCTCATTATGATTCAAAAGACCAAAATCTAGTTGTAGCTATTTATAAAAGGTACATCTAAAGAGTCCCATGGAGTCTTAGGATTCTGCACAGGTGCCTCAGGGCCACGAAGGAGAAGGTGAAACAAGGGGGAAAATGGACAGGGTCCTCACCATGAGGCCATGTTTCAAATGGGTTAGCACTTTACCTCTTATATACTGAGGTTTCCAGTAGAAGCCTAGCTCTGAGTAAGGATATAGGAGCATTCGCTTCTCCTGAGCATACTCTGAAAAACTGGCTGCTTTGCAACAACTTTTAAAGTAATATAGACATTGGGATGGTTTAGACAATGACAAAAAGATATTAAAAGAAGCGCAGTGGGTAAGCAAGGCTGGGGGACACACAAAAATAATCACAAAAACTGGTACCATTCTCGTTTCCTTTCCTTTTTTTTTAGATCTCTATGCCCAACATGGGGCTCAAGCTCACAACTGGGAGATCAAGAGTCAGCCAGGCACCCCTGTTCCTTCCCTTTGATCCATGATGCAGTGCCCCCTGCCCTGCCTTTCCCCTAAGCTCATTACACTAGGTGTTAGCAATGGCCTCTGCTCTGAGTTCTATGAACAATTTCTTTAGGAAAAAGCATTCTATTGTTTAAAAAAGTTTGGAGATCACTAATTTAGGAATGTGTGTTCTCTCAGGAAAGACACAGAAAAATTGGGGCCTAGATTAAACTAACTCTGATTTACAATGAAATAAACCCAAACTCCTGAGACTGAGCAAAAAGTGAAGTGGTTTCCACCTCCATATAGGGGAACTGAGTGAAGTCAGTATTAATCCAGACTGAGGTACTACATGCTGCCCTGAGCAGATTTCTTTCAAGTAACTGGGAGATTAATTTAACCTTATCAGGACTTCATGCCTCTTTTTTTTTTTTTTTTTTGAGATTTTTTTGAGAGAGAGAGCACACGGGGGGCGGGGCAAAGGCAGAGGGAGAGAGCGAATCTCAAACAGACTCCCCGCTGAGCGTGGAGCTAGAAGCAGGCCCATCCCACACCTTGAGATCATGACCTGAGCCGAAATCAAGAGTCAGAGCTTAACTGAGCCACCCAGGCGCCCCCATGCCTCTTTTATTTTGTGCTGAAAGTTGACGGAATTAAGTATGTGGTTCTTTTTTATTCCAATATCCTTCAACTAAATTTCTGTACAGTAATTTGTGGATATTTTGGTCACTTTTTTAAAAAGATAATTCTATATACTTGCCTATAATGTGTAAAATAGATGAATTAAAAGAATCCCTCTTACTCATAGAAGATGAATGTGTGGTAAGATGCAAGTGACAGCTCACTGAAAGGCAGAACAAATGTTAGATAATTTGAAAGACTCATTTTTCAATCAGGCCAGAACTTGATATTTTTAAATGGCAAAACACTCATTTCTAAGTCTAACAAAACATTTGCAAAAAGAAAGACAAAACGTGATTAATGCCTTGGCCTTCTTGCAGCCTTAGACTGACCTAATCCATCACAATAAAACCATACATTGACCGTGCCCTACACAACACTTGCTCTGTTGCACCAGAAGTCCATCAAGCAAATTGATGGCATCTATATTAGTCACTTGTTACAGTACAGATGAGGGTGTCAGTTGATAGCTATCCTATTGAAAATAAATGTTTCACTTTCACTCTGGCATTAATCCAGTTTTAGAATAGTGTTCTACTGATAATTTAGTTCTTGGAGTATTTTTACTAGTGGGTTTTAGATAAGGATGTACTCATGACAGCTTTCAAGTGACTGACTTCTACACGAAGACACATCTTTTTCTATTATAGGGAGCGTCAGTACTATTTGGCACTTCTTATTCTAGTCCCTGGTAAATTCTTCTTATTCACATAGAACTAATTTCAAAATCATACCAAATGGCTTTCCATCCTCTATCTCTCTTACTCTTGGCTGAAAATCAGCTTCCTCTTTACAGAGACTACAGTGGCCATCAGACATGAATTCACTTAGTTTCCTTCTTCACACAAACTTACCTACATCTGTATCCATCTCTGGCTCTTTCCCTTCTGTCTCAGGCCAACCTCTTCACATATGTCCCCAATCCCATCTTCTTCCACTCCACTGGGACATCTGCCTTCAGTTATCACTTACACATTCAATTTCCTCCTCTTCACTGGCTGTTCCTTATCATCCTTCCCCCTCAATTCTGTCTCCCTGCAAACTACCACCCTCACTCTTCTTCTCATTCCTGATTCTCATTTTCTCCCCAGAGCACTGTAATGTGACTGTGTTCCTACTACACTGCATAAACTTTTCACTAATGCCACCATCAAGTATTTTTATTCTTCATCCTATATATGATTCAATGACTCCTTCAACAAATATTTAGTGCTTACTATATGCCAAGGATTGTTCTAGGTGCAAGGATTCAGCAGTGAACAAAAAGATAAAAATCACAGGCTTCATAGAAAGATAAGCAAAGATAACAGTGGAAGATATAAAAATATATAAAATGTGAGAAGTGGTAAGAGTTCTGAAAACAGGGAAGGGAAACAGTGAATGCCAGGGGTGGAGTTGGGGGGGAATGGGTATTGTGTTTCAAATAGAGTGGTAAGAAAAGGCCTCCCTGAGAAGCTGACGTGAAGACCTACAAGAGACAAGTGAGTCCATGGGTATATCTGGGGAAGAGCATGATGACAAAAGGAAGAAAAAGGTCCTGATGTAGAAGCATTCCCTGGACCTTGTTGACCACAGCTCTTTGAAAAATCTCTCAGACCGTATACCATTCTCTTCTGATTTGCTCTCCTTTCTAAATGTTCTTCCCAGTCTTTTTTTCTCCTGTATCTTTTCCCTAGACAACCTCTTAACTGTTAATATTCACCAGCATTCCAACCACAACTTTTTTATACTTTCCCTAGGAGATCATACCAACTCACATAGCTTCAACTATGCCTACATGGGTCATGACCATAAATTTATTTATCATGTCCTGATTACTCCTTCAATGTTCACAATTATATTTCCAATTGCCCATTAGGTATCTCCATCTGGATACCCCACAGGGACTTCAAACAAAAAAATGTATATTTTCATGTATTCAAACTCAAAAGGTCTAAAACTTGTATATTCTCATGTTCCTTATCTAGATTAATGGTATCCCTCCCCATCTACTGTCACCCACACTAGAAATGTTGAAGTTGTTCTCAAATGTCTTGCCTAGTCAACTTAACCACCTCTCCTCCCACCCCCAAGCACAATGTTCTCTTGATTTTACAACTGATTTTTTTTCTTACATTAATCTTACCCTTTCCATCTCCTGGTGGAACTATTATAGTAATCTCCTACCTGGTCAGTGTCTGCCATGTTTACTTTTATATTCAAAGTAGCGAGGGGAGTACATTGTCTGCCAAAAGTGCTCAATAAATATTGAATGAATAAAAGGTAACTACCTAGCAGATGAGCTATCACCTAACAATTTCTCTTAGGTTTTGTGTCTCAGGACCTCATAAGATTATAAGGCCTTAAAACCTGCAAAAGAGCTTAAGTAGTAGCTATGCCTAAAGTGGTTTGTCTGAACTACAGTATTGGCTCTTCTTCAAAATTCTATACTTTCTGAAATTCCGCTCCCAAGTTGTTGGTTTGTTTGTATTTCCACTGTTTTCTCTCTCCTGGAACAATGTTTTAAACATTTCCTGGTTTTTCTACTTTTCTTCTTGTACAGAATATATTCGGTAGAGTGAATTTTATTTGCCAGAATTGCAAATTATTTTACAAATATTTACTGAACACTCTTGCAGACCAGGTATAATGACTCTAGTTGGGGTCTTAGAAGACAGTCCATCTTGTATAAATCCCAGGTTTCCATATTTTAAACTAGAAATGCCCAAATAACATTTCAGGGCTCATAAAAACAAATGTATATGAAACTTTTCACTTATAAGGTTTCACATTATGCATTGTGAGCCCACCAGAATTCACCACATATCCAGAACAAATTTCTCAGTTTTTTAAAAAAGATTTATTTATTTTGTGTGTGTGTGAGAGAGAGAGAGAAAGTGAGAGTGGGGAGGGGGAGAGGGAGAGAAAGAATCTCAAGCAGGCTCCATGTTCAGTGAGGAGCCTGTTGTGGGGCTCGATCTTATGACCCTGAGATCAGGACCTGAGCTGAAAACAAGAGTCAGGTGTTCAACTGATTGAGCCACCCAGGCACCCCTAATTTCTCAGTTTTTAAAAATGATCTCTATTTAACTCTTAATTCTCAACTAAAAAGTTTATATAATCAAAATTTTGGCTTAGATAAATAGTGGGAAATTTTTAAAAATAATTTTCATCTTAAAATACTACTTTGTAATTTCTAGTTAGCTTCCAAATTACATTAATGAGGAAAAAAGGAGGATACTAGAACATAGGACCATGGGGAGTCAAGGTAACCTATATAGTTTCAGGGTTAAAAAAAAAAAACCCTCAAAATAACAAAAAGTCATGTTGTTCTAGTTATCTCATTTGGAAGATTTCTGCCACTCTTGTGATTGATGTATTACATTTTGGTAACAGTTGAATACATAGATAATAAGAAAGAAGATAAAAATGTTAAGTTTTTGCTCTCTAAAATATAATTTTAATTATAATGCAATCTTTATAATATAAATTATAATAATTATAAATTTGAAGGTAAGAATTATATTTTCTATGTCCTCCAAAGCACCTAATGTGAAAATACTGAAAATAATATTGATGGCAAGGATAATGAAGAAGAAACAGAGTAGGATGAATCTGCTTAAAAATTATGCAATAAAGTAAATTTAACGTGGGTGCTCAGTTTTAACATATCATCATATTTTCAAAACTATGTTAAAAAGATCAAGCGATCGGTGATTCTCTGGGCTGATTAGCACTGTAGTGGTGGTGGCTACTGTCATATTCTGTGAATCAGAGTGTAGTCCTCAGAGGTCCCAGGGACCCTGAGTTTGTCCCAATAGTAGAGTAAGCTCTCACAGCCCAAACTCTCAGAGGATTCATTTTCAGTACTGAAGTTCCAAATGAAACAAAAAGTCTGTGGAGCATCTATAAAATACACCCCTTTCTAGGCACCTGGGTGGCTCAGTTAGTTAAGCGTCTGCCTTCGGCTCAGGTCAGGATCTGGGAGTCCTGGGATTGAGCCTCATGTCGTTGGGCTCCCTGCTCAGCGGGAAGTCTGCTTCTCCCTCTCCCATTGCCCCTCCCCCCCGCTCATGCTCTCTCTCTCTCTCTCTCAAATAAATGAAATCTTTAAAAAAAAACACACTGCTTCCTACCAAGAAATAGACAACTCATGTCTATCCCAGATCCAGATGTTGAAATTGCATTGCAGAAACTCTAAGAATGGCCCCAAAGGCTTTACTACCTTGCAAACTGTTCTGAAGTGCAAAAATGGAGATCACGACACTCAGTATTTTAAATATGGTGTGAGATAATAGAAAATATATATATTGGTTTCTGCTCCCAGTTCCTGGCAGAGAACTCCTGAAACTCTTGTAATTTCCTAAGTGATAAGAGCACTAGGAGCATCTTTTGTTCTGATATGTAGTCTTTGACCTCGCTTCCTGACACAGGGTTCCTGAAACCTTTGTAATTTCCTGAGTGAAAGGAACACCTTTTCTTTTAAAGAGACAACTCCAGGGCGCCTGGGTGGCTCAGTCGGTTAAGCGCCTGCCTTCAGCTCGGGTCATTATCCTGGGGTTCTGGGATCAAGGACCGCTTCGGGCTCCCTGCTCCTTGGGAGTCTGCTTCTCCCTCTGCCCCTCCCCCCACTGCTTGCACTCTCTCTCTTTCTCTCACTCTCTCTCTTTCTCTTAAATAAATGAATAAAATCTTTAAAAAAAAAAAAAGAGAGAGAGAGAGACAACTCCAGATAAGTCCTTGAATGGCTCCTGCATGAGGGCTGGTCACCAGAAAGACCAAGCCATGATTAGAAGCTAGGAATTTTCAGTCCTGCCCCTCAACCTCTTGAGAAAGGAGAAGTGCTGAAAATGGAGTTAATGATCTATCACATCTATGTGATGAAGCCTCCATAAAATTCCAAAATACAGGTTTCAAAGGGCTTCCGGGTTAGTGAACACATCCACACTGGGAGGGTGACACATCCCAACTCCAAAGAGACAGGAGCTCCTGAGGTTAGGGCCTTCCCAAACCTTGCCCTAAGTATCTTTTCATCTGGTTGTTCATCTGTGTCCTTTAATAAATTCATGTTTTAAATAAACATAAGTAAATGTTTCCCTTAGTTCTGTGAGCTACTCTAGCAAATTAATCAAACAAAGGGGACATGGGACCTCTGATTTATAGCCAGTCAGTAAGAAGTACAGCTAACAACCTGGACTTGTGACTGGCATCTGAAACCTAAGGCAGGGGTTACTGGGATCTCTGATCTATAACTGGTCAGTCAGAAGCACAGGTGATAACCTGGGCTTGCAACCGGCATCTGATGGCGGTGGGGTGCAATCTTGTGGGACTGAGCCCTTTACCTGTGGAATCTGATGCTATCTCCAGGTAGATAGTGTCAGAGTTGAGTTAAATTGTAGGACACCCAGCTGGTGTTGGAGAATTGCTTGTCAGCATGGGAAAAAACCTCCACACATTAGGTGATCAGAAGTGAAGTGTTCTGTGTGAACAGTAAAGGAGACTCACAGGTGAATGACTCATAGTAGGGAAGAACTGTGTTTTAACCTATATAAGAGGGAAAAGACTCAGTTTCTCAAGTCATATGGCAAATGGATGATGTTGGCTTTAGTAGAAATTGTAGGTACCTTCTCCCTACCTTTGTTCTTCTTCCCAGGACTCATCTAATTTACCCTGCTCTTTAGGATAGGTCAGAACATTCCATTTTATTCTGTCTCCAAGAAGCAGCACTCCCACATCATGTACAAGCTCCACAAAAACAGAAGTCATATCTGACTCAGCATCCAGCATAGTACCTGGCCCAGAGTGAGCACTCATAAACATTTTTTTTGAATAAATGAATGAATAAAAGGCTAAGCAAATCAGCTGGTTCAAAGAATTTGGAGCAAGGCTGCCCCTGTCTTGGGATTACAAGGCTCTTGAGTCTGCATGGCTAGAGATGAACTATTTATTTCTGTAGTCTGAGCCTAGGTGGATCTAAGCAGGTGGCTAACAACAGTCCTGCTCTAGGCACTTGGGCAAACTGCTCCACCTCGCCTTGTGGGCTGCTATATACTGGAATGACTTTCTTCTAATTACAGTGGTGAAACCTGAGATTCGGGTAGGGATTTGAAAGGCAAAGGTTTAGCCTTCTTTGGTTCTAGGCAGTGAAGTCTCCCTGGGCGAGGCCCTTCTCCAGGTGCAAACTAGCTCCCTAGAATTTTGCAAAGTGACAAAGTATCCATTTTCTGGCCAATGCCCTAGGTGTTTATGTATTTCCCCTGGAGCAGAATGGGCAGCTGGTGGAAGACAAAATTCAGGAGTTAGAAACCTTTATCCCAGCCATTTATATTGTTTATATAAAAATATCAATTAGCACCCAACTTTAACACAAATTAAATATAATGAAAACAGACTTGAGTTAATCAAAACATGGCTTTAAGGGGCCTGGGTGGCTCAGTTGGCTAAGCGTCTGCCCTCAGCTCAGGTCATGATCCTGGAGTCCTGGGATCAAGCCCTGCGGCTGGCTCCCTGCTCAGCGGGGGGAGTCTGCTTCTCCCTCTGCCCCTCCCCCTGCTTGTGCTCTGTCTCTCTCACTCCCTCTCAAATAAATAAATAAAATCTTAAAAAAAAACACAAAAAAACACATGGCTTTAAGATTCCAGAAAAAAATCAGTAATATAATTATATAGTCAAAAGAAGACTATAATATCATAAGGCAAAAAGTTATTTTTTGGAGATTATGGTATGAATTATTCCAATTTTGTCTTATTAAGATAAATATGTATACTTATAAAGCATATACATTATCATAAAATACTGTATAATACTTACACCTTCTGCATACTGCAAGTATCGTTTATTAGTTTCCTGTTTACCAAATGTCTCCAAAAACTTTTGACGGTAAGCAAGAACTGTATCAACATGTGTTTTGTATTTTACAGCCAATTCAAGTGCCCTATAATGAGAAACAAAACAGATTATCAGCACTGCTTGTATTAGCCTCGTAGAATTTTGGGATAAGAGAGTGGAACAAATGGTCTGTGTTGGTCCCTCCCCACTCATCCCTCAATATGGAACACCATTCCCTACCTCACCCATCTTGCAAATTCCTACTTACACTTCAAGGTTCAGATCAAACATGATCTCTTCTCCCTGACCAACTTCCTTTGTAGAAATAAATGACCATTTTCTTATCTGTGTTCCCTAACATTTTACGCATACTATTATTCCTACAGCACTGCTTACAGTATATTATAATTATTATTTATGAGTCTGTCTCTTCCATAACCTACACATTTGCTGAAGGGAAATCTGGGTTTCATTTCTCTTTGGTGAGGACTCCAGAGTATATGTATGGTCAATGTTCACTGAAAAATTCATTGAAATCATAATAAAATTCAAATGAATGAACTTACCCCCTATGTAAGTGGCTTAACTATCTTGACCATTTTTTTTAGTCTATAATTTATTCTGTTCTAGAATTTATTTATCTAAAGTCTAAGTTTATTCTGCTCAATATTCAATTAAATACTGATATCCTTTATGTTATAATACAGCAAATTTAAAATATTATAAAACTAAAATTTGTAGATAATAAAAATCTGACAAAATGCCTTTTGCCATTTGATTCTTAGAAAAAGTTAAAAGTCATTTAAATTTTATAATCCAATTAATATATATCAATATAACTAAGTTATTTTTAAGGTAATATTTTATTTAAATAGCAGGCAAGAACTAAATGAATTACTGAAATCAGTGGTATAATAGCAAAGACATAAAATCTATATATTGATAATCTGGAGGGAAACGAAAAGATTAATCCACGGTTCTTAGCCTATTTGTGTATGTAGGTTTTGGACAGCATCTCAGCCCATGATCCTGTGCATAACTCATATTAGTTGAATCAGAAAAATCCAGTACAGTATAGCTCTCCTACACTGTTCACGGTAATCTTGTTTTTTAAAAATATTTTATTTATTAGAGAGAGACAGAGTGAGTGAGAGAGAGCATGAAAGGGAGGAGGGTCAGAGGGAGAAGCAGACTCCCACTGAGCGGGGAGCCCAATGTGGGCCTCGAACCGGAACTCCAGGATCATGACCTGAGCCGAAGGCAAAGGCTCAACCGACTGAGCCACCCAGGTGCCCTGTAATCTTGTTTTTAAGTATGATGTTAAAGCACATTCTTTTTCAAGTTCCCTTGCTTTCTAATATGACATATGACTTCTGAATAGGCCAGTCATGATTTATTTATCAGAGCCAACTATTGTAAATCAATTCTTTTAGACAATACTGACTACTGACTAGATTTTTTGCAACATGTGACCCTTCAGTAGGAAAATCTGTTTCATTCTTAGTATGCTTTGGTTTGACCTAAATAGTCACTCTAAAAAGTATTTTAGATATGCCCTGTGCATTAATTGACAATTGGTAGACAACTGAGAAAAATATTAAAGACTTAATATAAAAATTACGAATATAAGTCACGTGTAATACAAACGATAATGCCGAAATTCAGCACAATGATTTCTTATAAAAATATATTTACATAAACCATATGGCTAACTCCAAGGATCAGTATTTACTACCCATCGCAAACTCCTCACAAAGTTCCCTCATTCCTCTATGACTTTAAGTCTTTCAGAGAAAAAGAGGATACATGAAAAGAATGCAGAAGTACTGCAACATAGAGGAACAAAAGTGAAATGCAAGAAGGCAAAAACCAATTCACAGAGGCTCAAAAAATGAGAAATAGAAGTAAAGATGCTTTAATCCTTCTAATCCTGTCCCATATCACCCTTTATATATCCTTAAGGCTCTGACTCCAGTGTGGTTGTGTGAGTGGAGACTCTGGTGAACCAGCCCTTTGGCACCTGAAATATGCCATTTCCTGTTCCTTTTTCATGCCTGAACACAATTGGGGAAGGAATTTTTGTTGTGCAAAACCAGAAGTATTCCAAGTGGGGAATACGTAAGCATCTATTCTGGGTTGGGACTTTTCAGAAAGAAAATTATCTCCAAAGAGATAATTTGTTATGGAACATCAGTACATTTAATTATGTAGAAAGAATAGAATATGATGTCTAATACTGCATTTAGATACTAGATGCTAAGTATTATCTATATAATAGTCATTATTATTATAAAATATGTATTATCTGATTGAAGAGCAATAGCTAAAGGTAAACATTCAAATTATATGTGCTATTTTAAATGTTCTCTAAAAGCATACACTGGGTAAAAAATGTTTCTTTATCACACAGAGAAGGGAATTCATTCCAATTATATAAGGGTTATGGGAACAGCATGTCTCTAGCTTTAAAATGGTTATTTGGCAACCAAACAAATGTGACATTAGATTATGGGGCTGGAATAAATCCATGTATCCTCTCTGATTTAAAATAGAAGGAAGTTACATAAAAAGATTTTATAACTTCAAAATATGATCTTTTACATAACTTGAATGAAGCAAAATCACTTTATATAACTGGTAGAAGTAGAGAAATTATTTTTTATTAATACTTACATAAAGTTTCTACTTCTCTTAACTTCAATTTTTGAGAACAGACTACCACCAAATGTCCAAAGTGAACATCACATAGATGACTTGCTTACCTACAACTCTTCAAGGGCTGTAGATTATTAGTTTGCAGGTAATTTTCCTTTTTCTTTTTTCTTTTTTTAAAGATTTTATTTATTCGTTTGAGACAGAGAGATACAGAGAGAGAGAGCATGAGCTGGGGGGAGAGGCAGAGGGAGAAGGAGAAGCAGACTCCCTGCTGAGCCGGGAGCCTGATGTGGGTCTCGATCCCAGGACCCCAGGATCATGACCTGAGCCCAAGGCACTTAACCATCTAAGCCACCCAGGTGCCCAGTTGCAGGTAATTTTCAAATTCAAATATGAATGACAGAAGCACAAACCAGCAGAACTGTGCTTCTCAAATGGAATAACACATATTAACAATATGAAATCTGTTCCCTTCTAAAGGACTTAAACAAATATAGAAATTCAGGGATCTTAAAAGCAACGTAATATATTTTTTATCCAATACTTAAATTCTATCTTTCTAGAATTCTAATTAATTAATGGATCTGGGCAATGATCATCAGTGGCTGCTAATAACAGAAAAAGATAGGCAACCAGTCACTGTGAAAATATATTGAACACCACCTCTGATTGAGCCTTACCAAAAGGAAAAAAAAAGTTGAAACCTGAATCTAATCAAGTTTCTAGATTCAACAACAATTTATGGCTAATCCAAGGGGCAAAGGAACATGTCAAATGACACCACAAAGATGTAATCAACAAAATCCAGACTATGGGAAACTCTATTGACCCAGTTTCTGCAGTGGGAAAATTACAAGAAAACACAAGAAAGAGGAAAACCTATAGATTAAAAGAAGCTTGAGAACATATCAATCAATCATAATGTATGGACCTTCTTTGGATCCTGAACCAAACAAACAAACAACAAAACAAAACATTTATGAGACAATCAGAGAAATAAGAACACTGAAGAGAATTATTGTTAACTCTTTAAAGTGTGACCATGGTACTGTGGCTAGATCTTTAAAAACCTTGAGATACATACTGAAATATTTACAGATAAAGTGATTTGATGACTGGGATCTGCTTTTTAAAAAAATGGTAGGGTAGGGGTCGAGAGAGACAAAGATGATGAAAGACATTTCAAACCTGGAAAAATCAGCATGCCAATTTTATAACATAGTAATTTCAGGTGTGTTTAAGTCCTACAGGCTTTTTCACCGAGGGACACGTAACTGAGAGAATGAGGGGAGAAACCTCCTATGTCATAGAGAAGAGCAGCACGCCACTCTGTTTCAGAAAGCAATCTGTGTCGAAGCCTAATGCGAGGAGAAGGCTACTACTGAGCACTCCTCATTTCAAATCCTACAGCCTTTCTTCCTTAGCATCACAAATCTCTCATGGCTCTTCTTCTCTCTGCCAGTCTGACTGCTTCATCCCAATCTTTCAGCAGATTTTTCTTCTTTCACCCACCCCATAAATGTAGTTGATGTCTTCTCACTCCACACATTTCCCAAGCAATTGCGTCCATTCTTCTGGCTTTACTTGCCATCCATTTGCTGATGACTCCTAAATCTACATCCCCAGTTCAAATCTTTCTCATGAGCTCCGGGTTCATTAATCAACTAATATCACATATCTATCTCTTCACAAATATTTTAAATCCAACATGCCTAACACTGAATTCACTATATTCCCTTCCAGATCTGCTAATAGTACCATCATCTACCCAGTTATTGAAATCAGAAATTCGGGAGACATCCTAGGCTCTTTTTTCTTCTTCACACTTCAACTTCTAATCAATCACAAGTTTAGAGAAGGCATAAATCTTCAATGGCAAACTCCTCACAAATAGAAATGTGAATAAATTCTTCTGTGATGTTAGGAAACTATTAAGTACAGCAGAAAATGTAATTTACCAAGTGGTAGATAGAAGAATACATTAAGATCAGTTGGGTTTTAGAATTGATGAAAAACATTTTTATTACCTTTCCCAGTTATAGAGATTAATATTGATCTGGATTGCTTGATAAACAAGGCCAGCCTGAAGAAGTACCATTTCAGCTTCCTGTATGTTCCCACTAAACATTAATATGTGAGCCATTTTTGATTCTGTAGATGGAAGCTCTTTTATAGAATTAATGTACTGAACCTTATCAATCTAAAAAAAGAAAAAATACATATGAAGTGG
The DNA here is from genome assembly GCF_004348235.1 of Phoca vitulina. NCBI lineage: Eukaryota > Metazoa > Chordata > Mammalia > Carnivora > Phocidae > Phoca > Phoca vitulina. Next base: position 79,724,910 of record NW_022589711.1, on the reverse strand, counting down.
ATAGTGACAGCAATATAACAAATTATGGTAAGAAAACCCACAAACATACAGATAAGTAAACATTATTTACTTCACCAATTGCTGCGTAGGCTATTTCTGCAGTGGTCATATCTCTGTTAGCAACTGCCATAGCAGCTAGGCAAGCCCACATGGTTTGCTCCTAAAGTGAAATAGGACAACAATTATTTCAAATAAGCAGTGATTTAAAATACATTAAAACTGGAGTGCCTGGGTGGCTCACTCGTTAAGCATCTGCCTTTGGCTCAGGTCATAATCCCAGGGTCCTGGGATCGAGCCCCGCATCGGGCTCCCTGCTCAGCAGGAAGCCTGCTTCTCCCTCTCCCACTCCCCCTACTTGTGTTCCTGCTCTTGCTATCTCTCTCCCTGTCAAATAAATAAATAAATAAAATCTTTAAAAAAAAAAATACATTAAAGTTACATTTTAATGAAAAAATTAAACATTGCTGAGCATGGCACTGAAAAAACTAATTTAATTAATTAATAATGTGGAAATTTCATGTGACTACTTTGTTGAAATATATTAATAACAAATACTTTTTTTGAATAAAATTTCTTCCAATTTTCATTTCTAATTATCAAAGATTTATTTTTGAACTTCTGACATACTTTTAAGATAATTAAAGGTTATAAACCCTCCAGGCTTTTTGATGCGGTCAAAGAATGTAACTTACAAGGAACCAGAGAAATAGTGAGGTTCTCAGACAATGCTATTATCGCAGAGTGCCATCAACAACTCATTGTAAGGGAAAGCATTTAAAAGTCATTTTAAAAGTGTATTCTAAGGACTGCTAAGCCATGTAAAATTAAAAAGTTCTGTGGTCAAATATGCCTGGAAAAAACTGGATTCAACCAAGCTGGGAAATGCTGATCTAAAGTAGAGGTTCTTAACCTTAGGTGTACAAACCATCTGAGGAATTTAAAAAATATGCCTTGGATTCATCCCAGATTGAATAAATTAGAATCTCTGTGGGGGTAAAACTTGGGAATCTGACTTTTTAGAAAAAGTTCCAGAGAAGATTTTATATGTGCCAGTATAGGTAAACTACTCATTTAAATTATAGCTTCTTCAAAAATAAATCACACAGCGATATCTATCCCCTTGTATTGCTTATGTCTTCACTTACTAAAAAGAGACATGATCTCATGTGCAATTTTTCCAGCCCTTAGCTGTTACCATTTCTCATCTTGCACAAAGATACGTGTAAACTAATACACAATATATACACAATTAGCGATCTAAATGTATAGTACCTTAACAAAGCGACAAAGTCTTACAGCATCTTCCCATTTTGAACTGCTTACATATTCATGGAGAATAGCAGGATATGGTGATATGCTGATGTGAACCAGTGAGCCATCAGCTCTTCTTATAGTTACTTGATTTCCAACAAAACTCACAATATGGGGATTTTTACTAAATTCACTGTTGGAAAAAAGCAAAGTATAATTTACGTTCTCAGCAAAATCTTTCATATATACTAAATTTGGGGAGTTGACCCTTGACATAGATATAAAGTCTCCAAATCTCCAAAATTCACCCCCAAAAAAGTTAACTCCAGGGAGAATGTATATATTTAAATAAACATCCGAATCCAACTTGCCATACACTTGGAGCAAAATAAAAAAGTTTACTGTGGCAAAAATTATTACATATTTGAGAGCTATGCCTAAAAGCATTTGAAATAACCTTTTTTCCCCTAAGTCTTAGGTCAATTACACAAATGATTTAAAAACTCAGCGCTCACATTTGAAAGTTTAAACCAATAAAAAATTAAGATGATTCCAAGATTATTTTCTCATAATAAAAAGAGGTGAACTTTAAGAGATTAACTTCTCTTCATTAGTTTAAATACTTTTAAAATGATGCCTCTCTGGTTTTGCTAAAGTTACGAACTGAATATTAAAATGATCTCAAAATAGATTTGAAAGTTAAGTTAAGGTTTGGAGCTAAGAAGCTTTGTATTCTTATTTTGTCAAGAGTGAGAGATCTTGTTATTTCTTAGAGAATTTAGAAATATATATGTTTTTTCTGAAGCCTGTAAAATTTTCAAAAACTCTTCAGTAACCTTATATATTTTTTCTATCTTTAATATTAATTTAAAAATTCAATTCTAGAGACACATACAGTCCTGTATGATAATAATTAATAAGTTATAATAATCTGAGAAAGAATAAGGTTGACACATGTTGCATATCACTGAAAAATCTTAAAAATGTCCATATTAAAATCACTAAACCACACTGAAAAAAACTACCTGAGTTACACTAAAAAACATTAGGCTTGAAAATTATATTTATATAAGGAAAATTATATCCATAGAAGGAATAAATAAATATAATAGTATTATACAACACTTTCAACTTGACCCCAAAACTTAAATCTCATTAAGCTAGCTTTAGCTGAGCAATTTCGTTGACTGGGTAGAGTGAAAGTTACCTTGCAGGATTGAAATTAGAAGCAAAAACATGACACTTTAGAGTTATTTATCACAATAAACAATTCCAGCAGTAAATGTTACCTTGCATCCCTTTCATATAATGTTTTAGGCAAAATGTCTCTGTCCACATAAACCGTATTGGGGTAATACCACACTGTAAATCGAGTATCTTGAAGTCCACAAAGGATATTACATGTATCACTCCATGCCAAAGTATGCACCATTGTTCCTTATTTTAAAAAGAATGTTAATGTACTATTAGTTCCACTATAATAAGTATTAAAAATACTTTAAAAATCAACTGACATACAAGACCCCTTCTAATTTCTGGTAGGTATGACTCTATTTTCCGATTGTATAATGGTGAAAATGTGCAAAAACTCATTTAAAAAATGTATGGAAATATTTGAGTATTTTACCTAGAACCATTATGTTTTAATTTGTAAGTCTTTCTTTCAATGCTAATGTAGCTGTAGCAGCTAAAGACTTGCTATTTAAGTGGTGTTAAGTAGTTAAGAAAGGTTATAAGACCAAAGCATTATTCACAGATTAATTCAAGTAAATATGCTATTTAGTATAAATATGAAAGAGTAGATCTAAGAAAATTCAAACTAATCAAATTTTAAATGTATTCTAATTATTTTACCAAGTTTGATAATTTGTTCTTCCTTCCCAAATCGTTTCACTGAAGTGATACAGAGATCTCTATTTTTATCAATGAAGGCAATTTTTCTATCATTGGTAAGTCCCTTTTGATCCAGAGCAATTTCCAAAATTTCATTCTAAAATTTAGAAAAAGGAAAATACTCGATTAGTTTTAGTGCTTGACATCAGATCACTTAAATCATTTAATTACAAGAACATTTGTTTATTTAAAGATCAATTAAATATCACTCCCTACTTGGAATGATAAGACGTCCCTGTTAAGTAATTTTAAACTACTGATATAATTCAAAAGCTAAAGCAGTTACTTTTTTTTTTTAATTTACAAGGGAAAGATGCCCCTTAAAACACTATAAATAATGTGTATTTTTTTGAAACTCTGTAAGCTGGGAAACATTTCTTTTTCTTCTAAGATTTATTTATTTATTTATTTGAAAGAGAGAGTGTGCACCAGTGGGGGAAGAGGGAAGGGGAGAGAATCATCAGACAGACTCCCTGTTGAGCTTGGAGCTCAACTTGGTTCAATGCGGGGGGGGGGGGGGTGGGGGGGGGCGAGGGACTCGATCCCATGACCATGAGATCATGACCTGAGCCAAAACCGAGTCAGATGCTCAGCTCAACCAACTGAGCTACCCAGGTGCCCCAAGCTGAGAAACATTTCTATCTGTCCTCCTGTTCTACCTTTAGTAGACAGAGTGAAAGGGTGAGGCAAGTCTGAATATCACAAGAGAGGTCTACTTTAATTAATATGTTCCATAACAAAATTTACTCTAAGTAGAAAGTCTATGTTTATAGATTTGTAAGAGTAGATTTATGAAAATATCTTATGTTTTCAGGGTTTTAAATTTTATACGTTCTTTCACATTCATTTACTGTGAAACAGGAAACTACCTTGTATTGTAGATACAAGGTACTACACTATACAAGGTACAAGATACTTTACCTCGTAAAGTAAGTATTCCTATACTTACTTGATAGATGAGAAGACTGAGATGCATATCCACTAAGTGATTTTGCTCAGAAAAACTGGTAACGAGTATATCTAGAATTTAAAATCCAGATTTCTGACTTTAAGATTAGTGTTCTGTCCATATAACAAAGTATTTCTGGCATACTGCATTAATCTTACACTACTATACTAGCTAGTGAAATGAGTTTCCTTATAACTTCGAAATGGTTCAGTGTGGATTCATTTCAACTCAATCCAAGAGGGATTTATTTACTGCTTACTGTCTTAAGACTTGCTAGGACTTTTTTCTTTCTTTTTAGATTTGCTAGGGTTTGTTTTGTTTTTTGAAGATGTTACAATAGTACCTTAAATGTCCATCATTTGGGCACAGGTTAAATAAATTCTGATACACACATAAAATGTTATACTGTATGGTGGGGGGAAAAGGATTGGGAAAGCACTTTATGTACTGATATAGAAAGATCTCCAGGAATAGTTTATGTGAGAAAAGCTACGTACAGAGTTGTATGTTACATTTTTGTAAAAGAAGGGGAAGGGCGCCTGGGTGGCTCAGTTGGTTAAGCGACTGCCTTCGGCTCAGGTCATGATCCTGGAGTCCCGGGATCGAGTCCCGCATCGGGCTCCCTGCTCAGCGGGGAGTCTGCTTCTCCCTCTGACCCTCTTCCCTCTCATGCTCTCTGTCTCTCATTCTCTCTCTCTCAAATAAATAAATAAAATCTTTAAAAAAAAAAAAAAAAAAAAAAGAAGGGGAAAAGAACATATATCAGTTTTGCTTATATATAGGCACTAAAAAATCTCTGGAAGGAAAAAGGAGTTTAATAATGGTTGTTACTTATTTGGTAGAACAGAATTATACTGATAAGAAACAGGTGTAGTAGGGAGACTTTTTCCCTGTACATCCTTTTTTATGTTTTTTCATTTCTGAACCTTATGAATGTATTGTTATTCAAATTCAAACTAATAATTACAAAAAGAAGAAAATACAGAGTAACGCTTTACTAGTGGCATTGAACAACAGAGTTAAAAATATATCTAGACCTGAATATATCTCTCATTAGAATAAATAAAATGTGCTCCTTTGTTATTGCAATGCTAAAAATCAGAAACCAATAAGCATCTTCAAGATCTTTTTGTACTTCTATAGAATTTTTTTTTTTCAGTTTAACTACAGTGTTAAAACCTAAAGAAAATGCTGGCTAAGGACAGGTCAATGGGAAAACTGCAAGATGTTTAGAAATACAAAACATTTTTATCTACTGATAGGTGCTAAAAGTTTAATCAAGATAGAACATTTTATTGAAAAGCAGTAAACAGCCTGGATAAAGACATATAAGTCAGATTATTTTATCCAATTAATTTGTATATATAGCTTTCCATTACAGAGTTTACTAGTGCTTAGTCTTTCTGACATTTTTAGGCAAAATATGTAGACTGCACACTGGGTTTAAATATAAAACTAATTTCTAGGGGTGCCTTACTGGCTCATTCGGAAGAGCATGCAATTCTTGATCTTGGGGTCATGAGTTCAAGCCTCATGCTGGGTTATAGAGATTACTTAAAATGAATTAAATAAATTAAAACTTAAAAAAATAAAATAAAAATAAAGTGGAGGATTGAGGCAATTATTGCAGATAACCCTTAAAAAAACTAAACTAATTTCTATGTTTTTTGCCTTAAAATGAAAACATTAATTTTAAAAAGGAAGTAAGTAGTGGCTATTTACATTAAAAGTAGCTAATTACCTTATGAGAAAGAAGCTTCCCATCGCCTAATGGTTTTCCAGTTGATGCCTCAAAAAGGAAGATTACTTGAAAAAAAGCAAAGCATTGTTAATTTATTATATTAGAATTTTTATTGGTAAACTTCAATGGATTATCTTATCCTGATGAGAATTTATTTAACCCTTTGGCCCACAGAGTATCTACCAGCATAGAAGAGCAACAGCATCAAATTCCTACTTATTAATGGGGTCATTTTCTTAGAAAACAGTGGAAATGAATACTTCTTCCTAAAACATATTCCCTAATTAGAATAGTTATTAGATATTAGATATTATGTTGATCCATAAGATCTACAATGGCAAGTCCAAATCTAGATGTAATTTGTAATTTTCAGAACTCTGATTTGGACGAATATAACATCAGACAATCATATTTCACAAAAGAAAAATGTATCAAGTGTCTACTACTATAATACCAGGCGATGTGTTATGTACTGTTTAGTTCCCTGGGGTCAGTACACAGTTCCCTGTGGTATAATTAGTAATTAGTCTGGTTTTTGTCCTGAGTTCCTGGCAGGGACCTTCAACAACCCTTGGAATTTCCTGAGTGATTAGGAGTGCCTTAGTTATACTAGAGGGGAGACTCTTGGTGGGCCCCTAGATAGCTTCAGAATCGGGGATGGTCATCAGAAAGCCCAAGCATATTCAGTGTCCTGACCTCTGGGGATACAGAGGTTGGGGGGTTGGAAATTGAGTTCAATCATGTGGCCAATAATTTAATTAATCATGCCCATGTAATAAAACTCCTATAAAAACTCAGTGTTGCTTCCTCATTGGTGAACCTACTGATATAATGGGAGGGTGAAGTGCCCTGATTTCATGAGAGGGTGCAGAAGTTCTGTGCTCCTTCCCAGGCCTCACCCTATGTGTATCCTTTATAATAAAACTGTAATTCTAAGTATAGCCCCTTCCTGAGATCTGTGAGTCATTCTAGCAAATTATCCAACCTGAGGGGGGCCACAGGAGTCCCTGTATTTGTAGCCAGGCAGCCAGCAAAATGGGTTGGCCTGGGGGCTCCCTGAGACCTGTGGCTAGTGTCTGAAGTGAGGGCGGCCTTGAGGAGAACTTTGCCTTTAAGCCCCGGGGTCTGTGCTAACTACAGGTTGTTAGTATTATAAACTGATTGCAATACACCAGTTAAGGTAAAAATGGAATAGTTGGTGTCAGGAAGGGTGAGATTCACTGGACCAACCCTAACTCACTGAAACATGTGGTTTGGGAAGAGAAAGGATGAAAGAACAGGGGATGAGGAACCTCTGACTCTTAGAGGCAACAGGATCACCCACGATATGAAACAGCTAAGCTGCAATCAGCTGTGAGAGGTAAAAGCTACCTATGGAATTTTGAGATGATGGATCCATCTCCTGGGAAGCTGGCTAGATGCATAAGAAAATGCAAAATAATAAGAAAAATGGAAAATATACAATCCCATGGTTATTATAATCTGTAATAGGTAAAATGAAAGCAAGAGATGGGCCAAATACAGATTCTGGACAGTCTCAATTACAGCCTCTAGTCCCAAGGCTCTCACTGAAAGAATACGTTGGAGAAGATCCTGATTCTGGTTAGCCTGAGGTATAGGGACTACCCTCAGAGCCATTGCCCAAGGAAAAAGTTAGGCTAAAACAAATCATGAAAAAGGCAAAAATAATTAGAGATAGACAGAGAGGAGCATCGAGGTCCTCATCCCAGCAAGGTGAAAATCTAAAAAATGGGATGAATAAAGCAAATGTTGATGGGGTAAAAAAAAAATAGAGGTTGGATGAACCAATGGGAATTCCTGCTGGTCCCCCAACATTGAAGGCCTTTAAACAAATCTGCTTTAATCATCCTAGTGTGGAGGAATTTGGAAAGCCAAATGGCAAAATAACAAAAAGAAACCCCACCTCTAATTGCCTGGGGCTATGGTCCCCCAATTTATCAAGATATGGATTGATGAAAGGGCCAGAGTTTCTTGCCTCAACACTCTGCTGGGGACTTGAAGAAGCTTCATATGAAGCAGTTGTGACTCTTTTACCTGAATGTATTATAGGGATGGATATTGTGCCTAGCTGGGAATGTTTCCCCTATCAAGTATTGTAAAACAAAAGGCATGAAAAATCCACCCCTCCAATAATATTAACTGGACATACAAAATGGAAACTAATGAGACTGCCTGAACATGTAGGCCTTATATCAAACGGTACAGAACAGAAGCTGGAGTGCTAATAAAGATACACTCTCTATAAAGCAGTCTTGTGTGGCGTGTAGACTGGGGCTTATGACAAAAGTCTGTGAGCACCTCCCAGTGACAGCTACTAGAACTCTGGACAAAACAATTTCCATTTGGAGAAGCAATTACTAGCTTGCTATCAGACATTAATTGAAACTGCCTCTGACTGAAAAACATGAAGTAAGGATATCTTGGGTGATGTCAGAGAAATGCTCTAACGAGGAGGGCAGTGCCCAGAAGAGTTCTGTAATAGAACAGAAATGGTGTGTGCAGGAACACACCACCAGGACAACGCACGGAGTTACACAGCATGTTCATGAGCAGGTAGACTCGCTTCCCCAGGAATGACTCTGGAACCATGTGAGGAGCTGCAGGATTCTAGCATCGTTTGGACAGTGCCTGTAAACAGCTCCCAACAGACCAACAAACAGCTGCTTGGCTTATGGATGGCAGTTTCAACATGAACACGCGACATTGGGTTTGGAAGGCCACCACTCTGATTGAAAAAGGTAAAAACAAATTGGCTCGGTGAGCTGCACTGCATGCTGTTTACCCTTCTGTCTGGATCCTGACCTACTCATAGGCAGTGGCCAGTGGCCCGGCCATATGGTCAGGCAGAAGGGCAGTGGAAGATTGGCCTATTAAAAGGGTGCCCTTCCGGGGCACGGCCCTATGGAAATCACTATGGGAATCTGAAGGGTGCATTCAAGTAGGCCATGTCAATGCCCATCAGAATCCCCTTCCAGCATCAGAAGATGATTGGAATTGACAAGCAGATACCCAGGTGTGCTCACCTGAGGTAGCCACTGGGTTAATGAAGCGAGTGGACTGAAACAATGCAGAGGGGTTGAATCTAGACATATTCTTTTTGCACCTGCAGAGGCACAAAATGCCAACAGGAACTGTTCTGTCTGCCAGCAAGAGAGATTTAGAGACTGCAGATGGGTATGGGGAAGATGCTCTGGGGTTGCGGAGATTTTCAGCTCTCCCCGCAACCCTGACCTCTGGGGATGGAGATTAAGTTCAATCGCATGGTCATTGATTTTGGTAATCGTGCCTAATTAGTCATGTAATAAAACAAAAAAGCCTCTGGAGCTCCCTGGCTGGGGAGCACATGGATGTGCTGGGAGCATGACCACTTCAATCTCATGAGAAGAGAGCACAGAAGCTCCCAGGCATCACACTATGTGGATCCTTTATAATACAACTGTAATCCCATATATAGAACTCTCCTGAGCTGAGGCATTCTAATAAATTATTGAACCTGAGAGGGTCATGGGAACCCCTGTATATGTAGCCAGTGGGTCAGAAGTACAGGTAGTCTGGGGATCCACCAAGACTTGCAGCTGACATCTGAAGTCAAGGCAGTCTTTTGAAGGACTCTCACCTTAACATCAGAGTTGAACTGACACCTCACAGGGGGTAGAAATAGATTATCTACCAACAACTGAGAATTTCTATAAGTAATCAATATTATTTTACAAATTCAAATTCATGGCCTTACTATAGAATATTCAACTCAAAGTTCTACAGTACCAAAATGTTTGGTTTCCCTCAGAATTTTGGGGTTTTTTTGGTTTTATTTATTTATCTTTAAGATTTTATTTATTTATTTTACAGAGGGAGAGAGAGAGAGAGAGAACAAGCAGGAGGAGCAGCAGAGGGAGAGGGAGAAGCAGGCTCCCCCTGAGCAGGGAGCCCGATGTGGGGCCCTACCCCATGACCTGAGCCGAAGGCAGATGCTTAACCGACTGAGCCACCCAGGTGCCCCTGTTTTGTTTGTTTGTTTGTTTTTAAAGTAGACTCTACACCCAACATGAACTCATGACCCTGAGGTAAGAGTCGAATGCTCTACCGACTGAACCAGCCAGGTGCCCCTCCCTCAGAACTTTGTATCCAGGGTTGGAGAGGTCTCTTAAAAAAACCGGTATTTGTCAGAAACACTTGATTTGGGAGCTTACCTAGCTTCCAGTCTGAGAATTTCCCTGAACTCCTGAGGGAAGGTTCCAGAACTATTCTCTCCATATCCCCAATAAGCCCCTTAATTTTTAGAGTTATGTAAGGAAAAGAATACATGCAAATAATATGCAGTCTGTAAAATAATTACTTTTTACCATTATTTTAGCATTAATTCTAAATTATTTCTCTTTTTGAGAGCTGTTAACAATGACTTCTCTTGCTAACGGATAGCTGGGGGAAATAACTCCCTTATTGAAATGGAGCAGATATTTTGAAATTAAATGTTTTCCATAGATTATCAAGAGTTGATTTTAAGACAGACAAAACATTTGTTTGGAAACCATGAAATACATACGAAATATTCAATGAGATAATATAAATTCAAAATTTTTGCTATATAAAAATGAAACCTTTGGTAACCTATAACAGCTCAATTTCCCTCCAATTTATCTTCTAAGTTACTTAGCCCTGGTCCTTACCTCACATGCTCTGATTTCAGGTGAATGGGTATCTAGTACTCCTACTACTCCACCTCTACACATTCTTTACCTGTACACTGTCATTCTACCTGCCCAGGTTTCTCCAAGATATGACCCTCTCAACCATCCCCACTTTCTCCTGGACCTTTACCGCACCTTTTTTGTCCAGTTCATTCTTAGTACTACAAACATTTTGAAGTTGCCTTCATTCAAAAAAAAAAAAAAAAATTCTTCCCCACTGCATTAATCTCTATTAATTCCTTGCCTCTCTTAATGCTAGACTTCCTGAAGCAATAGGCTTTCAACTTTTACAGCTCCTCTCCACCTATTACAATTTGCTGTTCAACCTCACTACATGAGGCAAAGGGTCCTGCATGGATCACCAGTGACCCCCATGTTGCCCATTAAATGAGTCTATTTTCAGTCTTCAGGCGTCTACTTTTAGTCTTGACCTCCCAGCAGCATTGAGTGCTTCCGACCATCCTCTTTCTTGAAACTCTTATGCAGGCTCCATATAACAGTTTTCTCCTGATTCTCTCCTATTTTGGACCATCTCTCATTCTCTTTTGCTAAGTCCTTCTTATTTGTTTTAGGTTAACTTTTCACAGTACCTACTTTCCCTGATTTCATCTACTTTCATGACATCAAGCATTATCTAAATAATGATAATAATGATAATTCAAAGTTCTCTATCTCCGACCCCAGCTTTTTGTGATGTTCTGAGTAGGCCAAGTTGTAAAAATTACAGATTTGTATTGAGGCAGCCAAACCAAATGCTGCCTCTGCCCCCTTCTCTGTTTCACCGAAGGCTTCTTCTAGTCTCAAACATGGCAGTGGTATACAGAAAAGTGTTCTTTCTCTTTTAAAAAGATTGTTAAGGGGGCGCCTGGGCGGCTCAGTCAGTTAAGCATCTGCCTTCGGTTTGAGTCATGATCTCAGTGTTCTGGGATCAAGCCCGGAGTCATCGGCTCCCTGCTCAGGCAGGAGTCTGCTTCTCCCTCTCCCTCTACACCCGCCCCCTACACCGCTCATGCTCTCTGTCTCTCTGAAATAAAATCTTTTTTAAAAAATTAAAAATAAATAAATAAATAAAAAGATTGTTAGAGGATGAGGGGAAGATTGTTGGAGATTCTCCAGTTTAGTTTTGGTGATTCTCTTTAAATAATTCCCAAATAACTCCAATCCAAGATTCATCCCAAATGGAGTAATTTTATATGACCAAACATGCACAAGGTTTACCCAAACGAAAAGACAGAAATGGCACGAAAAGACAGTAGTGCCACAAGTAGCCAAAAAAATGAACAATTTATACAGATCCTAAAAATGCTGAAATGTGTAGAACATGATATTTAAATCCCGGAGGATCACATTTCTAGTATATTGATTATTAGCTGTTAGTAAATCTTAGGAATGTTAAGTTTAAGATCACTGGCTATATTCACAGAAGAAATAATGTTGTAACAATAAGTTATGCTTTAAAATTGCTCAGAAAAATGAAAAAGAAAAATACTGTAACAAAAGTTTTAATTAAGCAGGGCATATTTAAAAATTTTGGCTTCCATTAAAAAATGTTTTCGGCTTGGCTAAACCCAGTTTTCTTCATAGCTATACAAACTAATAACTTTTTAAAAAGATTTTATTTATTGGGGTGCCTGGGTGGCTCAGTCGTTAAGCGTCTGCCTTTGGCTCGGGTCATGGTCCCAGGGTCTTGGGATCGAGCCCCGCCATCGGGCTCCCTGCTCAGCGGGAAGCCTGCTTCTCCCTCTCCCACTCCCCCTGCTTGTGTTCCCTCTCTCACTGTGTCTCTCTCTGTCAAATAAATAAATAAAATCTTAAAAAAAAAAAAAAGATTTTATTTATTTACTTATTTTGAGAGAGAGAGTATGTGAGAGTGGGGGGTGGGGCCTAGGAAGAAAGGCAGAGGGAGAGAGAGACTCTCAAGCAGACTTCGAGCTGAGCACGGAGCCTGAGGCAGGGCTTAATCTCACGACCCTGAGATCATGACCTAAGGCGAAATCAGGAGTCGGACACTTAAGCAACTGAGCCACAGGCGCCCCCAAACTGATAACGTTTTTATAAATAAAAGTGTACCATCCTTTTGCTGATTGTACATATTATAAAGAGATGGAGGTATATGGATAGATTCGTCTACTTTCTATAACTGCAAGTGGCCCTGAACTACGGGAGGCTGGATCTGTATTTTAGTGTTAGTATGTAGCAAAAACTGGAGCTGCAGGCCTGAAAGAGTTGCTTCTAAACATAAGTAACTGCTCTCTAACTTCTACTCTCCATATACCCAGACATTTGTTTCAAATAGTCACCCACACTAATATCATGGCTTATCTGTGCAAGTGTTTGAGGAAAGGAAGTCAAAAGCACTAGTACCTCTACTATTTAATCTGTCACCTAAAGTGGTAGAATACTGTACTTGGTGCAAGAATCCTGCTTATAAAGGAGCTCCCAAATTAGGAAGGAACCACTGGTTTCATATGTGAATGGTCCCCCTTAAAGGAAAATTTCATAGGTTAATGATTCTAACTAAGTACTTCAATTGTTTTCTACTGTTAGCATATACCTCTATTTAACCATCAGTGAATACTAGTTTCTTTTAAAAGGAACATAAGGTGGGGCGCCTGGGTGGCTCAGTCGTTAAGCGTCTGCTTTCGGCTCAGGTCATGATCCCAGGGTCCTGGGATCGAGCCCCGCATCGAGCCCCGCATCGAGCCCCGCATCGAGCCCCG